>NC_022014.1:21305362-21309940 GCF_000317375.1 Microtus ochrogaster | reverse complement strand
GGTGCTGGGCCTTCACTGTCCTGGGGGTGCTAGGGCTTCACTGTCCTGGAGGTGCTGGGCCTTCACTGTCCTGGGGATGCTGGGCCTTCCCTGTCCTGGGAGTCCTCAGGGCTTCACTGTCCAGAGCCCAGCAGTGAGGCTAATTCTCTTCTGCCAGGTCTCCTATCTCTGTCCTTAGAGGCTCCATTCTCCCACTTCCTTCTGATGAAGGGCAGTCCCAGAGTGCTTTGGCCACCCAGCCCGTGGGTGGTGGGCACAGTGCCTAGGCCACATGAACGGGGTGTGGGTACATGTCCCGGTCAATGGTTGTTTTTGTAGGCGCAGCTTGGCATGGGGGCAGGGTCTTTTAAAGTAGCTTGCCCTGAGCCACCCAGGACACTGCCCTCTGCCCTCTGCTTCCTTCTAATCTCATATTTACATTGAAATGGTTCTGGAAAATACCAGATAGGCAAGCACCCTGACTGGGGATGGCTGGGGAGTGGGGTGAAAGGGGGTGTGTGTGGCGGGTGGGAACACAAGTATTTTAAACATGCTGCAGATCTCTACAGTGTTTCCCAGAAACCACAAGCATGCACTCCGCCTGCCAGCAGGGTTCCCGCCACCCCACTGCACCAAGCAGCTAGATTCTCCTCGTGAAGCCTGGAGTGAAAGTCAGCATGGTGGGGGGAGTGATGGAGATCCAGGACCCAGTTGAGGCAGGGGCTCCCCTGCTGCCAGGACAGGACGGCTGGCGCCTCCACTGTCAGTCCTCGGTAGGAAGCGCCCCAGGCGTCAGGCAAGTCTGTGGGCACCTACTGTGTCAGACAGACACTGTGAAGGAGAGGCATTTTCATGGTTTTCCTGTCCCCTGTTGGGCAGTTTCAGGGGGACAGCCAATTCCAGCTCCCGGCGGGGCAGGGCGGCCGGTGGTTGGCAACAGCCTGATCTGTTAAACGGAGGACAGCGTCAACACAACTTGTTTTTCAGTCAGCTGCAGTTTGGTTGGGAGACTCTTTCCTTAGGCCTGGGTCACCACTCTGAGTTCCTTAATCTCCTGCCATATGCCCCTCGGCATCAAGGCCCAGCTTTCTGCCCTGGCTGGCTCAGCCTCCACTTGGCATGGACTCTGGCCACAGAGTATGGGCTTCTGTGGTGCCCCGGCCAGTGTGGATGTGGGGGCAGATGTGCGCCCTCGTGGTGATGACTGGAACAGAAAAGCCTTGAGGAACAGGAACCCTGAGAAAGGAAGAGGAAGCTAGAGGTGCCCGTCTTGTTCTGAAGCAGGGTGTGTCGCTGCTCTCAGTGTGTCCTGAAAGTCAGCTGGAGTAGCAGCAGATGGCACCAGGTGGTATCCAGTGTGACTGAAGCTTGAAGGATGGTGGCTAAGGAAGCCTCCTGCAGGGCTAGGACAGCTCCTTTGGCAGGTTAGGATGTGGTCCCCCAGGCCGGAGGAGGAATACACTGTGTTGCCCCTTACGTAGCTTCCCTTGCAGACCCTAGATCTCGGAGGCATGGGCAGTGTCTTTCTCTCCTTTTTGGCCCATTCTCTCATATTCCCCTCAGAACTGAGGATGGCAGGGTCACTGGAGTGTCACCTCAGGCAATGGCAGGCTTCCCTGCGTTGCACAGGGCTGGGCACTGTCATTGGTCAGTGTGTTTTGTGGGCATTGAGGTAGTAAGGCCAGTGGAGGGCCCATCAGGCGGGCGTCCACCCCTGAGGCTCTCATTGGTTCCTAGACTGGAATTCTGAGGCAGTCCCCTTGTCCGCAGTACTTTCCCGTGTGCCGCAAGCACGTGTGTGCATTTCCCAAAGTTTGGATGTCACTCACTTCCTCAGGGAAGCCTTCCCTTGTCCCCTCACACCATGTCTGGGTCCACCTTGGCAGCACCCAGCCTTCTCCTTCATGGCACCCATTGTGACTTGGCTAGTTATCTGCGTGTTTCTTCATGCAGCAGGTGGAGGTCAGCATTGAGGGCGTGGCGGGGCCTGTGCGGGCATTCGTGGATGATAAGATGGTTCTTTAGCCAGAAACTGGTTTCCCATTCATTCTCTTGCTTGGTATTCTTGCTGCAGCTAAAGTTTGGTTACTAGAACTTTAGTAACTTTTTTTTCTCTTTGCTAGGCCCTGATGACCTGTCTGCAGTACGTTGCCTTCCCTTGACTCACTATCTCTTGTGTGTTTAGAACTTGGCATCTCTCACAGGAGTAGAGGGAGAATGAGGTTCTACAGGTATCTGTGAGCAGGATCCTGGGTAGCGAGAGAAACCCAGGTGCAGCCTGTTCCTATGCCTGCAGGGAAATCCACATGAGCTGCTGGAGATTCAGGGTCCCAAGGGAGCTTCCAATGTCCGGTCCAGGAGACCCTAGTGGAATGTGCCTATCTGCGGGTCTCCGAGGGGTTGGAATGTGGCTTGGGTTCCCAGTTTCCTCTTCCCCCTGCTGTTTTTCCCTAGGCTGCCTCCCTCTGTGCTGGAATGTCGGCAGGCTGGGAAGGTTCATGGTAAGGATCTCTTCCAGTCTCAGCAACAAATTCCAGCTGGAGCCTGAGGACAGCTCCCACGTGGGTATAGAGGCCACCAGAGATGGCTGCAGGAGGGCTAGGCCAGTGGGAACTGCTGTATTCCTGGATCTCAGAGTGGTGGGCTTTCAGTCCCCCCACTGGCAGATGTAAACATCTCACTCTCTCTAAGGAGCCTCGGCTGCAGGAGCACAGGAGCGGCAGGGCTCAGTAGTGGAAAGGGAAGGCCTGGGAGGCCTGTGGGTAGAGGAGACTGGTCCTTTCCCACAAGGCCTTGCCTTGTCCAGCCCTGACATGAAACAGGAAGGGGAGCAGCCTCAGATTCCATCCTCAGGTGGGGCCTGCCTGCCAGCACCAGGTTCTCTGGCCAGGGGGACCATCCAGACTCCCCTGAATTTGTCAGCCTTATCTGTCTTCTCCACCTTTGTGGGACCTGGTTCCTTTCTTGATGACCTTTGCAGCCCCTGTGCCCTTTGTCCCCTGATCTCATGTCTTTTCCCTCCCGTCCCCATTTCTGGAAGGAGCTGACTCACTTCCTCCCTCCTCCCTAACTTCTCACTGCCAGGCCCTGTGGCAAAGAGGGTGTACCCAAGGAGAGAGCCCTCACAGGGGCATTTCACTGGGACTTGGCGGTCATCCTTGGCTCTGGAGCAGGAAAGCGCTGAGTGTGAGGTCATGCAGAGTGCCGGTTCCAGGCCATAGGGATCCCCCATCCCCCGGCAGCCATGGTGCAGTCTGAGTAGAACGTCAGGGAACACCTGCTCATTCACACTGTGGGCTTGTCTGGGGAGGAGGCTGACAGTCCCAGCTCTGCGATGAAGGAACCCATGCTCTCACAAGAACTATAGGCTCCTGTAGAAAGCTAGACCTCAGCCCTGGGTGGCATGGGCCAGAGGCCAAGTGGTGACAGCACTGTCAGGCAGCCTGAGAACGTCATGGCCCTCTGTGGCACCCAGTTTCATGCCCAGACCCATCGCACTGAAGGGGCGATATTTGGAGCTTTCAGTAGAACCTTTCAGATGCATGGCAAGGGGCAGAGATTTGATGCTGTCTCCTGTGAGTTCTGGCTGATGGGCTCTGCCTCTCATCTCTCTCCGTAATGAACTGATTTGATTGGGGAACTGACTATAGAAGCCCTGGTTGGGCTGGCGTCTTCCACCGCACTGGCCCCTGAGCTGTCCAGGCTATAACAGCCTGAGTTCCTGATGCTCCAGGCACTGGGGGGACCAGGCTTGTGCTGAGCCTGACATAGCCCTGTATCTTCCTGAGTAGATGCCCGGGTTACCTGAAGGATCAGGCAGAGGGTGGGATCAAGTCTGTACCCATCTGGGCACACATCAAGATTAAAAGAAAAAGTGGCGACTGGAAAGATGGCTCAGTGGGTAGGGCAGAGAGGGGGCTTGAGTTTACATCACAGTGCTCATACAAACAGCTAAGTGTATGGAAATGCTTGTGATTCTCGCTCTGGGAGGCACGGATAGGAGATCTTGGAGGCTTACCACTGGCCGGCCAGACTGTCACAGAGCACCAGGTTCAAGAGAAACCCTGTCTTTGTAAAAACAAGCAATGGAACAGGAGAGATTCCTCAACAGTTAAGACGTTATTGCTCTTGCGGAGGACCTGGGCTTGGCTGCTAGCATCTCATGCAGGCTCACAACCATCTGTAACCCCAGTTCCAGGACATCCAAGGCCCTTCTGGCCTCTGGGCACCAGGCATGCATATGGTGTACATACATACATGCAGGCAAAACACTAATACACATAAAATTAAAAAAAATAAATCTTTAAAAGAAAAAAAATAAGAGGGGGCTGGAGAGATGGCTCAGTGGTTAAGAGCACTGACTGCTCTTCCAGAGGTTCTGAGTTCAATTCCCAGCAACCACATGGTGGCTCATAGCCATCTATAATGAGACCTGGCACCCCCTTCTGGCATGCAGGCACACATGGAAGGAATGATGTACACATAATAAATAAATAACTCTTTAAAAAAAAGAAGAAAGAAAAGGTAGAAAGATAGAGAAGGATGCCTGACATCAGCTTCTTGCCTACACACACACACACACACACACACACACACACA
>NC_022014.1:21296999-21305262 GCF_000317375.1 Microtus ochrogaster | reverse complement strand
GAGAGAGAGAGAGAGAGAGAGAGAGAGAGAGAGGAAGAGGATACCAATAGGGGCAAGAGAGAAACTGCACCCATGGCCTTTGAGGCAGGGTGTGTGTGTGTGTGTGGTGTGTGTTGGGGGATCTCGCTGTGGTCTGCCTTCTTGGAATCCAGTGATAACAAACAACCCTGTTCCCCACAGCACTGAGCTATGCCTGACAGTGCCTCCACTGTACCCTAGCCTCAGAGTCTGACCTCGGGACTTCTGGATGACAGGAGTTTCTTGTGTAGGTTGTGGGGACTGGGAAAAGTGAGGGGTACCAGCCTGACCACCTGAGATGCCCTTTTTCTTGCTGATGGGAGCGGATCATACTGCACAGGCAACCCGAGGCCCTTGTGTTCACTTAGGCACTGTGTCTGGTTCTGGCTCCACTGGACTCGGTAGCTTTACCCTTAGTGTGAGAATGGCCTAGGTGCTGCCCGTATACCCGTGCAGAGTCTGGACTGGGCTGTTCTTTTTCCCAGACTCCTCTAAAACATTTTTTGCTCTTAACCTCTGGCCCTTTCTCAGTCTTACCTTCTCTGTCCACATGAAACCCCAGAGCAGAGGAGCGGGTTCTGGGAATGTTTCTACTTTATGTAGCCCTTTTATCTTTTCTTCAACTATTGATGCTCAGGTGTCTCTTCTTTGCCATTGGAAGAGGGACCTTTTTTGGGTGTGGTGGACATCTGTAATCTGTCATATCACTTGGGAGTTGGAGGCAAGAAGGTCAAGAGTTCAAATTTAGCATCAGCTACATAGCCAGTTTGAGGCCAGCCTGGGCTACATAAGACCCTGCCTCAGCAAACAAATGACCAAAAGAGGGCCTGGAGAGGAGAGAAGAGTCGGTGTTAAGAACTCTCGCCTTGCAGAGGATCAGCTTTCAGTTACCAGTACCCAGATGCCTCATGACACCCAGAACTCCAGTCCCAGGGAGCTAACACCCTCTCTGGCCTCAGGGCACCAGGCATCCACATCCATGCATGCAGACAAAATACTCTTATACATAAAATAAAGAGAAATAAGCCTAAAAATGCTTGACTTATTAAAAAAGAATAAGAAATAGAGGTGGGGTAACATAATCTGTAAGAGGTGCCCTTCTGGCAGTCACACCCATTCTCAAAGTCCTTTGTCTGCGGCTCATCCTGGCGCTGTAGAGCCTTGTGAGACACGTGGGACAACCCTGGCTGGAGGGCTGGCTTTGTCTGTAGGGGCTGCTCCTGCTCATCTGGGACAAGAAAGCTGAGGACAGCGGCACAGAGAGAAGGGCCCAGGAACCAGGACTTCCGTGTGGTTGTGTGTTCATTTAAACATGTTGTAACATTTTGGGCTATGTATGGGATCCAACTGGATTGCCCAGTCCGAATCTGGCCTGTGGCTGAATGACCTTGGACAAATTCCTTCATTTCTTTGGGCCTTCTTTTCCTATAAAATAAGAGTGATCAGCCGGGCGATGGTGGCGCACGCCTTTAATCCCAGCACTCGGGAGGCAGAGGCAGGCGGATCTCTGTGAGTTCGAGACCAGCCTGGTCTACAGAGCTAGTTCCAGGGCAGGCTCCAAAGCCACAGAGAAACCCTGTCTCGAAAAACCAAAAAAAAAAAAAAAAAAAAAAAAAAATAAGAGTGATCATGGTACTTTCTTCTAGGTGTTCTGAGGACTGATGGATATTGGGCGTTTGTAATCAGTTTAAATGGTGCCTCCTCAAAGCTGTTAAGGTAGTTTCCCTCATCCTCAGAGGGTGCAAACCCTCAGTGGACATCCCAAACCCTGCACGTACTATTTCTTCTGCATGCATATTTATAGTAAAGTTTAATTTCTAAATTAGGTACAGTAAGAGATTAACAGTAAGACAAAACAGTCCTGCAGCAGGATTCGAAATAACCACACAGAAACTATATTAATTAGATCACTGCTTGGCCTACTAGCTCTAGCTTCTTATGGGCTAGCTCTTACATCTTAATTTAACCCATTTCTATTAATCTATGTATTGCCATGTGGCTGTGGTTTACCGGCAAGGTTCAGGCTTGTCTGTACCCAACCATGGCTACTTGGTATTTCACTGACTCCGCCTTCTTTCTCCCAGCATTCAGTTTAGTTTCCCCCCATCTCCATTCTGCCCTGCGCAGACCCAAGACAGTCTTTTATTAACCAATGGTATTCACAGCATGCAGAGGGGAATCCCACATCACAATCCTAACAAACACATTGTAATAAAACTTATAAATTACTATGTGTAATGTTTGACACCTGCAGCCCCAGCATTTAGGAACTGGAGGCAGGAGGATCAGGAATTCAGGATCACTCTGGACTACATAGTGAGTTTGATGCCAGCCTGGGCTACATGAGACCCTGTCAAAAACAAAAAACAAGCAAACAAAAAGCAAAAGCAACAAGCCAATAGAAAACCTGATGAATTATTTGTTGCTAGAATTTGCTATTAAGATGTTTTGGACTGCAGTTGACTATGGCTAACTGAAACTGTGGGACCCATGACTCAGGGGCTCCTGTGCGGCTCAGCAGTGAGCGCCACTGTCATTAGTCCCCCTCCGAACCTCAGGGAGCAGGGAGCGCTTGGTGTCCTCTGCCCACAGTGTCTTCCAGTGGAGTTAGGGCAGCAGCCCCAGCTTCCTCAGGGCCGCTCTGGAACCTCAGCCTGGATGGCCTGCCCTGAGTTCCAACCGGCTCCTTATAGTTACACGCCAGTTTTTCTAATTGTGCTGGGTTTCTCCTGCCTTCCCAGTCAGATTCCGTCTGGTGCCAATGCCTTTAGCATATCAGGCTTCTTCCTGTTTGTTTTCTGGTTGGCAAACCTACCCCGCTTTTTGTTGTTGTCTGTCTTCTTGTCTGTCTTGCTCCTAGCAGCCCATCTCCAGTAGGGCTTAGCAAGCATAGGCACAGAGCTGGAGGCAACCCTAGCCTATTCTTTCCTGGCTTCATCCTCATTACACACTGCCCAAACTCTTGTGTGGATTTTCTAACTAACATAGCAAGCCCCTCAGACTCAGGCCCTGTGGTGGAGTGTGCAGGCCGTCAGATCTGCTCTGTTGCCTTGTTCTCCCATGCACCCAGGCCTTGTCTGAGCCACACTAGCAGGTGCCCAGAGGTCGCTCTCCTCTTCCTCATTTGCTTCACTTGGCTGACTAGAAGGAGAGGTCAGTTATGGCCTCCACTGCCCTGTGACAGAAGTCCTGATCTGGGACAAGGTGACTTCGTTGACTTTATTTGCACTTAAACATTGAAGGTTTCATTCAGGGCTCTTCTGGGGCACTACCAACCATCGTGAGTCCTGCAGCCCGGACTGTGGTGGGGAAACCCTCAGGCCACTGCATTCCAGACGCCTTACCCCTGCCTGGCCCAGAGTCTTGAAACAAGGGCGGATTGTGCTGGACTGAGGGGCTTTCTCGAGCCAGGACGCCTTGGGGTGGAGGCAGGCTTCCATTGCGTCTGTCCTTTCAGCCCCGTGGCCTCTGGCCTCTGCTCATTGACTGGATGCTAATTGTGACTGCTCCCTCTTCTTCCCCATTTCTTTCCGAGGCCCAGGGAACAAGTGTTACACAGGCTTGGGACCAGGGTGTAAGCAGACTGTGGGCAGGGGTGGGAGAGAACAGCAGCAGGTCAGGACACCATCTGAAAGAGGCTTGGACAAGACCGACCTTAAGCCCTGTGGAGGGGATCTCCTGGACCAGACTGGTCAGACAGAAAACACTGAAAACAGAAGCGTTCTAGAATGTGGCTAGTGCAGCAGAGAAACGGAACTTTATATTTTGATTTTAATTTAATGAGAAATAGTCCCGATGTTTTTATCTAATTTAAATTTAAATGGTGGCTACTGTATTGAACAGTGCAGCTCCACAGGGCTCCCAGAAGTGTGGGGTGGGGGCAGGGAGGCAGGTTTTGAAGTCTTATCTCCTTCTGCAGAGTGCGCCCCCCCCCCCCAAGGCTGGGCCTGGTGGCATTTCCCCTGCCCTTCCGGAAGGAAGGAAGGTTTGTTCTCTCGGGCAATTTCTCCACTTCACCAGCTCTGGAATCCCAATGCCCTAGGGACAACAGGTCCCTGGCAATGTGCCACCACAACTGGGGCAGTGCTTCCTTGCCAAGCATGACTTCTGCCCGGCTTGGTAACAGCACAGGTGCTCACATGCCCAGTGGGTCTGGCTGGCTGTGCACGTGGGGGTGGAGGGGTGGAGACCAGGTAGGCAAAGCAGAAGCCTTCTTCTCTTCCTTGTTACTTCAAAGGGTTCCAGAAACAGGCCCAGAAGTGAACACACAGATCTTCAAGCTCTGGCTTTGTTCACACCCCCACCCCCAACTCGGGAAACCTGAGGGTGTCTGGAGGGGCCTCTCTGAACTTTGAGAACACCCTGAAAGGCCTCCCTCAGGCTTTATTCATCAGTGTGGCTGACCCTTACGCTGGTTTCCCCTGATTCTTCTGTGAGAATAGAGAAAAGTAGTCATTTATAGGAAGAGAGCACAATACTTCACTATGCTCATTCTCCAATGTCGGCCAGACCGGCTGGGATGTGGATTAGTGAATGTGTTGTTTAGTAGCCCCGAGTCTCCCCGAGATTGAGGCAGAGCGTGGAAGGCTTGGGAAGACTGTCAGCAAGACTGGCCCTGGGCTTTGGGCCTTGTGGAACATTGGGAAAGCAGAGGCAATTTGGAAATCCCCAGGAGCTGAGGAAATCCCCAGCAGCCTAGCGTCCCCTGGACTCTCCCCTGGATCTGACTGCTTGGTTTTGGGACAGAGTTCTTGGCAGAGCAGGCAAATGGTGTGTATAGGGCTCTGGGCAGACCTTCGGATGTGTTAGGATGGAGTCTGGTGGGATGGAGGGTATGGGGAATGACTGATCCCTGACTCCGCCTGGTCAGTGATCTGTGGCTGCCCTCACTTTGCCCACCGACTCTACTGGCTGCTTGTCTCAGCCCTCTCTCCACTATAAAACCCAAGGCGTCCCTTGAACCTTCCAACTGTAAATTCGGGTATTCATTCATTCAGTGTATTCCATCAGTAGGCACTTATTAAATGTCTTCTGTGTTGGAACTATTTCGGGTACCGAGGATAGGTCAGTAGTGAAAAAATAAATGTAGGCGCCAGCCCATTTTTGCACCTTCTTTGCCGTCTCTCTCATGGGTAAAGCGAGAGGCCATCTTGCAGGCTGCAGTCCCCCTGAAGCCTCTGCTCCCCGGGACGCTTGTTGGAGGCAGGGGGGGGGGGGGGCAGCAGAGGCGAAGTTCCGTAGCCTCGGCGGTGCCTGCAGATCCATGAGAAGGGGAAGGCTGCCCTCTGCCGGGCTGCGGTGGAGCTGCAGGGTGGAGTGGCTGTGGCGCTCCAAGCGCATGTGCTAAGCTTGGCTCCACCCTTGCCCTGGCGGCTGGGCGGAACAGGAAGTGCGAAGGTATTTCAGGGCTGAGGCTGAGTGTACCGCCTTTGAGAGCTCCTAGTGTATGGACTTTGAGCCAATCCAGGTTTCCTTTTACCTGCCCCTACCCTCTTTGAGGTCATCTTTAGCCTTCTTAAAAGGAGTTTTGCCTCTTCCCTTTCAGGATTTCCTGATCACTTTAGTGCATTAAATACGGAGACACCCCTGCTTTGGTGTTTTCTGTAAATACCGTCTTTAAGGCTGGTGTCGAGGAACCTCGGTAGTCCTCTGATGGGGTGCACCTGTCACCAATGGTAGCTGGTAACCTCCTACCCAGGAAGCACAAGTTCTGTGGTCTCTCCCTAGTCCGTAGGGCTGAGTGTTTGAAACAGGGCTCCCCACAACCTCCCTAAACAACGCGTTCCGTTTGCTTTATGTTATTGCATACTGCAAATTATTAATACAAGCATTATGTAACTGGTGCTTATTTATGGAAACAGTGTGTTGTTCTTTTGGAAAACTACAACTCCCAGACTCCCCCTGGACCATGGTTACCTGTGCGCACACCTGCGCGCAGGTGTGAGATATTCTTCCCAGATTGCCTTGGGCCCCCCGTAAAAAGGCAGGGGCCACACGAGGCCTCCCTCCTCGTCCTGCCTCTTCCTTGTGTGTCCCACACCCTTCGCCCTTTTGTGTTTCCCTCCCCCATTAAAGCGAACCCACGTGGGAGCCGCCGTGTCGTGTCTGTGTTTGTTCCGCCGTGCGTGTCTGTCCCGTGCCCCGTGTTCAAGAAGAACACCCCCTACACCCCCCTTTTATTATTTTTTAAGAAGAACACAGTGTTTATAGATTCTTTTTGTTTTGTTTGTTTTTCGAGACCAAGGTTTTGTGTAACTCTGACTTTGTAGATGAGGCTGGCCTCAAACTCAGAGATCCACCTGCCTGCCTCTGCCTCCCGAGTGCTGGGATTAAAAGCCTGCGTCACCACTACCCTGCTATATTCTTTTATTTTTAATGATTTATTTATTTTTATTTTGTGTTCGTTGGTGTCTTGCCTGCATGTGTGTCTGTGTGAGGGTGTTGGATCCTCTGGAACTGGAGTCACAGGCAGTAGTGAGGTGCCATGTGGTTGCTGGAAATTGGACCCAGGTGCTCTGGAAGAGCAGTCAGTGCTGTTAACTGCTGAGCCATCTCTCCAGCCATATAGATTCTTTCATATCTATCTATCTATCTATCTATCTATCTATCTATCTATCTATCATCTATCTATCTATCTATCCGTCTATCTATCTACCTATCTATGTGTGTGCGAAAGCATGAGCACGCTACAGCACACATGGATGGAAGCGAAGAACGTGTGGACTCACTTCTTTCCATCATGTGGTCGATCAAACTCAAGTTGTTCAGCTTGCAGGCAAGTGCCTTTACCCTCTGAGGCTTCTCAGTCTGATGTATTTATTTACATATTTAGAGACAGGCTCTCACTGGTATTGTTGGACTCTAGCGTCCAAACACCGAGGAGGAGTCGCCCCAGAGACCATCTCATACATCACAGCCGATGGAAAAGTATGAGGATTTTATTAATTCTGTCATGACGGTCCCCCAACATTCGGGAAGCCGAGGGACTCCGAATAGTGGGTACAGTCTACTTTTAAAGGGGCCACAGAAGCAAGGGGGGTTGTTCTTTGACTATTCTGATTGGCTTATTTGAAAGAGCTATTACCAATAATTGACTGGAGAGCTGTTGCCAGATCAGATGAGGTAAGAGGTCATTTTGACCCCGTTTCCCAGGGGACCGAACCAAAACATACATATATGGGTAATTGTTCAGGAACTGAGTACGTGCGAGTGTAGCTGTTAGGTCCTTGGTTCCCAGGGGAGGAGGGGAAGCACTATGGCACAGAGGCTGAGAGGATTCAGAATTGTCAAAAATGGCTTCAGGATTGTCTTTTTTTTTTAATAAATTTATTTATTTGCTATGTATACATGACATTCTGCCTCCATGTATGCCTGCAGGCCAGAAGACGGCGCCAGATCTCATTACAGATGGTTGTGAGCCACCATATGGTTTCTGGGAATTGAACTCAGGACCTCTGGAAGAGCAGGCAGTGCTCTTAACCACTGAACCATCTCTCCAGCCCCCAGGATTGTCTTAAAGTTTTACAGTATCTCTGCCTAGCCTGGAACTCACAGTGATCTACCTGCCTCTGGGATTAAAGTTGTGGGCCATCATGCCCAACCTGACATATATATTTATATATGAGCACACACATACATATATATATATATATATGTTTACGGAGTTTTGATTTATAGGAGGAAATAGAGACAAGTGAGGTTGGGAAACATGCTTTCTTTATTGTTTTAAAGAGATCATCAGGGGGCCAGAGAGATGACTCAGAGGTTAAGGGTACTGACTGCCCTGCCAGAGGACCCGAGTTCAATTCCCAGCACCCACGTGACAGCTCACAACTGTCTATAACTCCCATTCCAGAGTATCTGGCATCTTCACACAGATACACATACACATGAAGTAAAAACAAATGAATCTTTAAAGAGAACCGTGGTTTTCGTGTTTTGCACACTGCATCTTTTCTGATAAACCAGCCATCTGTGATACCATCACTTGTGTAGCTGAGTGAGGTCTCTGTGAGCTGGAAGCCAGCCTGGAGTACTCATCCTAGTGAAATCCTGTTTTTAAAAACAAACAAATACAAAACCCCTGGGCCAGAAAGTAATGGCATACGCCTTTAATTCCAACACTTGGGAGGCAGAGGCAGGTAGATCTCTGAATTTGAGGCCAGCTTGGTCTACAGAATGGTTCCAGGACAGCCAGAGATATACAGCCCTGTCACAAACAACCAAAACAATTTTTTTTTTTTTT
>NC_022014.1:21249111-21296899 GCF_000317375.1 Microtus ochrogaster | reverse complement strand
TGTAGACCAGGCTGGTCTCGAACTTACAGAGATCCGCCTGCCTCTGCCTCCTGAGTGCTGGGATTAAAGGCGTGCGCCACCATCGCCCGGCCCAAAACAATTTTTTTAAATAAATAAAAAAACAAACAAAAAACTCCCTTTCATGGCCTTACTCCAAGCTGTCTGTAACATTTGTCTAATTCTCCCTCTCCTCACTTAGAGACATTCTCAGCCCTTGAGTCTCCCCAGAATTTGGTTGGTGTCCCTTGCTGGAGGAGCACGTTCTCAATTCAGCTATAATAACTATCAGAGTGCATTTCTTCCTTCCTCTGCTGGTCGTTTTTTTGTGGCGAGAGACTTAGAAGCTAAGTCACCGTTTTGTGCCATTCACCCATCCTTGCATCAGTCCAGGTTGGATGAGTGATGGGGTTACAACAGCAAGCATCCCACCTCTGCCTGCTCCAAGGGCAGTCAGTGCTCTGGAGCTGGAAAAGACCCAGACCTTGTGGTTCCCTGTAGTGTTCTTTGCAAGGCTAGCTGGTTGGGTTCACTGCATGGCTAGCTGGATGGCCAGATTCCTAAGCCTCTCACAGCTTCCCACCAGGCTTCCCACGACTCTGCTTAGTCACCAAGGGGGCCAAGGACCGCTCCCCTCATCATGGCAGGGCAGAGTACTAAAGCTCTGGCTTCATGTGGATCCTCTTTACTCAGCCCCATCCATCCAGCTTATTATTGCACCTTCTGGATGAGTTGGGTCAATCCAGTGTTGAACACCTACTGTGTGCTTAGTGCTGGAGAGTAGGGTGATGTTAAGCAAGTCTTTCAAGAAAATATAAAATTAAATATGTCCCCAACACCAACAGCCAGAAGAATGACTCATTCAAGTTTGTCCCGTGGGTGGGGGGAGCTGTACTTGTTCTTGAACACAGGACTTCGGGCACACTAGGCAAGCACTGAATGACAGCCCTTCAAAAAATTCATTTTGCTGAGTAAAAACAAGTTTATTAGGGGTCCAGAGTGATGGACACTGGACAGTTGTGTCTTCCTGAAGTCACCAATCTGTCCTGGCACCAAGGTCCATGTTTATCTGCCTCTAGCCTGCAACAGAATTGTTACAAACCCGGGTTGCCATGGACTCATGTCTTGGTTAGGACAGAGTAGGATGATGGGAAATTTCATTGTGTTCCTCAGAACAATATGCAATAAAAGTTATAAGAACTGGGTTTTTTTTTTTTGGCATCATCTAATATTTTCAAACCGTGATTAATCTCAGACACCTTGAAGTCTGGACCAGGAAGCTGCATAGAGAGGGGTTGTATACACAAAATCACAAGCGCTCTATTTGCTGAGCCATTTTAGGGATTTTAGGAGATTTATTTATTTATTCTTGTGTGGGGGATATGTTTTGCCTACATGTATGTCTTTGCACCATGTTTGTGCCTGGGGCCTGTGGAGGCCAGAAGAGGGCTTAGGATCGAGACTGGAGTTATAGATGGTTGTGAGCCACCTTGTGGTGCTGAGACTTGAACCCAGGTTCTCTGCAAGAGCAGTGAACCATCTCCCGGGGAGTTTTGACTGGATCCTACTTTTTTACTACATGATGACTGTAGAGTCGGAATCCTACATAATGTGTGACTCTCCGTATGCGGTAGAATACCAACCCAAGTGTAACCAGGAGCCCCTGTGTGCGGTGTGTAGATACAGACACAGTGAGGGCTGTGGTTTCAAATGATAATTTTGTGATGTTAATTATGGCGTTACCACCTACAATTTAATTTGTCAAGCATAGGCTAAAATATGTGCTGTCTTCTATCTTCACAACAACCACACACAGCAGGAACTATATTATACTACTGTAAGGAGTGGGATAATTCTGTCTTAGATCAGACGGCAAGAAAGAGGCTGAGCCGGGCGGGACTCAGCCCCGGGGGTGCTGTTGCAGCATCCCTTTTTGCACTGTACTTCGGGGCGGGCCATTTATTTATTGTTTGTTTGTTTGTTTTGTTTTGTTTTGAGACAGGGTTTCTCTGTGTAGCCCTGGCTGTCCTGGAACTTGCTCTGTAGACCAGGCTGACCTCGAACTCACAGAGATCCACCTGCCTCTGCCTCCCGAGTGCTGTGGGATTAAAGGCCTATGCTGCCACTACCTAGCCAGCCTTTTGTTTCTTGCTTTTCCTTACATGCAAGAAATGTCTCCTAAAGAAGGCAGAGCTATGGGTGGGTCTCTAGGAATGGGGAGAGCTGGGCAGGACGGGGTAAAGGCCGAGGATAAGTGGAACGGGCAGGTTCCACATGATGACCATGCTTGGAGGCAGGGGGAGCTGCCCAGGCCTGGTCTGACTGGCTGTGGAAGGATGCATGGCTGCAGTGATGTTCTTGGTCTCACTAAGATGGGGAACGTGTGGGCAGCACCTTCACAGCAGGCCTGACTGTGGTAACCGGTGAAACCCAGTGGGCTCCGGGGTCTCGGGCTGCTCTCTCTCACCTAAGAGTCTGCCTTTTTCCTGGGGGAAGTGAGACTACTTTGGGATGATTTCCCTGTGTAAGCAAACTCAGTCATTCCCACAGGAAGAGGTACAGTGGGAGCACAGCTGCTGGTAACTCAGAGCAAGACTGCATCCCGGTCACCCAGATGTCATCTGGGGCACTGCTGAAGCAGGCGGCAGCCACAATCCAAGATGCTAAGACCCTGTTTGAAAGCCCAAAGTTTGCGCTTAGCAGAAGACCTTCTCTTGTTCTGCCCTGGGCACTCCTCTCCCAGGCTGGCTGTGTGCTTCTCGGGTCTTTGCAGAAGTCTTTATTGGAAGGAAGTGAGGCTACTGGATGCAGGCATGCTGTCAGGTGAGGGATAGCCTGACATAGTTCCAAACAGAAGATCTAAAAAGCAAACACACAGCTGCAAAGGGTGCCTGGCCTTCCTCATGCATGTATGCCTAGGCTTGAGCTTGGCGGCGGTCCCCGATGGGGCCGATACCCTCTAAGAGAGCCTGTGGTGTTGGTGGGGCAGGACCAAGCTGTGTCATCAAGCAGCAAGGCCCAGAGCCATCATAGTGGGGACAGTGTACCTTCGGTATAAGAGGGTGTGGAAATGAATATGTGAAGGAAAAGGGCGTAGATCCCCTGGAACTGGAGTTATAGGTAGTTGTGAGCTACCACGTGGGTTCTGGAAATTGAGCCCGAGTCTCTGGAAGAGCAGCAGGTGGTCCTAACCACCGAGCCACCTCTATAGCACCCACACCCCCTTTTAGCTTCCTAGTAATCTCAGTCTATAAGGATAGTTTACTGAAAGGCTGATATACTAGACAACATTGCCCATTTTCCCCCAGTGCCAGGCATTCAACTCGGGGCCTGGCAGGTGCCCGGCAAGTGCTCTTCTGCTCAGTTACATCTTCAGTCTCCCACTGGACCTGGAGCTAACCAGTCCAGCTAGATTTGCTGGCCTGCAAGTCCTAGGGATCCTCCTGTCTCGCTCCTTCCAGCAATGGGAGTATAGGCATGTGCTATTGTGCTTGACAACTTTTCTCTGTGTAACAGTCCTGGTTGTTCTGGAACTAGCTCTATAGACAGTTCCATAATAATAATAATAATAATAATAATAATAATAATGATAAAAGTTTGTTTTAGATTTACTTATTATGTACCTACTTTAAGCAGGGTTTCATTGTGTAGCTCCTGGAACTCACTATGTAGACTACTAGGCTTGAATTCACAGAGCTCCATCTTCCTCTGCCTCTAGAGTGCTGTGATCAAAGGCATGTGCCCTGACACCTAGATTATTAATTTTCTTTTATGCGTATGAATGTTTTGTATACATGTATGTATGTGTATCATACATACGTGTGTGTGTGCATCAACACCCATGACTGAAGTGTTCTCAAGTCCCCTGCGCTGTGATGGCCTTCATGCCTGCTAGTGTGTGTGATTTGAGAGAGCCTGTGCGTGCTAGTCTCAGTCTCGGCCTGTGGGGCCGGGGGCTGCAGGTCTCAAATTCCTCTGCTATTTTTAGGGGCCGTATCAGCCCAGCTGTCCAGGAGCCTGAGTGTGTGTCAGAAGGAAAGTGCCACCCTTTCTGTCTTCTGTCCCTAACCCCAGGACACTGACTGTCTCATCCCATACCCTTATTTGAATAGCCCCCTTTCTCCTCCACCTAGACCCCATTGCTCTCTGGCTGTGAGCATACCTGGTACCTGCAGTCCTCCAGCCTCTGCTGTCTCCCCAGCCGTGGCAGGGTTGGGCAGCTGCAGCGGGAGGGGCCTGGGAGAGGGAGGGGACCAGGGGCGGGGCTGCAGCCTGTGCTATTTTGAGCAGCTAACGGGAGCAGCAGAGAAGGAGACTCCTTGCTCTGGGCTGCTCCAGGCCAGGCCATGCGGGTGAGTGTCCTTCTGACCCCCAACCCAGGAAATGTCCTGGGATCCCCATAATGTTTCCTCATTTAGAAAAGGAAGATGTCTTGTTATTTCCCCAGATGTGGCAGTAGATGGCTAGGAAGGGGTGGTGCCGCCCTGGGGCTCCTCTCTCAGTTACTTGGTTGAAGGGGTAGTACACAGCTCCAGCTGCCTCAAAACCTCTAAGAGGCAAGCCACATATCTCGCCTGACTCCCGATCTGGGGAGTGTTGATGGGGAATCATCTTCTAAACCTCAGTTTCCTGGGGCTGATCCGCCACCCCGCAGACGAGGCACGCCTTGCCCACAGTAATGATTGCTATGGAGGCTTTTATTCTTCTAAAGCCCGAGCCCAAGCATCTCTTTGGAGACTTTGGTCCTGCTTTGGGCTGGTATTGTGACCCCCTTCTCCTCTCTTACTCTAGACAGAAAAAGGGGTTTGACAGGGGATGGTCCTTGAAGTTGGCTGGAGTCTTCTTACTATCTTCAGGAAGAACCCAGCATGGCCTCTTCTATTCCCGTACCCAGGATACTTAGAAGGGACACATGTGGCATCTCAGGGATGTCTTGTCTGTGAGCCTCTTTTTATTTTAATTTAAAGAAACCTTTTTATTTTCAGTTTTGTGTGTGTGTGTCAGTGTGTATGTGCGCATGCGCGCCCGGCGTGTGTTCAGAGGTCAGAGGACAACTCGTGCAAGTTAGTTCTGTGCCTCCACCATATGAATTCTGTGGACCAAACTCAGATCCTCAGGCTTTGTATCAAGCGTCTCTACCTACTGAGCCATTCTCCCCGCACATGGCTCTCTTTTAGCAGAGATTATTCCAGAGAAGTAAGTTCCTTAAAAAAGCAAGTGAGGAGAGACATAGCTGCCTCCCAGGCCACCCTGCCCTCCCCTCTGTTCCCCCAGTCACTAAGGGTAAGGTTTTCAATTGAGTCAGCAGTTGGCAGAGTGTGGGCTGGCCTAGTGCGGAGGTGTAGCAGGAGTCTGAGATGTGCCCATAGCGTTTGCATCTCTCCATGCCCAAGGAATTGCCCTGTCCCAGCTCCCAAACTGGCACCGTTGTGGAGGTGTGTGTGGGCAGAGCAGGGTGGTGCCTGAGAGAGCTCTTCACTCTGTGAGCAGGCTGCTTCCTGCTCTGCTGTGGCCTACTCCCCACCCCCTCCTGATACCCAGGCCACCAGTACCTTGACTGTCACAGATTCAGGGCCATGGGAAATGGTGCTAGCAGATGGCAGAGTGCCCTGCAGAGAAGCCTTGAGTGTCCACAGGGAGGGGAGGCCTCCAGCAGGCCTGTCTGTCTGTCAGAGGAAGCCCTGGCCCTTCTGCAACTGCAGGAAGTCATCCCAGCGCACCTGCTTCCTCCAGGCTGGTGGGCAGCGGCCCAGAGTTCTCTGCTGCTTTCTGTTCCGCCCTGCAGTGGGGGAGGGTTCTGGCTAGAGGCTGACCCTGAGGGCTAGCTCCTCTTCCTTTCTTCCTCTGGCTGACTGACAGTGTGGCCTTCAGGCTGTCCCCTGCAGAGTTCCCCTTCACTAAAGAAGCTCTTTGGAGAGAGTGCTCAGGTCATGAGTGGAGAGCCAGGTCTTCAATGGAAAGCACTGCTTCCTACCCAAGCTGTTGCTGCTGATGCATGATGGGGAGGTATGGGGGAAGGCTGGCCACTTTCCCTTAAAGTAAGCCAGTGGTAAAGGACAGATCTGAGTGTGAGGCCCTGGGAAAGTCATATGATCCTCTGGGGCTCCTTTTGCTTATTTGTAAAACAAAACTCATGTCTGCTTCAAAGGGATGTTGTGAGCATCAATTGGGACAATGTTTGTTTGGGGCAACACAGTGCCTAGCGCCAAGAAGATGCTCAGTAAAGATGTGCTGTCGGGGCTGGGTGCGTTGCTCAGTGGCAGACTGGTTGTCCAGCATGTGTGAGGCCTGGGGCTGATTCCCCAGCACCACAAACAGGACGTTCCTGCTGCTGTTATTATTTCTTTCCTTCTCCTTCATTCCTTTCTCCACCCCTATTGCTTAGTTAGGTGGTGCTAACTTGAGATTGTCCAGGAGAGTCTCCTGAGAGCTGCCTTTTGTGCCTCAGAATGAAGAGAGAGGAGATGGTTCTGGGCTTCCTTGAGAAGGAAGAGCATTGCCAGTGTTGGCACAGGGGGACAGGCTGGGGACTTATCTTGGCTTCTCATGTTTTGGTTCCTTCTAGACACAGTCTCTCTCTGGGAGTTACTTGATGCTCTTGGGGCTTGGATGCCTGGCTTAGACACATAGGCCTTAACATATCTGCCCGGACTGGGCATTCCTGGCCTGAGGAGCTACCCAGTAGATAGGATTATTCTTAGGGTCTTTGAGCTCCTCTTTTCTTTCCTTCTTAATTTCTTTCTTTCTTTTTAAAGATTTATTTATTTTTATGTGTGTGTTTTGCCCACACGTATGTCTGTGTAAAGGTGTCAGATCCCCTGGAACTGGAGTCATAGACAGTTGTGAGCTGCCATGTGGGTGCTGGGAACTGTGGTACTATGGGAGAGTGGTAGGTGCTGGCACTGGGGAGAGTAAAACCCAGCCTCGACTCCCTGAATGACAGGCGCCTTTGGGGCTGGGGGTAGACAGACTCTCAGCAGATTTCTCCCCTTTGAAAACAAATGCCTCTAGCTTTTATCTCTTTTTCTTTTTCTTTTTTTATTGACTATTTAGCCATCCTTACAATAAAAACAAGCAGTAAGTAACAAATGCACAGCAAAATAAACAGCAAGTGCGTCCATTGTGTCTAATTCACGCCATTCCCAAAATTATCATGATCACTATTTGCATGCTATTTATGTTCTGGTTCCTTTTGATTGATGTCATTTTGTGTGGAATTTTCCATATGGTTTCATTGTCCACATCTTTGTCGGTTTAAATGGCAGCACAGCCATGTGTTGGGCTGAAGCCATCGTTTTCCTAACCGTCTCTTGATTCTAGGCCTGTGGGTTGTTTGCAGTTTGAAGTTGTTTTGTGGAGCGCATCTATGAAAAAATGCTTGCATGAGCTTGTGGGGTCTCTTTGTCTCTTGAAGTCAGCTCGTTGGACATACATTCCTGCAGATGGGCTGGCTGGACCAGAAGATGGTGCATTTTCAGCCAGGCTCCGCCTTTCTCAGCTGGGTCCCAGGCACGGAGTTTGCTCTCTATTCATGGTTGCTAAGTTGGGAATTCACCTCTCCTGTTTGTGGCACACCTCTGAGAATCAGCATGGACAAGCCTTATTCTCTTTCCGTATGCGGGAAAGAGCTTTGGGCCAAAACCCTGCCCCCACCCGTCTCCAGTATCGTCATGTGACAAACACTTGTGTCTAATGGTGTGAAGGGTAAGAGAGAGTCCTGTCTAGGAGAGAATCCTAGTCAGAGAATGACATAGTTACCAAGACCCCTCCTGGTGGGGACCTCTCGGCAACTCTGCCCCCCCTCCCCATAAAGTGAGCTGCGCCAGGAGAGAGAGGGATGAAGTGCCTATCCTGGGCTGGCTCAGAAGAACGCTCCGCAGTGGTGGTTTCCTTTCCTTTCTTCCAAGGGAAGAGGTCAGAAATGACACAGAGAGAGAGGTGGCCAGGGCCTCAGAAGGCGATGGGGACATATTGGAGTCTCCCTTTTACAAGTTCAGAAACTCGGTTTGCAGGGCCCACGTGGTTGAAGGAGGCAGGAACTGACTCTGCCAGCCGTCCTCTGATAGCACGGGCACCATAGCCCGTGCGTGTACACTCACTCTCAAATACACACATACATAAATAAAGGTAATAAAGTTAAAAGAAACAAGGTGGAGACATGATTGAGAAAGACATTCTGATATCAACCCCTGGCCTCCATACCTTTCTGTGTGGGTGAGTGCACACACGTGAATAGATGGAATGATGGGTGGACGGGTAAATGAGGGAGCTGATGGTAAATACCTCGTATAGGGCCCATCTCGGTGTGGGCATTCCACATTCAGTAATCGGTGTGAGAAATGGCTGAAATTCCTGGAGCAGAAATGTGTCTGAGCAAGAGTCCTTTGCTCTAGGAACCCCCTTCTCCACAGCAAGTCCCTAGTTCTAGGAGAAATACGTTTTTGTATCTGGGGTGACTGTTACAGAGGCAATGCCACCAGCTCTGTTCACTATTGGGTGAAGATAGCATGCTCCTGGGCCCAAGCCGTGGTAAGGAAAAGAGGAGAGATTTGGATGGTTCTTTCCCAAGGCAGGGAAGCGACAATGTCCTTTGGGGATCCTCACCTGCTGTCAGCGTGATGCTCCCTGGAGCAGCTGGAGCAGAGGGAGGAGCCAGATGTCTTCTGGGTCAGATGGGACCTCCCTAAACAATAGGAAAACTTGGACGTGAGTTCAAAGAGCAAATGAGTTAATTAAATAAATTTAAATGGCAGCATATTAGCTGGACAGTAAGACAGAAGTCACCAGAACCAGTTAAAAATGGTGGAGAGGGCTGGGCGGTGGTGGTGCACACCTTTAGTCCTAGCACTCGGAGAGAAGAGGCGGGCAGATCTGTGAGTTCTAGGCTAGCCTGATCTATATAGTGAGTTTCAGGACAGCCCTGGCTACACAGAGAAACCCTCTCTTAAAAAACAGAACAAAACAAAAAATTTAAGGACTAGGGCATAGCTCCTAGGTGGAGCCCTTGCTTAGTACGTGTGAGGCCCTAGCTTTCATCCTTAGCATTTCCAAACAAAACCAATTTCTAACTATTTATTCATCACAGTCAATTATAGATACAAGCAAGATCTCCATTTCCATTGACTCGAAGTGATTCTTTGGTGACACATCTCCTGGGCAAGGGCACACTCTGGCGTCGAGAGTCAGGAGGACCAGCAAATGGGAGAGTTTTGCCACCCTATACACCTCTCGTTCCTGGAAGGTTTCTGCCTCCTGGAGAATCAAGGGCTTGGGTGGCTCTCCACCCGCCAACCCCTACAGTGCTGGATCTGGAAATGACTTTATCCGCTGTCTAGACCAGTCTGGCCCCTGCTTCTCCAGCAGGCCCAGCGAGGTGAAGCAGCTTTATCTGAGGATGCATAGCTCCCCAGTCTAGATGTTCTCGCCCTGTACCCCGTCTAGACGTTTTCTGCCCTGTACCCCGTCTAGACGTTCTCTGCCCTGTACCCCGTCTAGACGTTCTCGCCCTGTACCCCGTCTAGACGTTTTCTTCCCTGTACCCCGTCTAGACGTTGTCTTCCCTGTACCCCGTCTAGACGTTCTCTGCCCTGTACCCCGTCTAGATGTTCTCGCTCTGTACCCACCTTGCTTTTCTTTTTTTCCAGCAGTTCATTCCTCACGCTGAAGCGTGTGACCTGGGTTTGTGAACTTCCTTCCTTCCATCTTCCTTTCCTCTTGTCACCTACAGCATTTGTCCCAGCGGGTCCTGACCCTTAGGAAGACTCGGAGTCCCTGAGAGACCCTGCCCCTATTTCTTCTCTGACTCAGGGTGCAGGCTGCCTTCAGCACTATGGCCTTTTCATCGCGATTTGCCTTTTGGGAGCAAAAGGGAAGTTGAATTTCAAAATCTTGGTTCTCTAATGTGCTTGGCATGGTGAAGGTAGCAATGGATTGGAGCATGTGTGTGCATTTGGGGGCACAGCGGCTTTTGGGAGCCCTTTTCTGTCTGGATGAGCCCCTGTGCTGAGTCACTTTCCTCCCTGAGCTCCACCTCTGTAAGCTGAGCCGCCTTTTGTGCCACCGCTCCACACCCTACTACAGCCTGTGGCTCAGACTCAGCCCTGGGACTGTGGGGTTCTGGGAAAGGCTAGGCCTTGATGCCTTGGGAACTCAGATTCCCTGAGTCTGGGGGCTGAGGTGGGCAGAAGAAAGGAGCTGAGAGTGGGGGCACCAGGCCAATTGGCATCTGGGTCCAGAGAGAAATTCAAGCTGTGGCAGCCTTGGGCATGCCTTTGTGCACATGCACAGTCTCTGGCTGGACAATGACCTACAGCAGCCAGAACCTTGGGGGAGGGGGGCGTGAGTCAGCCTGAGGCTAAATCTAGAGCTGAGCTCAGACCTGAGCCCAGTGTCCCAGACACTTTGGTGGGCAACCAAGGTTCCCAATCCCTCCCCTTGGATAACCGTTTGGGACCCCAAACACAAGCTACTGGAGAAAGGACAGGTTTGGAGCTGGTGAGGGTTTCAGAGTGAACTTAGAATCTGGGTCATATCTGAAACCAAGCTAACAGCACTGTGCGCACTAATGGAAGTGTCTGTGTGGTTTGGGAATACTTGCTATCCTCTAACCTGTGTGCCTGGGGGCTAATGCATGGTGTGATTTCTGTGGGGAGGGGTGAGGAGGGCAGCAGGTGCAGACCTAGCCACCCTGCAAATATCCTCTTTACCCAGCCCTTCCCTTCCCCTTCTCTACACACACCCCAGTTTCTGAAGCAGAAAGGTTTTTTTCTGTGAGTTTTTGCCAGCCTCCCACTGTCCATGTCAGGGAGAGCTAACTGAACTCTGGACCCATTGAATATGCTTCATGGACAAGATGCAGCTTCAGTACCGCAGTGACCATCATGCTGGACAGTGTCCAGGCACTGCTAATTGGAGCTCAAAATTGACCATGGACCCTGGTTGAAAATGGACAGCCTCACTTTGCTATTGGATAATTGATTCTGGATGTTGCTAAGGTCGCCTGTCTCCCCTACTGTGCAGGGAAAGCAAGGCAGGCTGGGGGTGCTGCGGGCTTAGGGACAGAGCTGCCTGGAGAAAGAAGGACCACCAAATTTCCTGGGCCTGCCTGGGCGTTAGGAGGGAGAGATGCTGAGAGGATCTAGAAGGACAGGCTCTTCTGACAGTGGGCCCGCACCTTGGAGTCCATTCTCAGCCAGTCTCTGAACAGGAGGAACCTTCAAAGCATCTACATAGCGACATCCTCAGTCTTTCCCCAGGCAGCCATGGCCTGCTGTTTCCTCTGACTACACCTCCTGTCTGACTCAGGCTACCCGCTCCTGCTGTAGCACAAACCCTGACCCTAGGCAGGCATGTCTCTTTCCTCCATACCTCACCTGATCTTGGGGTTCCTTCCTCCATCTGCATGGCTGGCAGTTTTGTGACCCCAAGCCATGATATGGACTTCTGACAGCCCCAGTGGGCTGGCCACTGAGCCCCCCAGCATCCTTAGCTTTTACTTCCATGAAGACTCTTAGTTCTTAAAACACTGTCTCTGCGTGGTTTCAGTCATAAGTAAAAGCTATGCCTTCCTCAGACCCCCCAGCCCCGGCACTGCTCTGCTTCTCAGGGAGAGAAAGACCCCTCCATCTTTTCATCCTAGACTTGAGTAGCAGGTCTCCCAACTTGGACCTGCCAGTGACTTCTCTGTCTGCTCCCTTAGGTTAAGGAGGAGGACAAATCTCTGCCAAAACCTGGCCCTCCTGGAAAAGAGGAAGGGGCCGTAAGTGCTTCCCTGAGATGTGTGTGTGTGTGTGTGTGTGTGTGTGTGTGTGTGTGCACGTATACATGAGTATGGGTGTGTGCACATGTCTCTGATGGGTTGGCTTCATCCCTTCCAGTGTTGCTGGTGTGGTTAGAGGGAATTATCAGTAATGGGGTGCAAAGTGCAATGTGTGTGTTTGTGTGACTCTACTCCAGGTGTATGGAGTGGGGGGTAAGCCACGGTGCTTCGGGGCCCACCCCTCTGTCTTCCCTCCGGCTCCCTTTAGTTGCCTTCCTTCAGCTTTGGTTTCTTGGACTCTCTGGGCAGGCAGGGTTAGGTGGGTAAACTCTCTGGTCAGTGAGCACTGACAAAATGAGAGCTCAGCTATTGGGACTCTCAGCCTGCACGAGGTGGCTCGAGACAAGGGCATGGAGGGATTCTCTGCAGCTGCCACTGCCGCTGCCGCTTCCACCCCACCCCATCCCGGAGGCTGCCCACAGCTTCCCAATGTCTCCATCCCCCTGCCACCTTGAGACAGAGGCCTTGAAGAAAGCTGGACCTGTACAGGGTGAGGGGAACACATCTTCTGAGCAGTAGTCCAGATGTGTCCAAGAGAGGATGCAGTCATTGCCAGGGTGGGCAAACTGGAGCACAAATGCTTCCTCGCCCCAAATGATAGCTGTCCTGGCTGCCCCTACTTCCTGGGATGATTTGATTAGCCAGGCGTGTGGCTTCCTTTGGCCCTGTAAACTGTCCTGGAGGGCCAAGGCTAACCTGTGGTTTGAGATATGTGAGGAAGGTTCTTCTTTTCTTTTTCAAAAATAGCACGTAAAGTACTTAGGGGAGCGTCTAGCAGGCAAAATACTATGTGTGTGTTAGCAATTACGGTCATGACGTCATCTTCACTGAGGGGAGAGGAGGGAAGCCAGGAGTCAGAAGGGAGAAAAGACCTGGCAGTTGGTGCCATGGCTAGCTCCACAGTACCCTGGCATGCCCCTGAATATTCTTGGCCTACAAAGCTTTAGAAGAGCCACAGTCCAGCCCCCCTCCTTCACCGCTGCAGCAGAACCTCCCTAGAGCAGAGGCCTGAGCTAAGGCCTCTGACTCAGCTGTGCTAGGCGGTGAGATGCCCTCGGCATGTGGTCGGTCTGTCATCTGTGAGCCTGTAGCCAGGCATGGCAGCTAGATCATCACAGTGGTGTGATCTAAAATCATAGCAGCTGGGAGACCGAGACCTGAGCTCCGGCTCGGTGAGTAGCACGTCACTGGTCAGCCCTGAAATGACCTGAATCCTCCCCAGGCAGTGTGGCTAGCTTTGCAAGAAACTCTGCCCTGCCATTAGCCATCATGGCCTTCCCAGTGGCCACCTCAGCCAGTTCCCGGCAGAGTGTCAGGGAGGGGGTGGAAACCCCACATGGAGAGTGCCAACGTATACCAGGCAACTCCTGGGTGCCCAGAGTCTGGGCAGCGCCCAGCTACTCAGCTACCCAGCAGAGCCAGGACCCTGCTCTCCAGGGAGTACAGCTGTGGCTACTGGGGTACTTAACCCTTTGTGGGCCCGAGTTGCCTCCCCTTCCCCCCATCATTTCCACATATGCCCTCTGGGAAGTAGGACTAAACCCGTGGGAAGTTTGCAGGAGGGAACAACACCAGCACTGGGGTCTCTGCAGCGGGTAAAGGTGACTGTGACTGTGGCCACAGAGCAGAGGACCTGGGTTGAGGGAGAAGCTTGGCTCAAGAGGAGTATCTTGTCAGTTTCTTTCCTCAGGCTGGTCAGGCTGTGTTCTGACTGTCTAGAGAACTGAGTGATGAAGAAATAGGGATGCCACCGCAGGAAACTGGTGGAGACAGGCCTGAGACTTTGACCTCCTCACCTTCCAGCCCTGCTGAGTGTCAGCTGTGACCCTGACATAAAGACTTAATTCTAGGGTGCTGCTGGGCTCTGGGGCCCTTTGTGTTGCTGTCTCCAGTTCCCTCCACACCTTCTGGGGGTGGGCAGTGGGATGATTTTCGATGTACTCGTTCTGTCTGCATGTCTAGACTCTAGAAGGTGGAGAGATGGGGGAGGGGAGCTTTTGGATCTGTGTGTTGTTCCGTGCGTGAATGGAAGCTCTGTCTTGGGGCCTGAGGCTGCACCCCTTGTGTCCTGTATGCATGAGCTGGGTAGGGATGCGGGTTGCTATTCATGTCTACTTGTGTTTATGTGACTCTAGCTAGAGAACAGCACTAAGGATGGCAGTGGTCCACCTAGAAGTCCCCAGCCTGCCACCAGCCCGCCACCCTCAGAGACTTCCCAGAGAGCAAAGAGCCCGGAAGCCACACTCACGATGAATGGCCTGGGGGCTGCCTCAGCCGAAGGCCCAAATGAAGAGGCCCAAGGTCTGTCCCGGAACCGGGTGGCCAATGTGGTGAGGAAGGTGGTGGGCAAGGTGCTGCCTGGTGAGGAGCCTGGCCATGCCAAGGAGCCTCCAGGCCGAGGAGCCAAGTCCCCTGAGCACCCACCACGAGGCAAGAAGGGAGAAAAGGCAGCCTCTAGCCCCAAGCCCCCGCCACCACCGCCTCCTCCTCCTGCTCCACCAAAGCCTGAAACAAAGAAGGAGGCTGTCAAGGACGAGCTGTCCGTGGGCCTGCGCAGTCTGATGTCTCGGGGCCGAGGCAAGGACCATAAGTCCCGCAGCAAGCAGCCTCCTGGGAGAGGAGAGAAGGCCCCCAGCCAGGAGCCAGGCTCCGCTGGAAAACCAGGCTCCCCAGATGTGGTGGATGCTCCAAAGAAAGCAGGATCCCCAGCCAAGCCTGAAACCCCAAATAAGCAGTCCTCCCCAGTCCCAGCACAAGGGCTGTCTGACCCAAATTCTGCTGACCTGAAGTTGAACCACTCTGGAGAGCAGCAGGCCAACTTGCCAGACTCCGGTGTGCGTCAGGAGGTACCCGAGTGTGCCACTAACCTCCCATGTCCCTCACCACCCTTGCTTGAAGGCTAAGCACCCTCATGGTGGCTTCCTCCAGCCTGAAGGAGCCTCACGTGATCCAGGCCGGCCCAGGGTTATGTGCTGACCCAGGGGTTGCATGATTTTCATTAACCCTGTGCTAGAATGGGCTCTGGCCTGGTGCTGATGAGAACCGCTAACCAGCATGCTGCAGGCCTCCCCGTGAGACTGGAGACCTGGTCTCTAACTATACAAGGCCAGCTTGAGGCACCACATCTAAAGCTAAAGATGAGAGCTTGGGCAGATGAGTGCAGGGTAGAAGTCAGGTGGCCCAGGCTCACACCGCAGCCACACTCGTGGAAGACTTCAGCCAGGTCTACCGCCAGGAGCCTCTCTGTCAAGTGGGGAGTTATAATGTGGGCCCTTCCTTCTGTGAAGCCTTAAGTACTGGGAATTAGTTACTTTTATATTTTGGAATGTCTTATGGTATACATATTTTCCAAAGCAAACCCATGAGTATTCTTGCGGTAGGAGGATAAAAGATTAACAGGTTTTGCCACCAAAATAATTAAGAGAAAAACCTTTTGTTTGGGGGCCTCTTTGGATTTTTGAATTACAAACAAGTGTGATACTTGCTTTGGAGGGTGGCTGTCTGATAAAATGTGTTATAGGTTATATGCCAAATCTGCTCCAGGTTCCCACAAATGGTAGGGCTGACTGTGAGACTGATGAGGCTTCTTAATGCCATCACTGCCTTCTTCAGATCTGGCCATGGGACTCTTGGGAAGCCCCGTGCCTAGGTGGCAGGTAGGCAGAGTGAACCCCTTTGTGTCTGCACTACCCCATCGTCACCAGCCTTAGCTGGGCTTGCACTAGAAACTGTTCTTTTCAAGCTCCTTGGCCTTGCGGGTCCTGCTGAGGTCTCACAGGATATGTTGAGAGAAAGACACGAGCTTTCTCGAGTTTCTAGTAGCTCGAAGGAGAGGGATGAAGTTGATGCCAGGGCACAGCCTCGGGGACCTTGAGGCACTCACTGACTGTTTCCCCTGGGAGCCATCTTTCCTGGAAGTGGCCTTGCCCCCTTTCCTTCTGGGTATTGCCAAATGTAGAGGAAAGCCAAGCTGCCACACCTCCCCATCCTCCTGGCCTGTTCTGTTGGGGCAGAGTGTTCCTGGCCCCTAGGAAACAGTTGGCAGGGACTTTCTGCTCTGATGGTTGGGGTAGGAGCTGAACTCCAGTCTTTCAGGGAACCTCTAAGTAGCCAAGGACTGTCATGTGCCTGTCTGGGGCTGTCGCCTGCTCCCTCTGGCTCTTTGAATCTTCTGTATGCATGAGGGTGGAGTTGGAAGCTGAGGCTATCCTGGCCTGGAATTCATCTCTTGCACATCCTGGGACAAGAGTGAATAGGGTGGAGGGGTAACAGGGTCATTTAGAGCTCACAGTGGTTAGGGAAGTAGAAAGAAGTAACCCCAGCCTTCACAGGCATCTGCCTCTTCCTTTTCTGTTTCATAGAGTTTTAAAACACAAGTTAGCATTTGGCTTGTCTCCCGGACGCTGCTCCACTTCTGCATTGGGTCTCAGTAGTTCCGCGGGATAAGAGCTTGGTGTGTGGTGCCTCCTGCTGTCTCCTGAGCCAGAACTAATAGTGGTTTAACCTTTAGACAGGAGCTGACCCTGAGGTCCGGCTGAGTCCCGCAGAGGAGGCACACCAGCGACTTGAGAGGATCTTCACAGCTTCTGTAATGCCACCTCTCTTGTGTGGGGGTTCCCAGTCCCTGGACTGTGTGTGTGTGTGTGTGTGTGGGTGTGTGTGTGTGTGTGTGTGTGTGTGTGTGTGTGTGTGTGTGAAGGGAGACACAAAGAGAGAGAGGGGATAGAAGGGAACTGTGTGACTGTCCACGAACCCTCACAATGGCTCTGGAAAGCTGAACTCTGTGGAGTGTTAATACTCCAGACAGCCCAGGGCCATGACCACGGAGGGGCCCTTCATAGCTGGGGATCTAGTCCCCTTCTCTAGCCCTGGTCTCCTGCCTTGAGGACACTCATCGGTGTTAGGGCCTGGTGTGTGGCAAGGCAGGAGTCATATTTCCCATTTTGGTGTCCAGTGTCTAGACCCATGTGGAGATATTAACCCTTCTCATTTCTAACTGGCAACATTCAAAGCTCACCTGGCTCCCATTTCTTCCAGAAAGGCTGTTGAGGGTTTTAAGTAACCAGGCTGTAATGTAGAGGTGAAGGCTGGCTCAGGGACTGGGCAGTTGACAGGCAGCCCTATAGTTGGAGCTGGTGGAATGGAATGATGCCTCTGTTTGCCACGGGGCATGAAGAAGGCATCTTAGATTTAGACTGTAGGTGCCCTTGTGTTAGCCCTTAGCATGGGGAGTGGTACTCGCTGGGCATGTGTTTAGAGAGAGAGGAGAAACCGCATTCTCTTGGTATTCGATAGCCGCAGGGAGGCCGATGTCCTGGGATAAAAGCAGGAGGATTCCAGGGGGTCCAGGCTTTGGGTGTTGTGAGGTGGCCTGATCTGCCAGGAGCATGGAGGAGGGAGATTAACTCCGGATGGACTGCACAGCCAGTCCAAGAGAGACTAGCTAGAGGCTGAGTGACAGATACCACAAGGAGTGACCCCCAAGAGCCTTGTCTCTGAGAGGTCTGATGATAACAAAAACCCCCAACCACCGCCTCTGGTCTGGCTTCTCTTGCCTGGCCAGCACCCTAATCCCAGGCAAGAGCTCTTGACCTCCATGCTGTATCTTGAACAGGGTGCTGGCTCACTGTTCCAGGGGTGTCTCTCAGATGGGGACCTGCAGTGGTCTCTACCTGTCTTCACCTTTCTCTCTCTTTCTCTCTTTGCTTGCTGCTGGTAGCTGGACCCTGAGGCCGCCTCTCCTGCCCACAGCCAGGTAGGGTGCTCCTGCCCCACCCAGGAGCCCTCTGCTTTCTCCGGTGACAACCCACCACCCCCACCTTACACCTGGGCTGGCGTCTGTGCTCGGGCCTCCTGCTGGAGTGTAAGGCCTCTTTCCCTCCAGGTTCCCACTCTGTAGTAGGGGACCCAGGGGAGCTGAGATGGTGCAGCTGTGGCCCTTGAGGAGCATCATGGCCCCAGCTTTGCCACATGTGATTCTTAGCCACTGAAGCCCAAATCGCTCTGGGTAGAAAAAAACCCCAAAAGACCCTCAGCCCCAGCCTGAAGATGAGATAGCTGGTCTCTGTCTCCACCTCATGGTCATTGTGAGAAACATGTTCTCAGATGATCCCTAAAGAGGCTAGTGACAGGCCATGACCCTTTGATGTCACTCTAACACTTAGCCATAGAACATGTCACTGGAGACAAAAGTTTCAGCTGGTTCATGTAATCTGTAAAAAGCAAGACCCTGGCGATTTTTTTTTTTGAGACAGAGAGTCTCTCTATGTAGTCCTGGCTGTTCTAGAGCTACTTATGTAGACCAGGCTGGCCTTGAACTCAGAGATCGGCCTGCCTCTGCCTCCTGAGTACTGGGATCAAGGGCATGTGTCAATACTACCAAATCAGTCCTTCAAATATTAAAAGATGAAAACCAAGTATTTAAAATTTTTTTCACTTTGACAGATGAAAACATTGACCACTTTGTTATGATTAGCCTATTGATCTCCCACCCTTTCAAATCTAAAAATGAATACTCTGCTTATATGTTCTTGCCATTTTCTGAGCCCTCATCCAGGGTTCAGTATCACAGAGTGGTGTCTCTGCCTCAGTTCTGGGTCTCATGAGAAAGGGACACACCTAGGGTAAGAATCTGGAGCGGGGGTTGCCGTCTGGGGAGAGTTGCAGCCAGTGCAAGCCTGAGAAATGGACTTCTGGGGATGGCCAGCCTCCCTCAAGATGTCATCACATTGCTGACATTTTCCCACATGCTGCCGTGGGGCATAATAACCATGGTAGCTAGGTCTCTCGTCCCGGTTCCTCTTGTGCCACAGCTTCCGAGCTCAAATGTTCTTATTTGAGGGTATCAGATCTGCTAGCCCCACACTGACAATGGTTATAAATGCTTATTTTGATTGGTGATATCCGGGGACCTCGGGGGTGTCCCAGCCCTTTCACACCCTTCCTATGCTCCCTGTGTTTGACAAGTCAGCACTGTCCAAGTAGAGGAGAAGGGCAATATCACCTTGCCCACATAGAGCATCTTCAAGCCAGAGCCCAGGGCTTCTTGTCATTCCACAAGACAGAATCCTAGGATGCAGAAAATGGCTCTTCCCAGCCTAGGGGAAGAGGCCTTTCTTTTGGTTCGAAAGAACCCATGACTGTGGCCCAGAGTTCAGGGCAGGAGTCAGGGTGCAGATCTCACAGTCTCCCAGGGAGGAGATAGAGCAGCTGAAGGTGGAGCCTGGTGACTTACTTTCCTGGAACCAGTTCTCTTGGCCACAGTGCGCCTATGTCCCTGGGCCTTCAAAGTTGGTATAAATCCCAATCTCACTGTCTGTCCTCCACACCCCTGGCTTTCTTCCCTCCTTTCCTGATCTCTCTCCCCTCTCCCCCTTGTCCTGTGTCTCCCACCAACTTTCCCACTTGCCCATAGCTCCTCCCTTGTCTCTTTATTTCCACTCTCCTTGTCTCTCTACATTTCAATACAATGTCTGTGTATTCCTCCCTTCCCTCTGACAGGCCAAGACAGAAGAGCAGATTGCAGCCGAAGAAGCCTGGTATGAGACGGAGAAGGTGTGGCTGGTCCATAGGGATGGCTTCTCCTTGGGTGAGTCTCTACCGGTTGGGATGGATGCAGGGCTTGGCTTAGGGCTGGCACGGAAAATGCCTCTACCTCTGGTAAGGGCTGGAGTGAGCAAGGAGGGTCTGGTGAGCCAGCGGGGAAGAAGGCAGGACCAAGAAGGCCTAAGGAGAATAGTCGAATTTCCCAGGCCCAAGTCCAACTATCCCTGCTCTGCAGCCAGCCAGCTCAAGTCGGAGGAGCTCAGCCTACCTGAGGGGAAGGTGCGCGTGAAGCTGGACCACGATGGAGCCATCCTGGATGTGGATGAAGACGACATAGAGAAGGTTGGAAGGAAGCTGCTGGCAAGGAAGGACACAGACAGGGCAAGCCCGTCCCCTGTGATGGAGATGGGATCTGCATCTTCCTGGTCTTTCTTCCCAGGCTAATGCTCCCTCGTGTGACCGCCTAGAAGATCTAGCCTCACTGGTGTATCTCAACGAGTCTAGCGTCCTGCACACACTGCGCCAGCGCTATGGGGCTAGCCTGCTACACACCTACGCTGGCCCTAGCTTGCTTGTCCTCAGCCCCCGAGGTGCCCCTGCTGTGTATTCAGAGAAGGTGTGCCTTCCTAGGGACCCACCCACCTGCATCCTACTTTTTCTGGTTTTCTCTCTTCCAGTGTCCACTGGGTTCCCACCCACTCTCATAGTTAACCTTGGGAAGAGGGTGGGGACAGAAGGCTATCCTGCCATCTTTAATAAATAGAGTTGGCGGGTGTCTGCATTTCCATGCATGACCTTGCCTTGAAAATACCTGGGCATCTGTGGAGTGGTGGCACAGCAATGTGCAAGTCCTAGAGGTGAGATGAGGTGGGCCCAGCTCTAAAAGCCCCCTCACTCTGTGCCTGTCCTGCTGAAGGTGATGCACATGTTCAAGGGGTGTCGGCGGGAGGACATGGCACCCCATATCTACGCTGTGGCCCAAACTGCATATCGGGCAATGCTGATGAGCCGCCAGGACCAGTCCATTGTCCTTCTGGGTAGCAGTGGCAGTGGCAAGACTACCAGCTTTCAGCATCTGGTGCAGTATCTGGCCACCATTGCTGGCACCAGCGGGAGCAAGGTGTTTTCTGGTAAGGCAGGGCAACAGGGAAAGCAGATATGTGGGGGAGGGGCGTGGGGAAAGGAGGGTGGCCCTTCTCGATGCTGCCTCTTTTAGCCTTGGCTCCTAACCCCTGAACTCACATATCCCAATCCCCGGGCAGTTGTTGTCTGGGGCATCCTGGAGCTGCCCCATTTTTTTGCGGGGAAGCTGCCCCTGGTTGTTCTGATGTCCCCTGGGCCTGTGCTCTGCAGTGGAGAAGTGGCAGGCCCTGTACACCATCCTGGAAGCCTTCGGGAACAGCCCTACCATCATGAATGGCAGTGCCACCCGCTTCTCCCAGATTCTCTCCCTGGACTTTGACCAAGCTGGCCAGGTGGCCTCAGCATCCATTCAGGTAAGGGGCATTGCCCAGGCCTAGGAAGCAAAAACGGACCCCTGGTTTCATGCCCTAGGAGTCAGGCTCCCCAGTGCCTCATTAACTGGACTCCACTCTGGCGAAATGGAGGCCTGTGACAGCAGAGGCAGGGCTGGTCTCCATTCTGCCCTCATTCTGCCCTCCAGACCTCTTGCCCTTCTCCTCCGCCCACACCCTACTGCTGGAATCCCCATCCCTCTCTGCCGACTTTCTGAGACGCAGGGACTTAGGGCTTCTCTCAGGCTAGTGCTACACACTTGGCAATAAAGAAGGGCCCAGGTGCACCAATCATTGCCTTGTTGAATAAAATTTCTTTAAAAAAATTATTCACTTATTTGTGTATATGTGTGTATATGCACATACACCCACATGCTGTGCCACATATAAGGAGGTCAGAGGGCAACTTTCTGGAGTCAGTTGTTTCTTTCCGCCATGTGGGTCCTAGGGATTAAATCCAGGTTGTTAGACTTGGTGGCAAACAGTTTTGTCTGCTAAGCCATCTTGCTTTCCCCTAAATGAAATTTTTTGCCTTAAGCATCTATTGCCCAAGGAAGGCTGGTTCCTGGGTGCTGGCCATGGTAGTGCCCGCCCTACACCATTCTGGGAGCTGGGGACCTTCTTCTTTTCCGGGCTCTGGTTTCTACCTTTTTCTGATCTTGGAGTGAAGTGGTAGGTGGTTGAGCACCCAGGAAGAGGATGTTCTGATGTTTCCGTGGGCGTGGAGGACCAGGGCCTGGTTCCTCCTGCTGAGGGGTAGGAGGGCTGTGACCATTTTCCTCATCTTCGCTGTGCCACAGACGATGCTCCTGGAGAAGCTGCGTGTGGCCCGACGCCCGGCCAGCGAGGCCACTTTCAACGTCTTCTACTACTTGCTGGCCTGTGGTGATAGCACGCTCAGGTGAGATGGGAAGGTGTGCTCCAACGGGACTCTGGACTCCAGCTCACTGGCCCACCGTGCCCTGTGCCCATTGCCAGCTGTGTGCTGGCTCCGAGCTGGGCCCTCGGGATGGTGAGATGATAGAGACTCTGGCCTTGCCATTTAGGACTTACTTGGCCCTAAATCTTGAGATCATGCTGGATCCTCAGTGTTCAGTGATCTCTGGTCTGGGGAAGAAGTTTACCTGGACGAAGGTGGCATGGCTCCCTGCAGTTTCGCAGCTGCTGTAATCTGAACTGGTCTGGAAGCCAAGCCTCCTCCCGTACCCTCCAGCTGGCCCTCAGCTCCCTGTGGGATGCCCTACCATGTTCTTCCCTATATACCTTCAGACTGGCTCCCTGCTTAAGGGCAAGCAGGTGGCTCCAGGCACCCTCTGGCTCCTTTCACAGCGGAGGCACGGGCCGGCCTGGCTAGATGTGCCTTCAGGCAGACTCCCCGCCCCTTCCCAGGGCTCTGACTGTACCCTTTCTCCTAGGGAGGCTGGTGTCTGCTGAGGTATCCAGTCCAGTTAGGAAAGGTGGCAGATCTGGCTGGGTGACTGGGGTGATGGAGGCTGTAGTTAGTTGTCACCCCTGAGAGGGACAGGGCATTGGCCTGGGGATCAAGCCTCGTGCTGACGCCTCGTTTGTACCCCTAGGACAGAGCTTCACCTGAACCACTTGGCCGAGAACAATGTGTTTGGAATTGTGCCACTGGCCAAGGTGAGAGCTGGGCTGTGGGGACCGAGTCGGTGGCTCTGGGACTAGAAGTTTCCATTGGCAGGTGGTTCCCCATGGTGGTTCCAGAATGGCCCTGCAATCCCAGAAGGTCCAGCGGTATGGGGGTTGCTGGAAGGGAAGCATCAGAGGTTCAGAGGCAGCATCCCTGTCTTTCCTCAGCCCGAGGAGAAGCAGAAAGCTGCTCAGCAGTTCAGTAAGCTACAGGCGGCCATGAAGGTGCTAGCCATCTCTACCGAGGAACAGAAGGCCTGTTGGCTCATACTGGCTTCCATCTACCACCTGGGGGCGGCTGGAGCTACCAAAGGTAACAGACAGCCTGTCCTGTTATCCAGAATGCCTCTGAGGTCCCTGCCCATGTGTGTGGTTCGTTTTTTGTCCTGCACACTTAGCTGTTACCAGACAACCTTCTGCCCCGTGCACACTTGGGCTTGTACCCTGTCTCAGTTCTCCACATCGGAGCTGAAGGCTAGAGGAAAATCTCTGCCCATGATTGCCTGAGCTTGGCCTTAGCTGTCAAGACAGACCACAGTGAGCAGCGGGGTGGGCAGCTAGGGTGTGGGGTTGAGGGATGGAAGGTCCTGCCTCAGAGCAGTGCCTGGAGTGACTGTCCTTCTCATTCCCTCCCTGATAGAGCCCCTTGAGGAGCAAACCGGTAACTGACTTTGGTGGACCTCGGGGTGTAGGGACCTGCTTGACCGTCTTGGTGCTTCCCTGGGCTTCTGGGCACTGGGCTCATTCTCATGGGGGGACTGGTCTAAAGAGAAGCCCTGTGTTGAGGGTAGAAGAAGAGCCTGCTAGCTATGGAACTGAGCCCCCAGAATATCAGTTTTTCCTTCCCATTTTATATCTGGAACCTGGGGCTTCCTGAGACCAGTTTCCCCATCTTCCAGGTCACTGGTTTGGTAGTTGCTGCTCTTTCTCCTGCATGTCAAGGTGGAGGTCACTAGGGGGCAGCAGGCACCCGGTGATGGATGGACTTTAGCTTTGCACTCGGGATCCATGCTTGTGGATGGCTGGGTACAATCTGACTTGGAAGAACCGTTCTCTTCCTCGGATACTGTGCTGAAGGGCCACGATGGTAGCAGCTCTTCACCCCCTTTTTCTCCAGCCGTGGGAAAGGGGGTGCTGGCTCTGCACGACACTTCTGGCTTTTGCTGTCTTCTTGGAGATGTGAGAGAGTGCTGCTTAGCAGGCGTTGGCACGCATTGGTGGCTGTGGGCGCATGCAGGAACAAGTGTCAGGGTGTCTGGTTTATGATACCGGTAGATGACACCTCATCGAGAAGCACCACCTTTGGGTTAAGTCTCCAGGGCAAGAGAGAGCAAAGGCGTGTGATTGTGTCTTGAGAGAGGTTCTCGTGTTCTGAGGAATCAGACCCCAGTTTCCTCTGACGCTTCTCAGTTGTGACTGCAGGTGGAATATGCTGAGTGTTGACTAGCGTCGTTCTTGCCTAAGTTTCCAGTGTTTCCCGGGGTGTGTGTGTGTGTGTGTGTGTGTGTGTGTGTGTGTGTGTGTGTGTATGTGTGCGCGCGCGGGTTGCACAAGTGTGCAGGCATGTGGTGTATGTGTGTGTCCACATGTACTGTAGGAAATCTTTTGTGTGTCTTTTTCTCTGTCAGTGTGATGACATCCACAAACACATTCCTCTGAGACTGTGTACTTTTGTATCTCAGGGCCAAATGCAATCGTGCTTTCTTGCCTGCTCATCTTCATAAGCCCCTACCTCCCACAGTCCCTTCCTGAGGGCCTGGCAGGCTCAGTTGATGACTGTTTGCTAACACACTGTTTTTCTTTGCATGCTGCATGCTGGTCCTTTGCCTTACAGAAGCTGCTGAAGGTAAAAACCTTGTTTCTTGTTAGCTTTCCCTAATTGCTGTGATTAGGCACATGTTGGCTCAGGCGCATATGTCTGTGTGGGCTGTTCCCTTTTCCCTGCGGCTCAGTTGCCTCCCTACTGTTGAGCCATTAAGGTGTCTATGGTCTCCCTTAGGGCAGGGGGGGTGGGGTGTCTTAATGTATCTGGGGAAGGGACAGGTGCTGTTGCTCTTTTCTTGCTAAACTCCTACAGGCACTCATGGCTCTGGTGCTCCTGCTGGGTGGGCCTCCTCTTCCTCTAACCCTGTCCTCACCCAACTCAAGCTATACACCCCTGGATTAAATTGCAACTGATTGTGCGCCCTCTAGTGGCAGCCTGTGGAGTCAGTGCCTCTTTTAGGACCCTCTCTTCTTTCCTCCCCTAAGGGACTCTGAAAGAACTGGCAGCCGCTGGGTGTTCTGTTCTCATGTCGAGCTCAAGTAGTGTTATCAGGACGATGCCAGCTCCCCCATCCTATGGGGTGAGGCTGCCAGAAGTCACAGTGGTTTTTGGTTGTCCTAAGGTGTACCTAAGATGCTAGATCTCTTCTCCCTGTTGCCCCACAGCTGGACGCAAGCAGTTTGCCCGCCACGAGTGGGCCCAGAAAGCTGCATACCTGCTGGGCTGCAGCCTGGAAGAGCTATCCTCAGCTATTTTTAAGCACCAACTTAAAGGTGGTACCCTGCAACGTTCCACCTCCTTCCGCCAGGGCCCCGAGGAGAGCGGCCTGGGAGAGGGCCCAGGTACCTGGGGTCCCTTGACTAATGAGTAGGACTGGAAGGCCTTGTCTGGGACTTGTCGCCCTCCCAGAGGTGGGAAGGACTACGGGGAGTGAATAAATGCTTCCAGGGGGAGAGCCCCAGGTCAGCTACCTCTGTGGGTAGAGAGCATCCCTGGGCATGCGGGTGGACCCAAGGCCTGAAGCTATGGCTGCTCCTCTTGCCCCACAGGCCCCAAACTGAGTGCCATGGAGTGCTTAGAGGGCATGGCATCTGGCCTCTACAGTGAGCTCTTTACTCTCCTCATCTCTCTGGTAAACAGGTAAGTCAAGCGGAACCCAGAGGCACCCCACTTTCTGCTTTAATAAAAGTGGGGTTGATGCTTGCATGGTGACTTAGGCAGCGCTGCCTTCCACCACAGAAGTGAGGGAACCCTGGGTAGGGAAAGGGGTTGGTCACATGACAGAGGCAGGGAAGTGGGGCCCACTGTATAGGAATGCCCCATCCAGCCCTGACTAAGTAAGGCTCTTCCTGCTAAGGGCTCTCAAGTCCAGTCAGCACTCGCTCTGTTCCATGATGATTGTGGATACGCCGGGCTTCCAGAACCCTGAGAGGGGCGGGTCAGCCCGTGGAGCCTCCTTCGAGGAGCTGTGCCACAACTATGCCCAGGACAGGCTGCAGAGGCTGTTTCATGAGCGCACCTTCCTTCAGGAGTTGGAAAGATACAAGGAGGTAGGTGGCTGCCATCAGGGCCCTGCCCAAGCCTTCTGCTGGCTCACCTTCTGGCCAGGGCATCCTGGGCTGGGCATCTGGACACATACAACACTAATTCCCTGCTCTCTAGCCTCCCTTATTTTATTTATTTATGTATGATGTACAACTTTATGCTAGAAGAGGGCATCAGATCCCACTACAGATGGTAGTGAGCCACCATGTGGATGCTGGGAATTGAACTCAGGACCTCTGGAAGAACAGACAGTGCGCTTAGCCTCTGAGGCTTCTCTCCAGCCCCCTAAAGTAAGAATTTTGTGGACAGTCTGCTCCAGGAAGCTGAAGACATATTCAAAGTCCCTCGGAGGTCTCATTTTCCTCTTTATAGCCCCCCTTTCAGTCTGTGAATTGCCACAGTGCAGTTTCTGCTTCAAGGTGTTCCTGGGTACTTCTCCCAGATCCCTGTCCAGCTCTCTTAGAATCCAAGGCTTAGATGGTGGCTAGCTGTTGAGCCCCTCCCGAAGAGGTCTCTGGGATTTCTTCCTCCTGTGGAGGAGGGTATTTGTCTTGAATAAAAGAAGCCCCCAGAGGAAGGCTGTGTCTGTCTTCATGAGTTCTAAGGATGATTGTGTGAAATGGAGAGAAGGCTTATTCTGCATTGCCAAATCAACTGCTGCGAATTGCATCAGCGTGTGACTGTGGTTTAGCATAAGAGGAAGCTATGAGAATTTTAGCTGTAAAAAAATACTGAACACTACCTTGGGAGGCAGTGAGTAATTTGTTCTTTGGGATAGTTTAGGGGGCTCTTGCATGGAGATGAGGCATTGGATTTGCCCCAGAGGCCCTGCCCAGCCTACTCCTGTGGCCGTATACCCTTTGTATCCCCTTGAGTATTATTATTGCGCCTTCCTTCCTAGGAGAACATCGAACTGGCGTTTGATGACTTGGAGCCAGCCGCAGATGACTCGGTGGCTGCTGTGGACCAAACTTCCCACCAGTCCCTGGTAGGAATGCCAGGGAAGCCTGGGCTAGCCTCGGCTCTTTCCCACTCATCTGGCAACTGAGCTGCTTGCTGGAGTTGCCACTGTGGGCTGAGGAAGGGTCACACCCACATATCATGCACTGCACAACTACAGGGCTCTACCCGTGGGCACTCAGTCTGTCTGGGAAGGTGGCACACTGTCCTGCCTAGTGAGTGGGGACCATAACCCAGAGTCCCAACCAAGCAAGAAAATGTTCTTCCTCTCTTGTGACCTGAGGCTCACCCTGTCCTGAGCTTGACTGAGCCATGTATCTGCCCAAGCCCTTATGTCTGCTGCTATGGAGTGGATGTGGGGCAAGAATCCAAACCCAGAGGATAAAATCATTGCCTCCCATAGTCCACCAGAGCCCGGGAGAGGAGGCAACAGCTCCCTCAGACAGGGAAACATTGTAAAATTTAAAATGTCCCAAGGCAGGCTGACAAGGATGTCGGCCCTCACCCCTCACCCCTGGGAACACGCTGTCACCTTTTATACTGGTATCTTGGGCATCTTTTGCCTGAGACACTGCCTGGCCCAATGAGCACTTGGCATTTGGTGATTGTCTTCAGTTTGAGGATTTGCGGCCTGTGCATTTTGGGAAAGACATTTATGCTGGGCAGCAGAGCTCAGGTTTGGCTGAGGCTCCCTCTAGGTGGTCCTTGTTGCCTTGCAGTGAGGTCCTGCTGGACTAGCACAAGATGGGCACAAATGCTTAAAGAGCCAAGAGGCTCTCTGGGCAAGATGCATTTCCTGTCCCCATCACCAGGCTCCTGGGGTGGTCCTCCTGCAGAGCCTTTGCCATCTTCAGATGGAAGGAAGTTGTCCTTGTGTCTCCTGAGCACCAGGGGGCAGCCTGTGTTAGGCTGCAAATCAGTCATCCTGCTCTCTCTCTCTCTCTCTCTCTCTCTCTCTCTCTCTCTCTCTCTCTCTCGCTCTTAGGTTTCTGCTATTTGATGGCTCTGGGGAGGGGGGGTCTCCAGTGCCACATACCGTGTCACTCCTTCTAGCCACTCATCTCTAGATATTAGAGTACTGTCCCCACCCACTGGCCTCCCTGTGGGGAAAAGATATAGACAGTAGATCAAAGAGAGGGAAAAATAGCACTTCTCTTATTTTTCTTGTCTGCCAGGCCATAAAAGCCAGGTAAGCATGGGGTGTGGGCAGTTCTTCTTGTCTAAAGAAGATAAGGGAGATACACACATACACACACATACACACACACACACACACACAAACACACACACACGCACCTTCAGGCCAGATGTGGCCACAGGGCTAGTTTACTAGGTCTTTATGGGGTGTTAGGATGCAGAATTCCACCTTCTCTTGAAAAACCAAAGACTCAGAGGCGTGGAGGTAGCTGGGTAAGGTTCTTTGATGTGTAAGCATGAGGATTGGAATTCACCCAGGAGGCAAAGACAGAAGATGCCTAGAGCAAGCTGGCTAGCCAGACTAGCCAAATTGGTAAATTGAAACAAGAGACCTGTCTCGATAAGTAAGGTAGAGACGAGTTAAGGAAGACACCATCATTAACCTCTGGACTCCACATGCATGCTCACACATGCTCACACACGAGACACACACACACACACACACACACACAGAATGTTTATTAACACTCACTAGTTGTGTTTTTCCAGGACGGTAGTCTTGCTTGGGTGGCAGTTAGTCATTCCCTTCAGATGGGGACACACCTTGCTTTCCCCCATTCTGCTTCTGTTGTCCACAAACTCCATGAAGAGTCACCTGCCTCGGGGCTTTGGTCCTTGAGTTTATAGCCAGCAGCAATCTGGGCACTCTCTGGGTTCTCCCCATGGGGACCAGTGCTAGCTCCACAGCCATTGTTAAGAGCCTTCTTTGAGCTAGCCGATCTTGGCACACGCCTTTAATCCCAGCACTCTGGCAGAGGCTGGTGGATCTCTGTGAGTTCAAGGCCAGTCTACTCCACACAGTCAGACCCTATTTCAAACTAAACAGAGAAGGCCTCCTTTGAGATTTTGCTGTACATAGATTTTGTCCCGCTGAAGCTGCTGGGAAGTAAGGCCTGGGGCTGGCCTCGCTCCTGTGATCTCTGGAATAACGATTGAGGGGAAGCTCTAAATATGAGTACAAATCAGAAGAAACTAGTTCTGGGTACCTTTGGACCCCAAGTCCCAGCAATCTTCTTTTGTAGTGAGTTCTTAAGAGTTCTTTCTCAGCTGGTTTCTATGCCCATCTATTCCACAAGGTGTCAGTAGTGAGCAGCTAGCGCCACACTGTTCAAATTCAAGCAAGTGTGACTATAGCTATCCATGGTGTTTTGTTGGGAGGGAGTGTTTCCTTTGCACAACCCCACATGGCTAAGCTAGATCTTTACTCCTGTCCTAGGTCCGCTCACTAGCCCATGCTGATGAGGCAAGGGGACTATTATGGCTGCTGGAAGAGGAGGCGCTGGTGCCGGGTGCCACCGAGGATGCTCTCCTCGACCGTCTTTTCTCCTATTATGGCCCCCAGGAAGGTGACAAAAAAGGTAGGTGATGCCTAGAGTGACTGCCTTTCTGCTTTGGGAGAGCTGGGTGGCACGGCACTCTGTAGCTGTAGTCTATGTCTGTGCCCTGATGACCTGAACTTGGCTTCATGCACCCTCAGGCCAGAGTCCTCTACTGCGCAGCAGCAAACCCCGGCACTTTCTCCTGGGTCACAGCCACGGTACCAACTGGGTGGAGTACAACGTGACTGGCTGGCTGAACTATACCAAACAGAACCCAGCTACCCAGAATGCATCCCGGCTCCTGCAGGATTCCCAGAAGTAAGACCATCTCATATCCTGTCCCCACAACTGTTGTCTGGGCTCGGGCTCCCTTCCTCTGGTGACGTGTCAGGAGACAACAGTCAAGGCCACGTGGCCTTGAAGACACAGGAATCACCTGCAGAGATAGGGATGGGAGACACACACTTAGAGGGACCTGCAGTCTTCAGTTGGAACAGCTCCTTCCTCACTCTCTTCAGAGAAAGTGGAAACACCACAGTCGGCAAATTTGGTGGCATTCAGAAACTAGAAGCAGGGGAGTCAGAAGTTCAGGTCGTCCTTGGCTACATTTTTAAAAGATTTTGTTTTTTAGTTTTATATATATGAGGGGGAGGAGATGGGCACCTGAGTGCAGGTACTTGTGGGGGCCAGAAAAGGGTACCAGATCCCCCCAGAGCTGGAGTTACAGACGGTTGTGAGCCTTCTAACATAGGTGCTGGGAACTGAACTTGGGTCCTCTGTAAGAGCAGTCAGCACTCTGAACTACCAAGCTCTCTCTTCAGACCCCTCAACAAAATATAAAAAGCCAAGAATAACTTAAATCTCAGAAATCACATAAGCCCTGGCACCCATTCCTTTATGTCAGAGATTAGAAGCTACGTCTTCTGTAGACAGGGACTTGTAGGTGCTAGGTGGTTAGCCATGAAGAGAGCAGACACCCCTGCCCTGTGGAGTTTACGTTCCAGTGGGAGAGGTAATGAACAAGAGATGAAACACATAGTCTAATTATGTAGTACGCTGAACTGAATATTAGAATCCCTCTCTACCCTCGCTGGTGAGGAAGAGGAGTGGATTGCCGCCACTGCCCAATCCTTGCCTGCATGGCCTCTGTCTATCTTGAGTTTTCTCTTCTAGTTTTGTTGTAGGTTTAGGACATACTGCTCTAGCAAAGATGGCCCAGACACCCGGCCACAGCCATATTGTGGGTGGGGTTGGGTGGGTGCAGTTTCTATTGCCCAGTGTTCTAACTCCTCCTCTGATCTTCCTCCCCCTGCAGAAAGATGATCAGCAACTTGTTTCTAGGCCGGGCAGGCAGCGCCACGGTGCTCTCAGGCTCCATCGCGGGCCTGGAGGGTGGCTCCCAGCTGGCCTTGCGCCGGGCGACTAGCATGAGGAAAACCTTTACCACTGGCATGGCAGCTGTCAAGAAGAAGTCACTGTGCATACAGATTAAGCTGCAAGTGGTGAGTGTCCAACAAGGTCCCAGGTCTCCTTCTGCTGGCAGGTCGGCACGGCACACTCATGGCATCCGTGCCCACCCAGATCCACCTGCTTTGATCCCTGCTGGTGCGATTGCCCTTTTAGTGCAGCTACTGAGACTGGCCAGCCATGCCTGAGGAGGGCAGCGCTGTCCGGGCTTAGCAATGACCTAGCAGGGGCAGACCAACTACTACCCTGTGAGGAGCAGAGATGCTAGCTTTCTGGACACTAGACATGGGGGCACTGAGGTGGTCCTTTCCCTTTGGCAGGATGCCCTCATTGACACCATCAAGAGGTCCAAGATGCACTTCGTACACTGCTTCCTGCCTGTGGCTGAGGGCTTGCCCGGGGAACCCCGAGCTGCCTCTTCCCGCCGAGTTAGCAGCAGCAGTGAGCTGGACCTGCCCCCAGGAGACCCCTGTGAGGCTGGGCTGCTGCAACTGGATGTGTCTCTACTTCGTGCCCAGCTTCGGGGATCCCGCCTGCTTGACGCAATGCGCATGTACCGCCAAGGTGAGGCACCTTCCCCTCCACAAGGCTCTGGTGCCCTTTCCTGAGCTGGCAGATGCCACCCTGCTGCCGTCCTCTCTAGGGACTGGCTGGAGATCTTTCTCTGCCCTAGTCCCAGCCCACCCTTTGCTTTTAGTCCTGTCTACTTTGGGGCTCCTCTCTTCCTCTTTTCCCTTCCTCATTCAAGTCCTGCTCCTGCGTGTGTGTGTGTGTGTGCGCGTGTTTGTGTGTGTGCGCGTGTGTGTGTGCGCGCGTGTTTGTGTGTGTGCGCGTGTTTGTGTGTGTGCGCGTGTTTGTGTGTGTGCGCGTGTTTGTGTGTGTGTGCGCGTGTGTGCGTAGACACTCAGACAGATGCACACACTCCGTCTCAAACGCCCTATCATTTGTTCCCATAGTTCTTCTGGCCCATCATCCCTAGTGTGGGCGGGTCAGCTCTGCCAGTAGCCGTAGACCTTCTGACTCAGTGCCCTTTCAGCGCTATCTACCCAAGGGGAAAACAGGTGCTAAATCTCTTAGAAGTACTTAAAATTCCCAAGAAAGGTCAGTAGGATCCTTTAATCCTCCTGGAGGGGACAAGGATGACAGTAGTAGCGGTTGTCATCCGTTCAGAATTCATGGCTCGCCAGGTGCTGTTCCCAGCTTTTTTACTCATTAATTCACAGCCGCCTCACGAGGTGGTAACTATTACCAACCCTAAATAAGGAGGCGAGGTTCGTAGAAGTGAAGGAGCATGCCCAGGGTCACCCAGCAGCAGAGCTGGATGCCAGCCAGGCAGGCTGGCTCCTCAGGCCTCTCGAGCTGAAGTAAGGAAGTACCAGGTTTCTGTTCTCTTTCCCCCACCCCCTCAGCGAGAAGTGCAGGCCGGGTCCTACCTACCTGCAGAAGGGTCCCCTTGAGGTATCCCCATGGATACCCTCACTTTTCCTCAGCAGCGAAAGCCAGGAAGCAGGCTCCCTACACAGTCCTAAATAAATCATCGATCTGTCCCCACGTCTTGATATGGAGTTGGTGTTTATTATTTCAAAACCAGATTGTTACCGCTCTGAACCAAAATCAATGTGCTTTACTCAAACAAGCAGATCGATGAGGCCAACGGCAGCAGCTTCCCCCTCCCCCGGCCCCCAGCCACCATCGATAGCGCTGATGATTAATTAAGATGCCAGGCGTCCAGACTGCTATCCTGGCCCATCAATTTAATTGCAATTCAGATACAATCAATAGCTCACTTTGTCTTGGCCCCTCAGCAGCCCCCGCCTCCTGTTGCAATTATCAGGCACATACATCAGCCTCATCTCCCAGCTGGAGGGTTTCCCAGAGCTGGCTGGCCAGAGCAAGCCCTCAGCTGGCTGTCAGTGGCCTAGGTGTGAACTCCACTTCTGCCTCTGACCACAACCCAATGGCTCCAACCTCAGGCCTCAGTTTCCTTGGATTTGAGATCCCTATCTGTCTGGAAGTGCTGTAATCTGGAGGAGTTGCCCTTTTGGCCCTCCACTGTGGACCCTGGTGAGATCAGTACCATTGGGGTCACTTCCTGCTAGCCACTATTCTGACCGTGTTCCGAGCCAGAAGCCGTCTCGCATCAAGTCCAGGCACACTTTAGGAAAGGAGAATTTCAGGGTTCTTGGTCATTGAGCCTTCAGGTTAAGGTCAAGGTAGGGCAAGGAGGGAGTCCATTCTGTGACCCTGCTCTGACAGGAGACAGGGAAATCCCATTTCTCTGAGCATTTGCCAAGTGAGCCAAGCTCTACTTAACTATATATTTCCTGGCTTGGTCTCCATGAGGTCCAGGGTCCCTGTTTAAAGGTGAAGTGGGCCTGGGGTGTGTTTTAGCTCATGATAGAGAAGGGAGCCCCCACTCAGTAAGGTCTCCAAATGAAGATCAGGGAGGACAGCTGATATGAAAGTCTGGCTGACTTCTGTTTCTGCTTTCTACCCTCCCACGTCATGACTGTGTGATAACGCAGAGACTGAAACCTTGGAGACTCAATAAGGAAAAACAATAGGATGTCAGGTGATAGCTGGGGGCTGGCCTAGAATCCAGACCCAGCTCTTCACAGCTATGTGGACTTGGCCACGCCACTTCTAAGCCATATTATTTCTATCTACCTATATTATCTATCTATCTATCTATCTATCTATCTATCTATCTATCTATCTATCTAATCTATATTATCTATCATCTATGTATAAATTTTTTTGTGTATGATGTGAAGAATGGAACCTGAGGCCACACCCACGCTCTATCCTGAGCTAAAGCCTTCATATCCTATTGTAGAACAGCTCTGATGGCCTGTCCTTTCTAGGTCTCCCTGTCCACCCCTCCACCCCCACCCAATCAAGCTAGGTGTTGATGGATCTCTCTGATTCTCTCTCCAGGTTACCCAGACCACATGGTGTTTTCTGAGTTCCGCCGTCGCTTTGATGTCCTTGCTCCACACCTGACCAAGAAGCATGGGCGCAACTACATAGTGGTGGATGAGAAGCGGGTAGGTGTGGGGCTCCAGGATCTCTGCAGACTCCTCACTCACTCACTCCCTCTGCCTCTCTTTCCTAGACTTTGCAGCCTGGCTCTTAATCAAGGTCACAGAGTTCCAGCCAACCAGGGCTAGGGCAGAGACACAACACCATGGCAGTGTGACAATGGCTGCCACATGAGCTTATGAGCTGCAGGGACTAGGGAGGAGCCACTCCTATTGGAGGTCAAAGATTTGGGTGTCTGTGCTTTTAGGAAGCCAGACAGTCACACTGAGTAAACATGGCAGAGCCTTCCAAGTGGATGACTAGGATTTATGTTTTGGGTATCCTGCTGATGGCATCTGGGTCCTTCAGCTTCAGCTTCCATGGCGGGATCTGGTTCCTGAAGCAGGAAGCTCTCTAGGGCTGGGCAAGCTTCCTTCCTAGGAGGAGGCTGAGATGGCAAGTCTACTTTGGTGCCGGAGCATGTGTCTGTGGGCCTCTTACAATCAAGAATGATGAACACATGACTGTAGAAGTGTCTTTATCACTTTACACTGCCACCTCAACCCCCAGGCAGCCAAAGGCTCCTTGAATAGAGGAGACCCCCTCTGCTGTGCACTGGCTCCAGCTTTTAGCTTGACTCAGAGCACCTCAGTCCTTAGGAGGCTTCCCTGGAGGGAGGGCACTCTGTAGCCTGGGGAAGGAAAGCCCACAACATTGCCTAGTCTGCCCCTACTTCTCTGACTCACAGACATACATTTCATGGAAGCCGCAAAGATTTCTGTGGTCTCGGGCCTGTTAGCATCCCACCTTCCCACTCCCCCTTGGCCTTGACTTCCATCCCAGCTCCCTTCTCACGGCGACAGGCTGTGCTTGTCTCCCTGGAAATGCTGTCCTTCCCAGACTGTCATTTTTGCATGAATCTCTCTGATCACAACATCCTACCTGTAGTGTCCCCTGCTCAGGGAGTTTGCAGTTGGACTCAGCGAGACCCTGCAAGTCGAGACCCAATCTGTTCTCTGTTTCATTATTTACTTCATAGCCTTGACACCATGGCCCTACCTACTCAGCACTTAGCCTTCATCCCTCCATTCTCCTGAACCTCCCACAGCCCTGTCTTACCCCTGCCCTGAAGGGCCAGCCCTTGGGTGGCTGCGCTGTTCATATTAGACTCCCAAGGGCTATGGAAAGAAGCTATACAACTCTAGACTTGAATTCCTACAGGTTTGTGGTCTTCAACCTTAGGTGGGCCCTTGGTATGGCCTAGTAAGTCTTCTGCATGTCCTTCCTTGTATGGCCACATCACCAAGCTCCTGGCCTGCTATCCCATTCACCACCTTTCTCCTCCAGTCTCCTACCCTACCTTACCCTCTCCTCCCCTCCCCTGCCTTCCCAGGTCATCTTCCCAGTAGCTGACCTTGACTTTAAACTACTGAAACCAAGGGTCTAGCTTCTTCTACCATCTTCATCTTCCTCCTTCTTCCCATCCCCCATTCTGCCTTGGTGGGAACAGGATGGAAGTGAACCATTTTGGGGTTTAGAATCCATTCCCTCCTGCTTCTTTTCTCTGTTAGAACAGTTCCATAGAGAGTAGCCTCCACCTGAAAGAGGCTCTTTGTCCAGTGCATGCTCTATAGCCTGAGACCACCCACATCTGCCTGCCCCCAGCTCCTGCTCTATTGCCCTTTGTTCTTCCACTTCAGCATCCTGTTCTCCACCCTGGTACCCTGGGGCTGGGCTCCCTGTTACCTTTATGTGTAGTGTTCTGTCTGCACATATGCCTGCAGGCCAGAAGAGGGCGCCAGATCTCATTACCAATGATTGTGAGCCACCATGTGGTTGCTGGGAATTGAACTCATGACCTCTGGAACTGCAGCCAGTGCCCTTAACCTCTGAGCCATCTCTCCAGCCCTGTTCCTTGAATTTTTTTTTAAAATGATTTATTTATTTATTTTTATGTGTTCGTTTTGCCTGCATGTATGCATGTGCACAATCTGCATGCCAGATGTCCATGGAGGACAGAAGATGGCATAAGATCCCCTGGAACTAGAGTTACAGACAGTTGTGAGCTGCCATGTAGGTTCTGGGAATGGAACCCAGGTCCTCTGGAAGAGCAGTCAGTGCTCTTAACCACTGAGCCATCTCTTCAGTTGCATTTTTTTTTTTAAAGTCAGGGTCTCACTATATAGTCCTGAGTCTTCTGGAATTCACTCTGTAGACCAGGTTAGCCCAGAACTCACAGAGATCCATCTGCCTCTACCTCCTAAGTGCTGGAGTTAAAGGTGTGTGCCAGCTGCTTGGCTGTTCCTTGAGTTCTTGACATGCGACTTTACTGGTACTTTGAAGTGTTTCCTGCTTGCCTCATCTGCCACCATGCTGTTCCTCTCCGCTCCCTGCTTCAGTAAAGATTTCATTCCTCAATACTCTGTGACTCTGTTGTTTTATGCTCTGTCTTCCTGGGCAACCTCATTTGCACCATCACTTCGATTACCACACAGACACTGACTGGCCCAGATCTCCCTCCTGCACTCCAAGTGCACGCTCCTCTCACTGTCTTCTGGGTTTTCCTGTGTCTTACCCCAGACTGAGCTCATGCGGTCCGTTCATTCTCTTGCCCTCAAGCCTGTTCTTCCTCACATATTCCCTGCTTTTGTGACTGACCTTCTCAGATGTCTCTGGCCCTTCCTGAGAGGACTGTGCAGAGTTCCCAGGCACACCAGGCTCCCCACACCTTGGTTGCACTCTAATCCCCACCCCCTCACTCTTGCAACATGTACCCTCCGCCTGTGATCCCAGGCCTTTGCTCAAGTTGGAGGCGTAACTGGTAGTTACATTCTCGGGTAAGGCAGTCCTCCTCTGGGGTCCCCACCCCCGACTGAACCCCATGCCTTTTTTATGTACTGCACCTGTCTTGTCCCCCACTTATCTTACTCTCCAACAACACCATCTGTTCCTCTTCTGGTCACCTCTGGTTCCCAGAGTGGACATAGTGGCTGGCATCATGGAAACCTACCTGAGGGGCTCGTGGAAGAAATGATGGGGTTTCTAGGAGGGAGCCAGGGAGGGCCCAGGAAGTGGAGATGGGGAGAGCCTATCGGACCTGATGGCAGCCTTTCTCTCCTCAGGCTGTGGAGGAGCTGCTAGAGTCCCTGGACCTGGAGAAGAGCAGCTGCTGCATGGGCCTGAGTCGGGTAAGTTGCGCACAGGTGGGCAGCCAGGTGTTCACTTCCTGGTGGCCCTAGTCAGGAGGCTGGCTCTCCCTCCCCGTTCTCAGACAGAAGCTAGGGTGTAGATATCCTAGTGTCAGCAAACTTTACTTTCTTGCCAGGATAGCTGACTGGTTCAGGACTCTGAAACCTCTGTGGTGTCAGGAGGGAGTGGGCTGAAACATGGCCTTGAGTTTGACACAGAGGGAATTGAGGAAACCAAGGGCTGCTGGGCTTGGAGGAAGAGGGCTGGGCTTGGAAGGAGGGGGCTGGGTTTGGAGGGAGGGGGCTGGGCTTGGAGAAGGGGGCTGAGTTTGGAGGGAGGGGGCTGGGCTTGGAGGCAGGGGCTGAGGAAAGCCAGGGGTAGTAGGAAGAGTACTCCAGAGTGCTCCCAGGGTGCAGAAGAGCAAGTGAAGACTGGTGAGCTGAGCCACCACAACCTGCCCACAGGCCAAATTCCTCATCTAAATGGAATATGTAGCAGAAAAGGCCTTGGTCCATACCAAAGGGTCCAGGAACAGTCTTCCCATAGGCAGGGAGCCTTGCCCACCTCTCCCCTAGCTAAAAAGCTTGGATAGGCTGTGTTCAAAAGTGCGCTGGGAATTGGGATGGAGGAAGGGCAGCGGGTGGCCAGACAAAGAGTCACGGATGTGTTCCTCTGTCAGCAGAGAAGACAGGGACCCCATCACAAAGCCTCTTGCACAGTGTGAGGTGGAGGGAGAGACATACATTTTACTTGTCCCTTAGTCTGCAGGTCCTGATTTTTCCTGACCCTCGCTCCCTGTGTCTCATCTAAGTCTAATGTCCTTGGCTTTCTCTTTTTCCCTTGGGTCCTCAAAGTCCCTTCTGCCCTTTTTGGTTTCTGGTCCTGTTTCTCTCCTTATTTTGTGTTTGTTCCCACCCCTTTGGTGTCATTTTTCTGCTCTGGTCTTTGTCTATGACATCTGGCTCCTCTCCTTTCTCTCTGGTCACCCTCCAGCACACACACACGCACATGCACACGCACATGTACACACACGCATGCACGCACATGCCCTTTTTCTGAGACTCAGAGGCAGCCAGCTGGGCTGCCTGCAGCCAAAACCATTCCTTCAGCTGCTCAGTGGCTAGTTGACACCCAGGCCTTTCCGTGAGCTCCTACCCCTCTAGCAGGCTGGGCCACTGCTGGCTGGTACTGGGAGTGGCGCTCTAAGCCAGTTCCCAGGTTCCCAGACACATCTCAGGCAGGAACAGGCCTGTACAGGTTGGCCTTCTTCTGGCCACATCTTAGACCCTCAGCTGTCCTGATTCCTCCCTGGTGCCAAGCTGAGGCAGGTGAGCCACGGGGCCTCCTGGTACACAGGGGGAAAAGGGGCAAGGTTGGATGCTTGCTTTAGCTTTGCTGGCTGCACTTAGCACTGGCTGGTAGGCAAGGACTGGGTGTTCATAATGCTTCAGTGGAGGGGCCTCACTGGAGGCCACTGGGCCCTGGAGGGCCAGGCGAAGAGCCTGGGGTCTGAGAGCTTCCTGACGCTGTCAAGTTTGTATTCATGGGAACTTGAGAAGGAGATGTCCATAGTCTTTCAGCTCTACTCAAAAGGATCCTAAATTTTTTTTCTGTATGTGTGTAAATGTGTATTCACACATATGTACTTGTAGTGAACTCTGTCGAATAGAGGCCAGGGATTGAATCTAGCGTCTTCCTGCATTGTTCTCTGCCTTATTTATTATTATTGTTTTTGTTACATTTATTTACTTAGAGGGGGTGCAGGGTGGGGTATTATGAGCACCCTTGTGTCAGAGGTTTGTTACTCCCTTCTATCACGTGGGTGTTGTGGCTCAAACTAAGATCCTCAGGTTTAGTGGCAAGTGACCCAACTCACTGAGCCACCTCATCAGACCCCTCCACCTTATTTTTGAGACAGGATCTCTTACTGAGTTGGGCACTCACTCACTGACTAGACTGGCTAGCATGCAAGCTATAGGACCTCCTCTCTGCCCCCTACCAGTCCCCAGTACTAGGATTACAGACAACTATGGCCACACCTGGCTTTTATGTGGTTGATCTCAGGTCCTTTTGCCTGTGTAACAATCATTTAGCAGGGTGAGCCATCTCCTAAGCTCCCCTCAAAAGGACTCAATTCTGCATATGTTCAAGAGCTTTGAGGCTTGTGTCTGTAGACCATTCTTTTGTGTGTGTGTGTGTGTGTGTGTGTGTGTGTGTGTGTGTGTGTGTGTGATTTTTTTGAGACAGGGTATTGTTATGTAACTCTGGCTGTCTTGGAACTCACTGTGTAGACCAGGCTGGCCCCGAACTCAGAGGTCCTCTTGCCTCTGCCTCCTGAGTGCTGAATTAAAGGTGTGTGCCACCCCCACCTCCTGGCCTAGATCATTCTCTCTCATTGTGCTTCCGAGCCATTCTGTCTCTCTGTGCCAGTATTCACCTGCTTCCCCGTTTGCTAACCAAGCATATTTGCTTGACCTAGGAACAAACTGGTTGTCCCTTAGGGCCTCACATGTATATTACTGGAAACTGAGGCGTGAGTCAGACTTCAGATACATGGGAACCCCCACTTTGCCAGTTTGTAGAATTTGGGGCAGTATCGCAAGGACTGAGCTGGATTTTTTTTCCAAAACTAATCTCAGAGGATGAGGCTTCTGTGCCGTGAGCAGATGCAGCATTCTCATCGGGTTTGGGCTCTCTCCCTACTTCTTCCCTGAAGGGAACTCTGGGATCCTTCCCCTATCAGGACTATATATATTACCTGTGTTCTTCTTGATTTCCCATCTCTGTCCCACAAAGGGAATTTTGTTTTCTTTCTTTCTTAAGATATATTGCTTGCTTACGTGTGGATATGCCTGTGTGTGTCTGCCATGTGTATGAAGGTGCTCTCAGAGGCCAGAAGAGGGCGTCAGATCCCCTGGCACTGGAGTTACAGCAGTTGTGCTGATGATGTGGGTGATCCGAACCAAGCTCAGGTCTTCCTGAAGAGCGGTAGTGCTCTTAACTGCAGAGCCATCTCTCCAAACTGTCTTTCTTTTCAAGGATAAATCACATTTATTTACTTACCTGTTTGTTTCTTATTTTATGGATGTGTGCATGCCACAGCACACGTGTGGTGGCCAGGATAACTTGAGGCAGTGAGTTCTCTCCTTCTACCATGTGCATCTTGGGGATCAAACTCAGGGTGGCAGGCTTGACGGCTGAGCCATCTCACTGGCCCTAAGAAGGAGGCGTGTGTGTGTGTGTGTGTGTGTGTGTGTGTGTGTGTGTGTGTATCACCTGTATCAGGTGAGGGTGGTTATAAACCTTGTGCTCCTCTGCTTCTCAAGGACACCAGAGCCATCATCACCCTGCTCCATGTCTCTTACAAGGCCAACACAGGGCAGCAAAGAATGAGAGGAACAGCTGGGTGTAGGGTGCCCAGCAGGTTTCCCACACATCTGTCTTCCAGCCCCCAAACCTGTATGACAGGTCTCTTGCTGGGACTGATTCACGCCCACCTCACCAGCTTTTTCATGAGAGTGTGAAACGTGGGGGTAGGGGTGGGGCCCTGGCATGAAAGAGGAGGTAGCTGGAATGAAGCAGAGCAGGCGGGCAGAAGGGCAGAAGCCTCGCCCCCCACTCTAGTCTTCCCCCACAGACAGCTTCTTAGGTTCTCTCCCATCCAGACACACCATCTCACTCTCCCCCTGAGCCCAGATGGCTGGAGCTGTGCTCGGGCCCTGCAGTGGGCCATGGCACCGGGCACAGTGACAGTATCACAGCTTTAGCTGAAGGACCTCCCCTCCTTGTTTGGCCAGTGAGTGCTTCCTGTTCCTCTTGGCCCCAGGTATCTCCTTGTCCACTGTGCTGCTGTCATTTCTCCTTTGAAGTCAGACTTCCCACCTCACTCTTCCAGAGCCAAAGCCTTCTACCTGGGCCTGGCCCATCCCCAGGGGCCATGCTAGGGCTCCTCCCCTCCACCCTTGGGCAGGTGGATTTTCAGGCTCTTCCTGAACCAGGATCCATATTTCCTCGCCTGCTGGCTCCCTGTGCCAGCTGCCTGTTCCTCTCTCTTTGCCGACTTTGACCCGGCTGCTTCTCCGACAGGTGTTCTTCCGGGCAGGCACGTTGGCACGGCTGGAAGAGCAGCGAGATGAGCAAACCAGCAGGCACCTGACCCTGTTCCAAGCGGCATGCAGAGGCTATCTTGCCCGCCAGCATTTCAAGAAGAGAAAGGTGCTGCTCTGGGGACACCCCAGCCTAGATGGCACACAGAGTGCCAGTGGGGGGGGGCATACAGGGTGCATGCCGGGGAAACCAAGCAGTTATCATCATCTGGGAAGGAGGTGGGAACCTCCCAAGAGCACCATGCCTGGGCCAGAGTGAGGAGCATGCTTGAGTGCCCAGCAGCGTGGGCATGTGCCCTGGCCAGGGGGCTGTGTTGCGGGAGTGGGGGCGGGAAGCAGGGCCCAGGCAAAGGTGGGCTCTGGTTCATGGGCTGCTCTATGAAGATTAAGGAGCTGTGTCAGCGACTCCTTTTCTTATTAGCAAGTCCATAAAACAGCCAGCACTGCCGCCTCTTGTGTTTCAGCAAGATTAGGTTTTATAGCACAGCTAGGCCAGGGTGCTGGAAATAATCAGGCAGCAAATAAAGCAGATGAAATTATTCCTAATGACAGTGGGACACGAGTGCCCCCTGCACTGCCTCCTCCCGGGACTGCCCACCCTCCAAAGGTGGGGCAGTGGGCATGAGCAGGGTCTGGGGAGCTGGTGCGGTTGTGCTGCTGGTGGGCACTGACTTGGCCAAGGGAGCGGGAGGTCCATCATGTGACAACCCCAACTGCAGATCCAGGACCTGGCCATCCGCTGTGTACAGAAGAACATCAAGAAGAACAAGGGGGTGAAGGACTGGCCCTGGTGGAAACTCTTCACCACTGTGCGGCCCCTCATCCAAGTCCAGCTGTCAGAAGAACAGATTCGCAACAAAGACGTGCGTGACTTCCCAGCAGGCCGGGTCCTGGGAGGGGCCCATGGACACAAGGGTCTTGCTGGCTTGTCTTGGATTAAGGCGCTTTAGGATTAGTTGGAAGGACTGGTGTCTTTGAACTATGCCCATCAAGCACATATCCCTGTGGAGTGCAGGATGGACCCTCCATAGCTTCTTAGGATAAAACCGTAGGCATCTGCTGTTTGTGGAGGGGAGTCTGGGGGTTAGGAGTCCTGATGGGGGGGTCCTCACCCCTTTTAGCACCTCAGCCTCACTTTGTCTCCTTGCGTCCCGCAGGAGGAGATCCAGCAGCTGCGCAGCAAGCTTGAGAAGGTGGAGAAAGAACGGAATGAGCTTCGGCTCAACAGTGACCGGCTGGAGTCCCGGGTGGGTGACTCCAGTCACCAGACAGACTGGCCCACTGTCCCAAAGTGCCCTGACCCATGAGCCCTGGTGTTCTGGCTGAGTGAGGCAGTCACTTCAACTGGTGACCCCCCCCCCCTCAGATCTCAGAGCTGACATCGGAGCTGACTGATGAGCGGAACACAGGAGAGTCCGCCTCCCAGCTGCTGGATGCAGAGACAGCCGAGAGGCTCCGAGCCGAGAAGGAAATGAAAGAGCTACAGGTGAGAGCAGGGCCAGGGTGAAGACAGCAGGCTAGTGACCGCCACACTCGGCTTCCCCAAAGCCTCTAGTAGCTCGACATCTCTGTCTGCTTGGGGTAAGCGTGTGGCCTGTGTGGTTCAGGACACTGGGTAGGACAGGCAAGGGGAAGACCTGCAAGGCTAACAAGCCGTTTCCTTCAGACCCAGTATGATGCACTAAAGAAGCAGATGGAAGTCATGGAAATGGAGGTGATGGAGGCCAGGCTCATTCGGGCAGCAGAGATCAACGGGGAAGTGGATGATGACGATGCAGGTGGGTCCCAAGTGGAGGAGGCAGGTGGGCCTGAATGGCAAGGCCTGATGCCCTTCCTTCCCTGGGTGCTCACACATCCTGTCCGGGCTTGTCTCCCTTCTGTGAGCCGTTTTCATACTAAAACACAGTGAATGGATGAGAAAGTAGAGTTGCTAAAACCAAGCATGGTGATTCATGCTTATAATCCCGGGTGACTGAAGCCCAAGGTCACCAACTACATAATAAACTCAAGGACAGCCTGAGATCTTGTCTCAAAAAACAAACAAACAAAAGCCTCAAAAACCACAATGTCAAGGTGCTGAAAATAACCAGGTTGAACCGCTATGCTAATGACAAGGGCCATGGATCTGGCGGCCTCTAGGGAGTAGTTAGCCCAGGTTCCCCTTGTCACCCTCTCTAGACTCTTCCCCTGGTAGTGGACTCCACCCGATCCTCCTTCCTATCCCTCTCCTTCTGTCCCCTGCCCCTTCCTGGGGACCCTCAGCAGCTCTGAATGGAGCGGTCTCCCCCTACCCTGCAGGGGGAGAGTGGCGGCTGAAGTATGAGCGCGCTGTTCGGGAGGTGGACTTCACCAAGAAGCGGCTCCAGCAGGAGTTGGAAGACAAGATGGAGGTGGAGCAGCAAAGCAGGAGGCAGCTAGAGAGACGGGTGAGGCTGGCCAGGGAACTGAGGCCTGTCTTCGAAGGGCTGGGGCTCAGTGCCATGTCTACTGGCAAAGCAGGCAGAAGCAGGCAGAGCCGGAGAGGGACTGGGGAAGCGGTGTGTCAGCCAGTCCTGAAGGGACAGCTGGGACCCCCCTCAGGGAATCACCCCTTAGGTTCTGAAGATGTCACTGACCCTGTCCTCCACTTCTAAACCCTTGGTGGCTGCTGACCGTGCACCCGTCTCTCCACCTCTAGCTTGGGGACCTGCAAGCAGACAGTGACGAGAGCCAGCGGGCCCTGCAGCAGCTCAAGAAGAAGTGCCAGCGACTCACAGCTGAGCTGCAGGACACCAAGCTGCACCTGGAGGGCCAGCAGGTCCGAAACCATGAGCTGGAGAAGAAGCAGAGGAGGTGGGTGGCCCTGCCTTGTGCCCTCAGAACCTTTGAGCCACAGGACCAGCCATTCGTGCTGGCACGTGAAACAGACTCACTTCTGGTCTCCCAGGAGGACTCGGGCCACGGCTACCGGGAAGTCCATCCCAGCCTCTCTTCACATGTGTTCCTCTCAAAGGGTACCCGTCATCTGTCCCAAACCAGAAAGGACAGGCTTCAGCCAAGTCCAGAACCACCAGGTCCCTGCCCTGCCCCTTGTGCCCCTCAACCCCCTCACCCCGGCTCTGCCTGAGTAGCTTTCACCCCACAAACACACTCTCCTGACTAATGTCGCTAAACTACCGTGCCACTTCCATCTCATTATGGTAATGACGCAAAGGAGGGGGGCAGCCCTCACAGGAGAAAATCCAATCTAAATTAATTTCCCTGGCTGGGAATGGGAATGGGACGCCTTCATTAACAGCGTGAGGAGCCCACACGCCCTGGGAACAGTGGGGTGCCCCAGGGAGCAGGAACAATGCCTGGTTCCCCTCTGCCAGCTTCCAGTACAGGTACCAATTACCTTTGTGAAGGGTAACCTCACCCCTAGACCCTGGGAGGGAGACGGGCAGAACAGAGCTCCCGCTCCTCCCAGTATGCATTACCTTATGTGTCCCCAGCTCCCCCATCACCTTGTCACCTTCCTTGCTAACTGCTTCCTGTTACTCTAAGGAGAACAAGGTGGTTCAGAGGATTTTTTTTTTTTTTTTTTTTGTATCTCTGGGAAGAATCAGGCAGTTCACTTCTCCCACCCTTTAACCCCACTCTGTCTAAACCTAAAGATGGCACTGTTAGCAGGAACCCCTCCTTCATGAGCACCCCATAATCATGCCAGCTTGGCCTAGTTACCACGTCTCTGTGCTCCCCGCTGGGCGACTTATTAGGTTTCGGCTGGCCGGGGTTTTCTGCCTCTTTCTCTGCTGTGGGCTAGGGAGGGATGCTATGGAGTTTCCACAGGAACCTGATTACCTATGCAGGGAAGGGCTAAGAGGGATTTCAGCAATTTGCTCCCCGATTTAGAGTCACTGGGCAGGAAACGGAAGGTCGGGAAGTAGAGGAGTAAAGGAGGTGGCTCCCTCGAGTGCCTCTTAGAGCACATTGCTGGCTGGGCCTGGCAGGAATGCTGCCTGGCCCAGCACGGGGTGCCCTGCTGGTAACTCCAGGGTGGGTGGTACTGACACCGGAGGCAGATGCCAGCGGCGGTTAGAAGCCAGCAGCTGTGCCTGTAGTTGCTGAGTTGAGCATAGGGTGAACTGTCCAAAGAGAACATCGTCTCTACTCACCCTGATGCCCCTCTGTTGTCACTCTGACACCTTCTTCTTTCATCCATTGGAGAATGTGGAGACTTGCCTGCCCCTTTCCCAGAAGCGGTGTGTGGGACCTTCTTAGGCCCTCTTGATGAAGCATTCATTGTTCCTCAGGTGCCTCAGTAGTCTGACCTCTACTTCCTGAATTCCAGTGTCACCAAGGTCCCAAGTCATGACTTATGAGTCCCTCCCACCCCCCACCCCAGCCCTATTGGTATCTTGCTCCGTCTGTGGTACCCTGCTTGCTGGGTGCTGGAGAGCTAGACTTTGCCCTTTCCTAATGAGGCCGTTGTGCTCCCCACAGGTTTGACAGTGAGCTTTCCCAGGCACAGGAGGAGGCCCAGCGGGAGAAGCTGCAGAGGGAGAAGCTCCAACGGGAGAAGGACATGCTCCTGGCTGAGGCTTTCAGCCTGAAGCAGCAGCTGGAGGTACCAGGGCTGACCCTCTTCCAGCTCCAGCTCCCCTACTGCTTGGGGAAGCCCTGTGCCAACCTCACCTTCCTTTGCCCTCTAGGAAAAAGACATGGACATCGCCGGGTTTACCCAGAAAGTCGTCTCCTTGGAGGCTGAGCTCCAGGACATTTCTTCTCAAGAGTCCAAGGATGAGGCTTCTCTGGCCAAGGTCAAGAAGCAGCTCCGGGACTTGGAGGCCAAGGTCAAGGATCAGGAAGAGGAGCTGGATGAACAGGCGGGAAGCATACAGATGCTGGAGCAGGTACCACAGGGTTGGCCAAGGGAGGGCCAAGGTGCAACAGGAAATATTGCCACCCTCACCATTAACACAGGGCACTGGGGAGGAAAGGTCAAGGTCCACATCCATTCATTCATTCATTCATTCATTCTCTCAATCACTCATTCACCTACTTATAAAATCTTGTGTGAGTACTTGCCCGGTGCCAGCCACAATATATAGATAGTTAAGTTGCCATACAGCCTTTCCCGAAAGCAGATCTGGGTTGGATCTAGTGAGGAAAGAATGGGAAGATAATGCAGACAGAGGCCAGGAGCCAACCAAGCATGCCGCTAAACAGCCAGGTCAGTTCAGGGGTCCTACCCAGGGACGGAAAGCTTCAAGACCATCTCCAGCAACAAGCCTCTTCCTGAGCCTTGGCCAGGTGTCTAGTAAGGAGGCATACTACAGCCTCCGTGCAGAAGCTGGCTGCCAGGACAAAGACTGAGCGGGCAAAGAGAACTGTGGTGGAGAGAGAGCCTGCGCTCCTGAACATGGGAGAGCTGCACTTCCGGGAAAGGAACCCAGTCCTGACTTCCAACCCACAGGCCAAGCTGCGTCTGGAGATGGAGATGGAGCGGATGCGACAGACCCATTCCAAGGAAATGGAGAGTCGGGATGAGGAGGTGGAGGAGGCCCGGCAGTCATGTCAGAAGAAGGTATGGCATCTGGGCCGTCTGGGCTCTTCTATGCTGGTGTAAGGATATGTTCTTTATCACTGCTTTAAAGTGGGGACTTTTGTTTTTCCACATTATCCTCCTGTATTCTACTGTTATTCTGGACCAGCATTTCCCCTCTTAGGACTCAGGCCTGGCCTGGGATGAGCCTTTCAGTCTGTGGGAAAGCTTGGTCCTGTACTTCCCTGGGGCCGCCTGTGGTCAGCCAGCCTAGCTGGATGATCTCCCCCACACACACACTGTACGAAGTCTACTGTGGCTGTAGTAGCTGCCTGTGACCTGCTGTCCCCCTCCTGCACTTGGACCTCCTTGGGTCATCCACACTCAGTCCTGCTCCATTGTTCTGGGAGGGGACACTCAGCATGGGAAGGGACTATTGTCCCTGCCCACGACGGACAAAAGGACAACAGCCTCTGTCCCCACAACCCCGCAGCTAAAGCAGATGGAAGTGCAGCTTGAGGAGGAGTACGAAGACAAACAGAAGGCACTGCGGGAGAAGCGGGAGCTGGAGGGCAAGCTGTCCACACTCAGTGACCAGGTGCGTGGGGACCCCCACAGCTACCTGCTCCACCAGCCTAACTGGGGGTCTTGAGGACAGAAAACTGGGCATGCCATGGTACTCTGCAGCAGGTACCACATCACAGGGGTTGGTGAGGGTATCATCCATCACCCAGGCCTTTCTCACTAGCTAGCATGATCCTGGCATGCCCAGGAGAGCATCCTTGCTCATTTTGGAGAATGTGAAGATAGGCAAGATTAGCAGTCAGCTTGGGAAGGACTCAAGGAAGCCCCATGGTGGAGCTCAGTGCCTTCCCGGATGGTGTCCTCCCAGGTGAACCAGCGGGACTTTGAATCGGAGAAGCGGTTGAGGAAAGACCTGAAGCGTACCAAGGCGCTGCTGGCAGATGCCCAGATCATGCTGGACCATTTAAAGAACAACGCCCCCAGCAAGAGGGAGATTGCCCAGCTAAAGAACCAGGTACCTGCCGGGCGGTGGTGGCGCATGCCTTTAATCCCAGCACTCGGGAGGCAGAGGCAGGCCGATCTCTGGGAGTTCGAGACCAGCCTGGTCTACAAGAGCTAGTTCCAGGACAGGCTCCAAAACCACAGAGAAACCCTGTCTCGAAAA
>NC_022014.1:21240109-21249011 GCF_000317375.1 Microtus ochrogaster | reverse complement strand
GAGTTCGAGACCAGCCTGGTCTACAAGAGCTAGTTCCAGGACAGGCTCCAAAACCACAGAGAAACCCTGTCTCGAAAAACAAAAAACAACAAAAAAAAAAGAACCAGGTACCCGTGCTCAGACGAATCCGCTGGCTCCAGGGGCAGCCAAGAAGCTCATTTGTTCCCTTATCTTCTCAGCGGCTTGTTCGCCTTGCTGGCTGTTAGTCCTTGAGAAGGAAGATGGCTGGAATGTGGGGAGGAAGCCGCTCCTAGCAGTCAGATTCCCCAGGGTCTGTGACTGCCAGGCCCGAGGGTGATGTGGATGGGCTGTGCATCCTGGAGGAGAGAACAATGTGTGCACCGCAGCACAGCTATGGCTCTAAGAATGCCATTCATGAAGAAAGAGGAGGAGCCAGAAGGGGGAGGAGGTGGCAGAGGAGGACAGGGACCCCTTCCCCCCTGTGAGCCAGTGCCCTGCACAGTCCTTGTGCCCCAGAGCGTGGCTGATGTTTATCTCCTGGCTGGGGGTGTCTCTCTGTCCAGCTGGAAGAGTCGGAGTTCACCTGTGCAGCAGCTGTAAAAGCACGGAAGGCGATGGAGGTGGAGATGGAGGATCTGCACCTGCAGATTGATGACATCGCCAAAGCCAAGACAGCGGTGAGGGGCAGGGCGCACAGGGCAGGCCTGGGGACTGAGGGAGAGCTGAACCGTGACCCACACAGGTCCTTTCATGCCTACAGGACACAGTACCCCCTACCCACGTCCTCTGCTTCCCCCCCCACTCAGAGTAGTCTTGAGAGGAGGGAGGGCTGGCAGTCGGGTGCACATCTCCCTGTTTAACCACCTGCCTCTGGGAGCTTGGCCGCAGGCCCTGGAACCATAAATAAAGGCAGCTAATGTGGCTGAGGGACGTAAACAGGTGCCTCGAGATTAGCAGAAGCAAAGATAAGAGGATAGGACACCAGGCTTCCTTTCCCTCCCCTGCCCAGCCCACTGACGAGCCCAAGAGGCAGCTAATTAGAGCTTTTATTTAATGCCTCCCTTTTAATTCCCCACCTCTCCCACGGCCCAGCAACTGGCTCAGTATTCACTCCTGGGACGTGGCCAGCACCCGTACCTCCTCAAGCCAGGAGTGGGGCAGGGGGAGGAGGCTGGGTTTGGCTGTTGGCTTCATGGCCCCTAGTTGGTCACCCTGCTGCTGAGAGACGCCAGTCTCAGGCTTGATTTACCTTGTGACATTTGTGCTCTTCAGCAGGTTCCAGGTGAGTAATTCCAATTCCTTAATTGTGTTAAAAAAGGCTGTTATAAAATTACCGTTTTATTTAAATCTGAGTTAATAAATTTCTTGGCGGAGGCTTCCCCCAGCTCCCCACAGCCCAGTAACAAGATGGATGGGGCAGAGAAGGCACCAGCGCAGTCATTTTGGTTCAGAATTACAGGCTAATAGATTCATTCATTTCCTGAAGCTGCCGGTACCTGTCTCTTCCCCTCCCCCAAGGCTGGGAGAGCTGGGTGCCCCAAGAGTGGGCCATCCCCAGGGCAAACAAAATCCCAGCCAGGGGATGTCACCAGCCTGAAAGGTTCTTCCCTGAGGCCTGCTGTGGGCAGAGTGCATGCCAGTCAGGCTGATGTACCAGGATGATGGGTCGTTTGTTAAGGGCAGAATTTCTACTTTCTTATTAGCCTTGAGAGCTGCCAGAAAGCAGCTGCCATTTAGCATCTAAAACCCAGGGTCTGCCTGTCCCCCATCTCCCTGCCCAGAAGCCATCGGATCCCTCCGACATTTCATCGTGTCCCTACCCTACTGTCACCCCCACCTAGGAGAAGTGGCATGGGGTGGGCCAGGTTTGGAATTGCCACCCCAGGGCCTGAAGACACAGGCCTGATTCCCTCCGATCTGCCTCTGCCTTTGTCCAGTTGGAGGAGCAACTGAGTCGCCTTCAGCGTGAGAAAAATGAGATCCAGAACCGGCTGGAAGAGGATCAGGAGGACATGAATGAGCTGATGAAGAAGCACAAGGCAGCTGTGGCCCAGGTACCCCGATGACGTCATCGTTACCATCCTCCGCCCCCTCGTAGATCTCCAGCTAGATGCTTTTTGTCCCCCTGAGATGTGTACCCCGGCTGTTCTGGAACTCACTCTGTAGACCAGGCTGCCTTTGAACTCACAGAGATCCGCCTGCCTCTGCCTCCCAAGTGCTGGGCTAAAGGTGTACGCCACCACACCTGGCTCCCCTGGCCCTCAATGGATAGGGGCTGAATTTCTGTTTGGGGGACCCTTTCCCCATTGTTCTTCTCCCTTCCCAGTCTTCTCGGGACATGGCACAGATGAATGATCTCCAAGCTCAGCTAGAAGAATCCAACAAGGAGAAGCAAGAGCTACAAGAGAAGGTGGGTACCATGGGCTCCCTTGGGAGTAAGCGTTCAGGTCCTTGGGGATGAAGCCTTGATCTAGTACAGAGGGTGTTTCTCTCAGCCATTCATTAGCCACAGAGCATGTGAACTGGGAGTAGTGTGAACAAGCAGGGAGAGGTAGGCTTGGGGCCTCATCACCATGGTAGATGTTTTGGCTCCAGCTGCCTCACCTCACGTTTCTCTTCCCTCTCTGGTCCTTACCATGCTCCTGCCTCTCAGCAGGGCAATATCAATGCCAAGTGCAGGGGCAAGTGGGGGAGACCTTGGCTGGGGGTGGCTCCTCTGTGCCTTGCTCCCTCCCTTGGCCTCCTAGTCACCATGGTGATGTTGCCTATCCCAGACTTGCCACCGCCCTCCCCGTTTTGGATTCAGTTCATTCTTCCCTTGCTCCCTCCACCCCTAGCTACAAGCCCTGCAGAGCCAGGTGGAGTTCCTGGAGCAGTCCATGGTGGACAAGTCTCTCGTCAGCAGGCAGGAAGCAAAGATCAGGGAGCTGGAAACACGCCTGGAGTTTGAAAAGACCCAAGCGAAGCGTCTGGAGGTGGGTTCAGCTACGTGCACGTCGCTGCAAGCCAAGCAAAGCTGCCCTGGTGGCTGTAGCCACGCATGCTCTGAAGGGCTGTGCAAGCCAGGGACACTCCTCAGAGTCCTCTGCCAAGCTGCCAGGCCAGCTGACAGGGTGGGAGCTCCCCTCCCGCCTGCCTGGCCTGCTCTCTGGGCCCCGCAGAGCCTGCCTATTTTACATTCTGTATCCGTGCTTGCTTTCTGCCAAGGGACCAGAGCAGCTTAGCTTTTCGTCTTCATATTTTCCTCTGCCACGAGCTCCCCCTCCTGTCCCCCTCACTCACTCTCTGGTAGGGTCATAAATATGCAGCGGATGGCACCACTGCTCTAAAGCTGAAGTCTGTTCTCGTCTCGTGGCTCTTTCTTCTTCTCCCTTGCTTTTTACACCCCTCCCCCCATGGCTTGCCACCCTTCCAGCTCTGCCCTCCCTCTTTCTTCCCCCAACACCATCCTGCCCCTTTCTCACTCTCTTCCTATGTCTTCATTTCTTTCTTTCCTCACCCCCTTTTACCTTTTTTTTTTTGCCCTTCCCCCCCTTTCGGTTAGTCTCGTCTCTTCTTGCTTTGTTTCCCCCTTCTTCACAATGGTCTCTCCATACTCCACCTCTGGTTTCCTGTAGCCGGTGCGCTTCAGCCTCCCTGTGTGAGAGGTGTCGGAGCGTAGCCTTGTCTTGACTCTTGTTCTCCTGAGCGTATGGACATCTGTCCAAACATCCTCAGGCTTGCCTGGGAACATGCTCATTGTGGCACATGGGGGAACTTCTCTGTCGCCCCTTCCCCTTCAGTCCCTCTGTCAGCAGAGCAGGCCGTAGGAGAGAGGTAGAAGCAGGTGAGCAGCCAAGGGCATTACTAGCCTGGACACAGGAAAAGTGTATGGATAAAACTCCTAGCATGGAGAGCCAGACAGAGCTTAACAGCTTATGTTCTGCCCCCAGGACTCCAGGGCAGTGGGTGACATTTCAGCCCCACTATCACACACGGGAAAGGGTTCCTGTGGCTGCTGGGGCCGGAGAAGCCCCTGGTGGTGGATGAAGGCTCTGCCTCCTGCGCTTGTCACCTCACTCTTGTCTCGGACTCCCTTCAACTCAGAAGGGCAATGTTGTGGTTTAGGCTCACCCTGAGTGACCCTGTAGCCTGGGCCTGTCACTTTGCACACCAGGCTGGGGTAGTCAATGGGAGGACGACACTGGACACTGGCTCAGTCTTCCCTCATCCTGGACACTGGCTCAGTCCTCCCTCATCCCTGGCCTCCACTCCAATCATTTCCTGGTAGGATACTCCTACCTGGCAGGGGAAACATGTCCATGTTTCTGAGGGAGACAGATTCACGAGGCCAAGAGAGATCAATCACTTTGCCTGCGTCTCCTATTCAGGCACTCACAATGGAACCAGTCACCTCTGAACACTGGCTGTCGCCCCCGAGCTCAGCCATCTTCGAAAAATCCCTGATGCCCGTGGAGACACTTATATGACAGGCCAGCCTCTGCCCAGGGCCTGCCTGATCTCTGCAGTAATAAGAAGAACCACAACCCTTCTTTCAGATGGCTTTCTCATTACTTAGTCCTCCCAAGACCCCTGGACACAGGCATCGTCTTCTCCTTTGACAGGCAGTAAAGCTCAAGGGTAGAGTGCTTACCTCACATGAGGACCCGAGTTCACTCAGGTATAGGGGGCTGGAGAGATGGCTCAGTGGGATCTGAATTCAATTCCCAGCACCCACATGGCAGCTCACAACTATCTGTAATTCCAGTTCCAAGGGCTACAATAATGTCACACAGACATACATGCAGGCAAAACACAAATAAATATAAATATTTGCACATCAAATAAAAATAAATTAAAAAAAAAAAAAGGTCAGGTGTAGTGCCCTTGCTTGTAATCCTCGCACTGGGGAGCAAACACAGGAGGCTCACTGGGGTTTGCTGGCCAGGCAGCCTAATTGGTGAACTCTAGGTCACAATAAGGGACCACATCTCTAAGGACAAGATGGATTACCTACGGAATAGTCCAGGCTGACCTCTGGCCTATACACGTGTGCTCCCACACACAGGAAGACAAAAGGGGTGGGGTAAAGGTGGGAAGAAGTTAAAAGTAAACTCACGTGCACATCTCTCAGCCATGGCTGAGTAGTGGGACAAGAGCTCGGCCAGGCTTCCTGCCAATACTCTCTGCCTGGCTGACGGCATACCTGCTGTTTCTTCTCAACCGGCTCACCCAGGGCCTGGCCAGTCGGCTCAAGGAGAACATGGAGAAGCTGACCGAGGAACGGGACCAGCGCGCTGCAGCTGAGAACCGCGAGAAGGAGCAAAACAAGAGGCTCCAGCGGCAGCTCCGGGACACAAAGGAGGAGATGGGTGAACTTGCCAGGAAGGAAGCAGAGGCCAGCCGCAAGAAGCATGAGCTGGTAATGTCCTGCTCCTCGTGGGTCCCAAGCTGGAGACCCCCTTCCCCAGGTGCTGCTAAGTACATGCCCACCTTACCCTGGGTTTTGGTGAGGGAGAGTTCAGTCCTGAGGATAGGCAAGAGGGTCAAGGGCGGCCTCAGAAGTCTCCATCAGGTGAGGCCCACTACCCAGCCAGCCTCGTAGCCCTTGAATAGAGAAGCCTTTGGAGACCTTGAGTAGCAACCAGGGTAGCTCCTGCCTGGCAACGAGTAACTTGCTGCAGGCTCCTGCAGAGATGCTAGGGGACAGTGTGGCCCTCCTGTACACTAGACCCTCCTCCTAGGAGATGGACCTGGAGAGTCTGGAAGCTGCTAACCAAAGCCTGCAGGCTGACCTCAAGCTGGCATTCAAGCGCATTGGGGACTTGCAAGCCGCCATTGAGGATGAGATGGAGAGCGATGAGAATGAGGACCTTATCAACAGGTAAGAGATGGAGCGTTTCCGGTGGGGCAGAGGTGACATCCATAGCTAAGCTACCAGTCATCACCCTCCCAGTGCTGAAACCAGATGGAAGTGGCTGAGGGTACTGGGGGTTAGGCGCTCTCCTCTCCTCCCATGCTCTCCTTCCCAGGCCTTCCAAAATCCGGGCTCTGGTGCTGCCTGCTCCCCATGAGTTATTCCCCCGTTTAGCTGCATTTCCGATGGCGCCTGCTCCTCTCTAGGGAGAGCAGAGATTTAAGGGCTGTGACGTCTTGTTACTGTGCTAGAGATTTTCTCGCATAAAACCCACCCAGGGAATGGTTTTGGAGAACGAGAGAGATTTGTAGTCCTAGGCTGAGGAGAAAGTCAGATCCAGAGGATCAGCAGTGTGGGGGTGGGGCTGGGCCCTGGGTAGATCCCAGAGCTCCCCACTTCTTGCCTCAGGGTCAGGTCCCACTATATGGGCAGGGCAGGGTGGCCCAGGAAGCTTGCTCCCTTGGGGTGAGCACTGGCAGTGGATCAAGCCTAGTTCTGAGGATACTATTACTCACTTCTGCCTGATCGCAACCAGCCAGAGCTGTCATTTGGTGAAGAACGAGGTGTGGATGAGGGTCCTGTTTGTCCATCGACTCCCCCGCCCCCATTTGCTTCTCTGGTCCCTTTGCCCACCATTTTCTTTCTGTTTCCAGTTTACAGGACATGGTGACAAAATATCAGAAAAGAAAGAATAAACTGTGAGGACCAGAGCCATGTGCTCTTTGCCTCTTCCCTTGGGTGTCTAACCCCCCCTAACACAGGGCTTCCTGCCAGGGGCCCCTGCTGCATGCTGCACACAGACACAGCCTCACACTCTCTCTGGCTGGTCTCTAATGCTAACACCACTGACTGTCCTTAGGCTGGAATGGAAGAATTGTCTGGCTGTGAAGTGTCTTCCTAAAAGGCGAGACTGACCCTCCTAGGCCAGGAGTCTTCATCTGTCTAGCTAAAAGTCCCAGCCTCCCCTCTCTAGGAACCAAGTGTGGCCACCACCCTGGCACTGTCTGGAGGTCTAGTGTTCCAGGGTAAATCTGTCTGCATTCTTGGGCTCTTGAAACCCAAGCTGCCCGCAAGGAAAGGGTCTGTTTTGTGTTTAAGGTCTGCCACCTTCCTTAGGCGGATGAGGGTTGAGGGTGAGGGGCATCTCACAGCTGCCCATTTGGAGAAAGCATCCAGGCAGCTGACCTTGGGCAGCTCTGCTGTGGCAGGAAAAGGAAACAGCCGGTTGTGTTTGCTTTGCTCCCAGGGGGCATCTCAGGCAGTGGTGGTGGTCTTGGTGGTGGTAGGAGGAATATATCTGTGGTGGTATGTCTGTCAGGAGGCAGGAGGCCTAGGACATCTGCCCTTCTCTGTTCCCTCTTTCTGCCCGGGTGGGGGTGCAGGAGCTGGAAAGTGGTGCGGATGTGCAAGGCCTCCAGGCAGATTTGCTGATCCTCTGTCAAGTTCGACAGGCTTGCTTTGGAGGTTGTTTTCTCAGCATAGGACTGCATTCCTGCCTGGCAGACCTCCTCCCCTGGCCAGGATGGGCTGGTGGCCGTGCACAGGAGTCCGGGAGAGCTAATGATAAATGTAATAGTGTGTAACAGTGATAGAGGGCCGCTGGAGCCCGGTTGTCACACACAATTAATATCCCCTGCCGTTCTGTCTCCGTTTGTTTGTTCCCCCGTGATTCAGCTCCCAGTTAACTAATAGCACATGAGCCTGGACATAAATTGTATTTGACGCGAGGTTTAATTCCGACCATTTAAAATTTCAACTGCCCCCTGAGCCTGCCTGCCCCTGGAGTTTGTTTACGGGCCTGATTATTTAAGGAAGAGAACCCGAACATGGTCTGGATTCTTGCAACTAAAAAGCAGGTGAGGGTAGGCAAGCCAGCTTCTCAGCCCACGGACTGCTCTGAATGTGGGGAAGGAAATTCATATTCTGGGCCTCAGTCTTTCCTCGGTGTGTTCCACCTTACCCTCCTTGGGCAGAAGGAGCTCTGAGGGCTGATAAAATGTGCATTGAAGATCATATTCTAAACCACAGTTGGGCACACACACACACACACACACACACACACACACACACACCAGCGTGCACTCAAAACATGCAATTCTAAGCAGACTCCATTGATGGCAGAGGGGCTCCTTCCTCAGCAGCTCCACATTATCGAACGAACATGCTAAGGCGGGCAGAAAAATAATGTTTCGATTTACTTAGAGATACAGTTGTTATTGCCATAACCTTAATGAAAGCAGTAAACAGTGCAGTATTAAGGGAGATTTATACAGAAACACTTTTAACATGTAGACATAGATTTTGCGATGCACACAGCACCTCCTTTCTAAAGGCAATCAATATGGTTATGAACGGCGGTGATAAATTACAGGCTCTGAAGCTATAGAGGGAGGTTTTTTGCACGGGTGTATAAATCAGGTGGTATTGGCGTTCCATGGGACCTGTGCACCACAGTAAATCTGCCAGGCTCGGACGGGCACAGAGCTTGCATTAGTGGTTTGGGGGCTGCCTGCTAAACTCCTGTTTACCCGGGGCATTGGCAGGCCTTGTCTCTGTTATAATTCTGTATTTGATGGAAGCCCATAAAATATGCTTCTTTGTTCCCCTTCCCATGTACAGGGCTCTCTCATGGTCCCTAGAACTACTGTGGTTTCCTCTGATGTGTGTGTGTGTGTAGCTGCATGATGTACATGCCTGGGTGTATATGTATGTGCCTGTGTGGCTATTTATTCAAGAAGATAATTCAGGACCAGGCTACTCCTGTTGACACAGATGAAAGGGAATTTATATCAAGGAGAAATCTCGGCCCGTCAATAGCAGGGGAACTTAGGGAGCAGACATCTTGCAGAATTTGCAAAGCATTTGCACTCAGAAACTATCTCTATGCCCCCACTGCTTCATGAGGGGGTCACCATGACTCCAGCCCCAGAATTAGACTCCCTGAGGCTTGCTTGCAGGTTCTGGGGTCAGCCTGTCCAGCAGTAGCAGTGGAGAGCAGGGGCTGGAGGGCTGCCTGGTGTGTGTGTGGGGCGGGGGGGGGGGGGG
>NC_022014.1:21210323-21240009 GCF_000317375.1 Microtus ochrogaster | reverse complement strand
AGCAGCACCTGTAAGTCCAATGCACCGGACACACGGAAACAGAAGGATCTCAGTGTGGGTAGTGAAATGTTGCAGAGTGAGGGGGGCTGCAGAGTGAGGGGTGGGTGCAGAGTGAGGGGGGTGCAGAGTGAGGGGGGTGCAGAGTGAGGGGGTGGGGGGTGAGGTGGGGGTGCAGAGTGAGGGGGTGCAGAGTGGGGGGCTGCAGAGTTAGAACCCTGCTTTCTGAGTCCACTGGACTTCCTGGGGCTATCTGGATCCTGAAGGCACTGCCAGGCCCTCAGGAAAAGCGGCTGTTGCTCCCCTCATCTTTTGTTTCCTGTTTCTAAAAGCCAGGCACACCACAAGGTGGGTCTAGGATTTAGCTGTGTTTCATTAGCTTAGGTGTGTTTTGCTAGCAGCTAAAGAGACCTTCAGGTTCAAGTTAACCTGAAGTCATATGAAGGGCCGGTCTTCTGCCCCATGCTTTTATAATGAAGACATAGAAAACACTGGTAGCCATAGCCACAGCCTGAGACATGTCAACATAGGCCTCAAGGGAGAGCTGATGGGCCCAGGAACACACACACACACACATGTGCGCATGCATGCACGCACACATCTATTTGTTTATTTTATTTCTCCATGTAGCTCTGGCTGTCCTGGAACTCACTCTGTAGACCAGGTTAGTCTTGAACTCACAGAGATCTCCCTGCCTCTGCCTCTAAGTGCTGGGATTAAAGGTACGCACCACCACTGCCTAGCAATACATGCATACATATATATATATGTACAAGGATATGGGTGTGCTACAGCATAGGTGTGGAAGTTAGAGAACCCCAGGTGGCTTCCAGGGATTGAACTCAGGCTTGGTGGCAAGTGCTATTACTCACTGAATCATCTTCTCAGCCTGAAGACTTTTCTTTAACCAAGCGCCATTAGGCTAGAATTGCTAAGTGGGTGGCCCATTCTCATCTGGTTGGTCAGCTGAATAGCCTGTCACTCATGCCTGGAGGAACAGGTGGTGCCTCCATGCTTCCCAGGATCCTGTTAGTGGCTGTCACACAGTGTGGTCTGCTGAGGGAAGGGGTGGGCACCTCGCGGGGTGCTGTGCTCTCTCTCTAACCTTTCTGTTCTCCCTGACTCTCTGATGCGCATGCCACCTGCATTCCAGCCCCACCCAAGGTGCACCCTCTTCCCTTCTTGCTTTCTGTCCTGGCCAGCAAGCAACCCTCAGCTGCCTGGCCTTGCCTACCTTTTTGCTCCTCGCCCCCACAGTGAGGGAGACTCCGATGTGGACTCAGAGCTGGAGGACCGGGTCGACGGGGTCAAATCTTGGTTGTCAAAGAACAAGGGACCTTCAAAGGCAGCTTCTGACGATGGCAGCTTGAAGAGTTCCAGGTGAGCCTTGGCCCCAAGCAGGGAGGAGAAGCCATCTCAGCCAACAGTCATGGGGGGGCAGTATCTTGGCGCCAAAAGTGCCACCCTCAGGCTACCTGTACACTGTTCTGGTCTGTGGAAAGAACACAGAAGACCAGCTGCTTAGCCAGGTAATGCTTCCCTGTTTGGGTGTGAGCTCTTGTATAGGTTTAGTTTCATTACACCTACCCGGGCAGCAAGCATCTAATTGTTGGTGCCTTTGAAATCAAGACTTGGGTGGGGCACTGGGGACTCTAGATCCTAAGCCCTGCTCAGGGCAGCCCCAGTGGCTCTGGACTCTGTCTTTTGCAGAGCAGCAATGCAAAGGCACCAGGTCCCCGAGCCGTGCTGCACTTCTGCCCTCTTCCTCTCCTCTCCTCTTCCTCTGGGCTTTTCTTTTCTTTTTTATTATTTATTATATGTGCATTGGTGTGAGGACCTGGAGTTACAGGCAGTGGTGAGCTGTCATGTGGGTGCTGGGAATTGAACCCAGGACCTCTGGATAGAGCAGCCTGTGCTCTAAACCGCTGATCCATCTCTCTAGGCCCCTCCCCTATACTTTTCATTGCCCACCCCTCCAGGCTTGGGCTCGTTCATCCTACTTCCTAGCCAATCATAATCTTCTGATCAGACAGACAGCCACTTCTAGAGGCCAGAGCTCCCACCTCCCATCCATCCCTGACCAACTATGGTCTGCTCCCTGCACCCCTTCCCACACAGAGTTTCCTGCTCCCTTCCCCACCTCTCCAGAGACAGTAGGCAGACTGAATAGAAAAAGTAATCTCTCTCATTCTTTTCCAACTCCCCCAAGCTCCTTCCCCAATCCAGCCCCTCACCACTAGCACCCAGCGGCCCCCTGTAATTGGTTTAATTTATTCGGCCAAACAACATTTTGTTATTGCAGATAATGCTGCCTTCCCCGCCCCGCTGCCGTTCACCACAGTGTGGCACAAGGCTCCAGGTAGTTGACAATGAAATAAATTGAACTAAACGTTTTAGAGGGGGAAAAGTGATGAAATAGAACAATAGTCTAATTTACATGACATTCTCCATGAAGCTATTTTCACTGACGCAAATTATTTTGCTTCATTTCCTCGGATGCTCTTGCCACCGCTTTGCCGGGGCTGTGCGGTTTTCTCCTCCTTCCTCCCTCCCCCTGTGTCCTTATTTTTGTTAATGCGCCTCTCTCTCTCTCTCTCTCTCTCTCTCTCTCTCTCTCTCTCTCTCCCTCTCTCTCTTTCTCATTCATCCACTCTGGGTCTCTCCTCTTGGGCCTTCCATCCCACTCAGGACGGCTCTCAACAGCCTCCCTAAGGAGGGCAAGGGGCCAGAGGAGAGACCCACCTCTGCCCTCAGCTCCCTCAGCTACCGCAAGAGGCTCACCCTGAAGGATTCCATCGGGGGCACTGGGGACCAGGACTCACTCTTCACCACCCTGAGTGAGCGTGCCACCTCCCCTGAAAGGCCCCCCAGGAAGGCCCGTATGGGCCCCAGGGAGGAACCCAACCAGGCCCAGGGCAGGAGGTGTGAGGAGCAGGATGACTGTAGCTCCATCTTGTCAGGGGCAACGAGCCGTACTAGCCGTGGTCTGGAGAAGCGGTGGGGCTCAGACTTTGACCGAGCCTCGACAGTCTCTGCGCCAGTCAGCCGGGCCTCCTCAGCCACGCGTGGCTCTGGGGAGGACAGGGCTCGCTCCTCGTTGAGCTTCTCACTGTCAGGCTCACCCAGCTCCCGCCGCAGCACATCCAGGCTCGACAGCCTGTCGAGGACCCTAAGCCCCTCCTGGAACTGGGCCTCGGGTATTGACCGGGAGAGCCCTGACTCCAGGCTGTCCCTTGGCCAGAGCTGCCTGGATGAGTGGGATGATGGAGTCAGCGTGGCCCTCAGTGAGGCGCACTCACAGTTCAGCCACCCGTCACTGGCCCGGAGTCTGTCTGTGCCACCCCAGCCACGGGGCTCTGCACCATCCTCAGCCTCTGTCACTGAGGGCTCCAGCATCCGACCAGTCAGCCGCCACTCTTACCTGGATCCAGACCTGGAGGCTGCCATTAACGAGGTCTTGAGCTACAAACCTGTGCCTTTCCACCGGAGCAGCCTGGAGCCTGACTCTGAGGAGGATGACCGGAAGAGCATCCAGAGTGCCCGGAGTGCACAACTGGATTGCCCAGAAAGGGGCACCAGCATCCGCCGCTCTGCCTCGGCCCTGGATGTCTCTGGGTCGCGCAGTGGCCGCAAAAGCCGGAGCAAGCGGAGGAGCAGACGGAGCAGCCCCCGCTCCAGCTCCAGCTCCTCCAGCTCGGAAGGTTCCTCAGGGCACAAGCGGCGGAGGAAAGGGCGCTCTCGGAAGAGCAAGAAGAAATCCAAATCAAGAAGAAAGAAGACAGAGTCTGAGTCTGAATCCTCCTCGTCCTCATCCAGTGGCTCCACGGTCTCCGGCCATAGCCGCTCCAGTGTGAAAAGGGGCCCTACCACAGATATCGAGGAAACAGGGCAAGCGCCAAGAAGGTCAAAGAAGGAAGAGAAGCAGCGAAAGAAAGAGGTGGACAGTCTGATGATGCGGTACCTGTATCGGCCCGAGAGTGACTAGCGCAGTAGGTGACACCTAGCCTGGCGTGGAGTGCAGCATGGCGTGTCCCACCCTTAGTGAACTAACTCCTCCCTACCCCTCCATCCACAACCTCGGGCTCCCCTCTTGGGCCTCAGAGAGCCTCTGGAGCTGTTTTGGAAACTAATCTGTAATTTGACTTCCTAACAAAGGTTTGATCAGCTCTGTTTCATAAAAGGTAGGGCCCAGAGAGGTTAAGTTACCTGCCCAGGCTCCACAACTGGGAAATGAGGTTACCAGGAGCTGATGGGGTCTGTTTAACACCTTTAACCTTAACTGCTTCTCCATATGGCCATATGCAGAGCATGTGGGTGACACGGAGGTGTCACCAGCACCCATTTCAGAGCCCTCCTCCAACAAGAGGGACCCAGAAAAGGGTCCTAGCTGACATGACACGCTGGCTGTTAGCTCTGAGAGTCACTGGCTCTCTGCTCTGTTGCCTTCCTCCCTAGCATGGATCTCAGCCTACACTGCACCACACCCTCCAGTAGACCCAGGACATGCCTGCCGCCTCCCTAGCCCTCCCGCCCACACTCAACCCACACATGGGCGTCACCTCAGCTCTGCTCTTCAAGTGAAGTTCTAATGAATAGAAATTAGCAGGTGCTGAGTGACAACCCCCTCTCTGCTCTCCTGCCTCCCCCAACTCTTCTCCCTGGTGCCCACACCTTGAGCCGAGAGAGGCAGAGCCTGAATCATTGGGATCCCATTGTTGCCAGCTTCCCTGGTGGGTGGTGACATTTTGAATCACCCCTGTTGCGAGAAGCATTTTCAGCCTGGCACCCTCACGGGGCATGCTTGCTGCTTCCCAGGAGGCTCCACCCTAGGCTGGAGCCCCCTGGGGTACGACAGTTGTTTCCCAGACGCATGAACTAACACACCTGTAGCATGCTTGTGCGAGGGGCATCTGGGGAATTGGGCTCTACCGAAAGCGGTCCCTCCGCTTATGGTCCCTTCAAGGAATAGAACAAGAGGAAGTTGCCTGTGGCCGTTTGGAAATGGGGAGGGGAAGGAAGGGAGCCAGTGATTGGGAAGTGGGAGTAAGGCAATGGAGCTTGACTCCAGACCAGGCTTAGAGCAGCTCAGGCCTTGGTCTCAGCGCTGCTCTGTGGCTTCTGCCACGGCAGCTGGTTTCACAGTGCTCAAGGGAGAGCAGGGAGCATGAGCGACCTTTGTTAGCTCCATCTGGAGAAAAGACAGGAGTCAAAATATTTGGCCTACAATTTCTACCTCCTTTTAGCAGGCTTGCGAGGGACCGTGCACCTCAGTTGGAGGGTGGAAAGGGAGGTCTAGAAACAAAAAGGCCAGGCCTTTCTGTAGACCTTCCAGAAGGAAGCCAGTGTCTTTCTGGACCATGCCAGACTGATTTTTCACTAGCAGATGTCATACCTGAATCCCTCCAGCTCCCAGTCACCATCTACAGTGAATAAGACAGAAAGCCTGTTTCCACAGCCTCCTCTCCCCCACAGTCTACAGGGGGAGTCACCTGGTCCTGAAAACCTACACTGGGCCACAATGCGAATTACAGTCAATGTTGGTAGAGCTTCTGTGAAGTGGGGGGCAGAGAGCTGGGAGGGCTTTGCTGTTACCTGCTGCCTTTGAACTGGATATGCCTGCAAAGGCAGAAGGTGGGGGCTGGAGTCTCCCCTGGGGATAAGGACCAGTGAAGAATTCCAAAACCTAGCGCAGCATCACCCTGGGCTTTCCCAGCAGGAATTAGCTTGTGTCCCAAATTGTTTGTGACAAGATGGAGCAGGAGACACTGGCTTGTGGGGAGGAAAGCTTTTTAAACAATTTAGTTAAAACGTTCCAATTGCCAGCCCTGACTCTTGCTCTGGGGACAGGGAGCTGCCTGCCATTGGCTTACTGGTGGTAGTGGCAACAGATGCAGCTATGGAGGGAGACTGGCCAGAGGAGAGCTCAAGAAAGATGGCAAAGGATCTTGTGGCCCTGTCCTTGGCTGCCCCTGCCTCTTCAGTGTCTTTAGAGCGACTGCGCGTACCTGGTGTCTGGGGTTTGGGAGCAGAGGCTGGAGACCCACCTGTGAAAAGAGATGAAGGATGGAAGGAACAGGCCACGCAGGGCTATGCCTCATTTACATCTGGACCCCAGCCCTGGCATTTGCCTCATGCCCTCTGCTCACAGAATAACACCACTGTCTTTCTTCACAGTCAGGCATTCCTTAGCCGGAAAGCAAACCTTTCGCACAGGGTGTGTGGAAATTCTGTGTTAAAGAAGACAATAACTGGCTCCCACTAATTCAGGATTCAAACAACCCCAGGGCTATACTGACCCCCATTTTTCCTGTGCTGCATAGTTATTGTTGAGCTTTATAGTTTTGTCCTGGAGATGCTGCAAGGCCCTAAGTGCTTCTGGCCCATCAGAATAAGACTCATTTATGTTCAGTCTAGTTTGTATTAAGTGTGTTTTGTGCTGTTCTTATTCCTTTAAAAATGGTAATTCATTCATGAGAAATACGATAACTATTAACCAGACTGCCCTGTTGCTGAGCCATTTTGCATAATTGAACATATATTTTCCCAGGCTCTTCCTTTCCGCCAGGGACCCAGAGACCTGTCTTTACATACCCTCTTCCCGCCCCCATCCCCACCCCAGCAGGCAGGAGACTTCTGGTTTGGTCTTGTTTTCTTCTTGTCTGCTCTAGTGGCAGAGTGCCCCAAGGCTGAGGTTCAGGTTCAGATCTTGGTTGTGACCTTGGTCCAGGTGCTTCTTCCCTTTGAACCAGCTGGCTTCTCCCCCTCTCTCCCCCTCTTAGATTGCCGGGAGAACAAGACAAAATAGTAAGTCCCGATCAGCAGTTCTTGACCTTCCTAGCGCCGTGAGCCTTAACAGTTCCTCACATTGTGGTGACCCCAGCCATAAAATTATTTCCATTGCTACTTCATAACTGCAGCTTTGCTGCTGCTGTGAACCACAATGTAAATATCTGATATTCAGGAGATCTGATATGCAACCCCAAGGGGGTCGTGACCCATAAGTTGAGAATCACTGGTCCAGGGGGCACGGCTTCCTATAGGAGGACTCGGTTGTGGAACCTTTTCCTCTGCACCTGCTGCTACCTCCAGGGAAACCTAAAATGCTGTTTGTTTTAAAAAGAGCAGTAAATCAAGGGCCGTCCTTGGGCTCCTAGTTTGGAATATAGCAGGCCTAGCGAGTGTAGAAACTGTAGAACAGTTACAAGGGCCTGGAGGCAGAGCTGCGTCCCTTCGTGACTCAACTCAGGCCATGGCAGCAGCTCCAGGGACCCAGATGAGGACAGAGCACCAGCAGAGGTGAAGCTATATTGGACAGTACCTTCTGCAGGGGTGTTAGACTGCAGTGTATGTGGTCAGGGCAGTGGGGACAGGAGGGGCTTCTGAGGTGAGGTCTTGTTGGCTGTTAGATGTCACAATCCTCCTCTCTCTGTGGGATAATGCTTCTTCATATCATTGTCCTCCAGAGCTGGGGGCCTGCTGAAGACTCCCAGGAGCTAAGGGCTTTTCCCATTGGTCCGTCCTAAACAGGTCTTGCCAGCATCTGAATCTCCATCCTTTTTTCAGTAGAGGATGCCATGATCAAGGACAGAGTCTTCCAGGCCCAGGGGATCCTGTCAGGAATAACAGTAACTTGTTTGAACGTTTCCTCCTTGGACAAGTTGCAATCAATCTCAAGTCGTCATCTGTGTGGTCTGTGGTCTACCTGCATTGGAGGAAGGGAGCTGGAAACTCAGAATGCCTGGGTTCCTCCCCATGACTCAGTCCCAGCTTCTCAGGGGAAGGAGGGAGGAACATGCAGCTCTTTCTTAGGCTCACAGAACCCTGGTCCCTGCTGCCACCAGCCTCCCTGCCCTGATATTCTCCAAAGCTTTCTGAGTGTGAGCCCCCTGCTCCTTTCTCTGCGTTAAGCATCTCCTGGGTGAGCCCGGGGGTGTTGACCCAGCGCCATTTAGGTTTGGAAGTGCTCAAACAGAGCCTTGGTGGCCCAGAGTAGGAGTATTATTTGGCCTTGACCTTGTTCCTCTCTCTGCAGCCCAACCAGCCACTGGAAGTCCCTAGCCCCTGACCCATCAGATGATGAGCACGATCCTGTGGACAGCACCTCCAGACACCGATTCTCCCACAACGGTTTGAGTGACAGCGACACAGAGGCCAAGCCAACAGAGACCGATGCATAGCCCGGGAATGGCTCACGGCCCTCCCACCCCACAGCCTCTCCCAGGAAATGGAGGGGTACCTCTGCCCCCGCTCGACTGCCGATCTGCATGAAAAACACCGCAGCACTCTGTAAGGGGGACTTTCCAGGCTGTGGGTGTCTGGTAGCTCCACGTGGAAGAGGTGGGGGAAGAGGAGTCTCTGCGAGAACTCCCACTCCCACCTCAGAAATGCCACGCTCTTGGCTCCTACCCTGGACCCTGTGGACCATGTCAGGTGGCCTGGCACTTCATGGAGCCAGCGGTGGACCTCCGTGTCAGCCTGCTGCTCAGGGATGGTGGATAGGTTACCTGCTGGGCCACTCCAATTTGCTAGGCCCACGGGAAAGAGTCAGGAGGGAGCAGCAATGCCTCCCCTCTGCTGGGGTGAGGGCTTTCTCTTCTCAGTGCCTGCTGTCTTTTTACTGTTTAATTTAAATACCCAAACCTCCACGCAGCTGCATCCTTGAGAGTGGGAGGGGCTGCTGTCGCAGCTGGGCCCTGTGGGATGTCTTGGGAATCTCCTCTCCATCTTCACTCCTCCAGAGGTCCTTTCTCATGTACCCTGCAGCCGGGCGGGCGCACTGGTGAGCAGAGCTGGGGCCCTGGCTCTTAAGAGGAAGTGTAGGGAGGCTTGGCAGCCTGGTGCTTCTAGCTTGGGCCTAGCAAACCTTGTTGAGTATTAAGTGCAATGAACAATTATTTAAGAGCTGATCTCGTCCACCTGCACCAGCCCATGGCTTCCAGCACTGCCTTCCTTCTGTCCACAGTGTAGCCAGCTCATTTGGTGCTGAGGACTTGCGGTGGGCACAGTGGGAGGTAGATGTTTGGTCTGTTTACCAGAGTCCTAACCCTTTATCATCTTTCTTCTGCCCGTGTCCCTGTTCCCACACATACCCCAGACACAACAACAGGTGGTCTGGGCATCCCAGCTGCTTCCCATAAAAGTCATTGCACCCACTCTACCAGACTTAGGGGCCCAAGAGCAGTGCCTGGTGCTGGACCTGTCTGCCATCCCCCTTCCCTCCTGCAATTGGTTTGTACTTATCGGACTGTGCTCGCCCTGTGGACTTGATTAAGGAAATAAAAGGCCCCTTCCCTCCTGGCCACATGTGTCACTGCCTCTCCTTGCAGGCTCAGGAGAAATCCAGGGTGACCCCAGGGCAGGGGCAGAGGTGGGATTCTGGTGGGGACATGGAGCCACCTTGGTCTCTGGTGGCCTACTCCCAAGCCAGACCAGTGCCACTTGGGGAGCCTTGGCAGTTGAGCTAGGTGAGGAGATAAGGAAGACAGAGCCCCCGCCCCCCCTTTTATATTGAGGCTAGTGGGGTTTGCAGCCCACTATGTTCTCCCTCTCTTCCACCCTCGCTCCCCCACTTCCTCCCTCCCCAACCCTTTTCAAACGTTTGATTTTAGTCTCTCCAAAGGTGACTTTTTGATCAAAATTTGGCAGCATTTTCTCTGCCCCTCCACCCTTTCTGAGCACAGGAAGCTTGAATACGCTCTGAGTACCACCGTAGATGCCTGCTTGGCCCCTGCCTACACACCTGAGCTAAATCTTATGCTTTGTGGCAGTTATAGGGCAGTCACGCAGATGAGCAAGAAACCAAAGACCCCTCCCCCTCCTCTTCTTCCTCCTCCTCTGAACATTTTTCATGACCAGATACATTTTCTGCAGGAGTTAAGCAGTCTGGGGAGGTACAGGTGGCGGGGGAGGCTCTGCTGATGTCAGCCACCCAGGAAGTCAAGAGAGGGAACCAGATGGAAACATCACCAAAACGAGCTGGGAGAACTATGCGATGGATCCTTCTAGGACAGACCTGCCTGCCCTCCAGCAGAGGCAAGGCAATGAAAGCGAAGTTATATTTGTTTGTTGAAACTGAGTCTCACTGCGCAGCCCCGGCTGACCTCCTATTTCCACTTCTCCTGCCTCAGTCTCCCTAATGCCGGGATTCCAGGTGTGAGCCGACACACCCAATTTGGGGCGAGAGAAAATTTTTGGTACTCACATAATCTGCTCAGCATTTGAGAAAGCTGTCTTGATTAGCTCCTGTGGCCTGGGCACAGTCCTTTCAGACCAGGGATGTCCCAGTAAGGAATCCGACCCTCAGAACATACGCCTTCCCCTACTGCTGTGTGTCAGTTTCCATCGTGAGAAGAGTAAATCACAGTGCCTGTCCTCGGGGAAGGTGAACAGGAGGGCAGAGGAGGTGCTTTGGAGCTCTGAGCCCAGAATGCCTTGGGAAGGGAGACTGAAGGACCCTCGAGACAGTATTTGGAGCTAGGGCATGGGCAGTTAGTGCAGGGACATGCACAGGAAAGGAAGCTTACACAAAGGTCCTGAGTCTGAGTGGGATAAACGGTGCTCATACCCCAGCTGCCTGAGAAACCAGAGGTCACAGCACCACCACTACCACCAGTGCTTCTCGAAGCTTCCACATGACCCTCGGCTAGGGTTGTAGACTCCAGGTTATGAAGGGGGCAATTCCCTCGGTTCCCACTCCCTGAGGCCCAAAAGGCCAACAAAGCATGTCTTCATTTGGGTTACACCTAGAAAACTCCGCAAGTTCCTGAATGCCCGCAGTACCTTATTCCTGAGATGTGTGTGAGTTCACAAAACAAAACCGTAGACCACGTGCCTGTCTCGCAGCCACCCTGTGTCCCCTTCGAACCTCCCTTCTGATTTCCAGCCCTCAGGATTGCTCTGACTCCTGAATAAGAGGCAAGGGCAGGAACCAGAGCCCTTGGCGGACTCCCCATCCTGTCCAGACACCACAACAGCAGCCAGTGACCCCCAAACTGCTCCCTCTGTCCTTGAGTCCTCGTGGCAGGTTATCCCAATTGTCCTTCCCCCATTCCCCGGCCCCCGTGCCTGGTGGCACAGACACTTAGCGATTTGCTCCTTAATTGTCCCCCAGCTAGGCTGCGCAGATGCCGCTCTTTAATCTCTCCTGATAAATGAATCGCGCCGCTCCTTTAATCATATGTTCATATCCAAGCCAATTTGAATCAATTTGGCAGGGAGCATGTTGCAAGAGATGCCATGACTGCTGTTCTCCCCCCAGGGCCTCAGAGCCTCAATGACTTGCAGTCCGCCACTCAGCAAGGGGCCCAGGAGGCCCATCTAGGAAGAGGAGTGCCTACCTAAAAGGTGGGGACTTTTTAAAGTCAGCCACCTCATTTGCTTCTTGCACTGCAAGCAGGCTGTGTGGGAATGGAAGATGAATTCCCAAAGGCCTCAGGAGTGGGAGGGACAGGGGATGAGCTCACAGCCTGCCTTGGTCACTGAATAAAGGGCCACATTATCATGCCTGGGAGAAAGTGCTGTCTTAAATCTAACCCTGATCCCTTCTGTTGCCTTTTCATTTCCTCGGAGCTGGTTCTCAGGAACTTGGAACACCTCATCGCCTCTTACACAGCAACACATGTCAGAGCAGACTATGCTGGTTTGTCCCCGCCCGCTGCTGGCAGCTGCAACTCTCTTCATCTTTCCCGAGGCTATCGTCTTCTTTAAACCCTCTAGCCCAGGGACAGCCCTGTACCACGTTCTGCCTTTGGGGTAGCTGCCTCCTCCCTGCCTCAGTTGGAGTTCAGACGCAATGGCAAAAACAAGCAGGCTACCTACACGGCAACCTTTGGGAAAAGGGGCCGACTCTTCCGGCCTCGGTTTCCTTGTTTGTAAAGTGAGGTGGTGTTGCTGGCAAGAACTTTTGATTCCTAAGTTCAGAGCTCATTGCTGCAGCCACAGCACCCTGAGGTGGCACCCGTGGGGCTGGGAGGCCTGGGTGGCGGGGAAGTTCATGGTCTGGTGGGACTTGGCTTCTATCCAAGCCTCTTTCATCCCCTGTCCTCTTCCCTTCCCCACTCCGCCAGTCCGGCCAGTCCCGCCAGTCCCGGCGGGGGCTCTGTCTTTCCCTGGGAAACCAGGAGAGGGGTTTAGTCAGGTCTCACTTGCAAGTCCACAGCCCTGGCTGTAGAGCTCAGTAGACTGGCACCTGGAGATTCTTCCAGAAGCCACACCTTTTAAAAAGGCAATGTTACCTTTGTCTTGGGTCTCTCTACATAGCTTCAGCTGTCCTGGAACTCAGTATGCAGACTAGGCTGGCCTTGAACTCACAGAGATCTGCCTGTCTCTGCCTCCCAAGTACTTTGGATCTCTCTTTTCCCAGATCGAATCGTAAGAGTGGTCTGGATTGTTCTGTCTTACCATCACGGTCAACATTGACCTTTTAATGAGGCTCAAGGAAGCAGAGGCCTCTGGGAAGTCTCAGGAGTGAGAGGAGCTGAGGCAATGATGGGTGGGGCGGGTGAGCGGAAGGAGTGCTTCCCAGTGGTCACCTGTTTGGTGAGGAGGTAACAATAGCTCCCGTGCACTGACTTTGCCAGGTCCCCAGCTCTTAAACTTGGCTGACATAACCCCTCACAATTCTGTTAAGTGTCATTATCACCTCCCCGCCCCCACAGGTCCCTGAGGTTCAGAGAGGTGATGTCAGCTAAGTCTTCTGCTTGTTTCCAGCAGCTGGCCAGGCATCTGAAAAAGAAAGAGGCAGGAAAGCGAAGCACCACTGTCACAGCCTTCTCAAGCTGCTGTGTGCTTGGTTTTCACCAGGCCAGTCCTGAGGAAGAAAACACTCTTGGCGATTTCAGGATGAAATGCCTACCCCACATTCGTGTTGCTCTTTATGATTTTCCGAGCACCCCCATACGTTATCACATTTGCACCGCACTCCCGCTGTGCCAACAGTATGGATAACGGTTCCACACGGCTCAGAATGCAAATTCTAAGTGATATTCCCTTCATCTAATTTCGTGACGGTAAAACAGAACAATCCAGACCATTCTTGAGATTTGATCTGGGAAGAGAGAGATCCAAAGCAATAGCCGTTTTGGAGCTAACAAGGATGCTATATCTGCTTAGAAGGAATTTTACAGAGAAATTGAGTTTTCCGCAGTGTTTGCTCCTACGATGGGTCATATCCATAAGGAGATTCCAGAAAGGCTGTGTGCTTTGTGATCGAAGCTGGTGGCACAAATCTCCCAGTAGAATACTTATATGTGCAGATAGAATTTGCTTTTGATATCAAAAGTCAGCTATGACAGTTTTATCAAAAAAATTTTTTTAAGGATATTAAGTTTTGACACCGTTCAGGCAAATTATATTTGAGGTGACTTAAGAGTCAAAGAGTTTCCACATTTTAATAAATTTTTATATGTTTTGTGCCACATTTATGATCTGACTAGATTAGGGAAAGAAGCAAATGCATTTGGGGAAGAGAGGGCGCCGGGGGATTTCAAAGTGGGGAAAAAAAAGGAGGTAAGGAAGAAAAGGTTGGCACCCACCGTGAGAAAGATGCAACTGCAGCCTTTGCAACAGTAAGTCTTTGAAAGACAGGTCAGCGACCAGCAGCCCGACAAATAAAATCGTGTGTGATGAAATAGGTCCAATGTTTCATTTAAACCCCGGGGCCTGACATCAGCTGCAGGTTGGCACCTCGCTAGAGGGTGGAGTCTGGTCCCTAGGAACTACCATGTGATGGAGAGCAAGTCATAGAAACCCTGGTGGGTGGCACTCTCTGGAAGGTTTTGTGCCAAGGACGGGTCTTGTGATGTGTCCCTATGGACCTTGGCTCTTATAGGGGGCATCTCTCCCTAGTGGATACATACTTAGCCATCAAGCAGGCATTGGTGATGGGAAGGGAACTTCTGCTCACAAGGACCTTCTGAAATAAACCAAGAGCAGAGAAGCAGCTTGGGGCTGAAGATGTAGCTCCGGGTACAAAACTTGTCTAGCCTGTGCAACACCCTGGGTTCCATCCCCAGAATGGAGGAAGGAAAAGAAAGAGGGTTGGAGAGGAAGGGAGAGACGAATGGTTTTATAGCTGTTAAGAGGTCCTTAACTATTACAAGTACACACGACAACTGGCCACGGTAGGGAATGTTTTATAGCTGTTAAGAGGTCCTTAACTATTACAAGTACACACGACAACTGGCCACGGTAGGGAATGTCTTTATTCCCAACACTCCGGGAGACAGGAACAGATGGGTCTCCCCGAGTTCCAGGCTAGCCTGGTCTATATAACAAATTCCAGGCCCGGAGCATGAAAAGAATAAAGTACACATGAGAATGCAGGACAGTAGCTCTGAGTGGCAAAGAACATGTGTAAGGAAGGCCTCGGGTTCTCTTCCCAAAACACACGTGTGAGGGAGCTGGAAGGGGGCGTGTCTGTAATCCCGGGTACTAGGGCCAGTCTGCAGCACATCAAGCACACACACCCCTTCCCTGCCACTCCCTTCCCTGTGTGGGTTACGGTATCTGTGCTATTAACATGAAATGTGGATGTACAGGTGTGGATGCCAGTGCCAGAGGGGGTCCCTCCACTGTCCTGTGTGTCTGACTGGCCTCCTCTGTATAGATGTCAGGCTGTGCCTTGTGGAGTGGGGGGTGGGGGGGGGGGGGAAGGGGCGGCCTTGTGGGGGGGGGGGGGGAGGGGGGGGCAAATCATGTGGCAAAGCTGCTTAGGCACCGCTTGGCTCCTTGCTCAGGGAATGCCGCCCTTAAAGCAGCAGGCATCTGCTGGCAGGCCTGAGAGCAGAAGCTGGAAAGAGACAGATTGGGGGGTGGAAGAGTGGGGAGAAGAGAATCCAGACCTCACTCTCCTCCCACCAGCCCGGAGTCCTGCAGGTGATGGGGCTGGGTCAGGACATTCCTGTTGATAAAGGGACTGGAGGTGAAGTAGGGGGTCACACGAAGATGTAGAAACACATCCCTGCTCTAAAGAGACATTTCTCACTGGCCCGACTTTGTCCTGGCTGATAGATTTGTACATCTAATGCCTGTTTCCACCTGGGAAGGTTCATCCTCTTAAGGAGAAGGAGAACGTCTTGTTATTAAATCAAGTGACCGGGGAGTTTCTCCAAGGAAGTGAGAAGGTTTGGGTGTAGAAGGGGCCACCTGGGGCTTCAGGCACAGCAGAAGGTCTGGGAAGGACAGTGGGTCCCCCAGGGCCTGAGTGCAATTTTCCATGTCCCGCCCCACCCCCACCCCGGCTCCCCAGTAGAAATCAGCTACAAATCTCAGCTTGTTGGGAACAGATGGCCTTGGCTGACGAATAAGCCACCGCAGGCTGCTCCACCTGTTCTGGAGCTGGAATAATCAGCTCGAGACGAACATCGATGCTGAAATAACTCATGGCAGCGGGTGATGCGCCGGCACGGATTCCAACACTCTCTTAAGCAGACCCCTCCCCCTCGCCCCTCCCCAGCCCTCCCCCTTCGCCAGGCCCCGGAGGCCATCAGAGAAAGTAATGGAGCAGAGATGATTGAGGCCCAAATGGAGCAAGCGAGGCTGGAGGAGGTAGCAGTGCCAGGCAGGGCCGGGTGGAGGGCAGGGCTGTGTCCTGTGACAGGGAGACTCACCCGATCTGGTGAGAAATTGTCTCAGGGGGCCTTCCAGAAGGTGCGAATGACGGGGGCAAGAGGGGCCTGGCAAGGCTGAGGAGACTTCTTCCGGTCCCGGATGGAAGAGACTTAAGGACCTGAGATTTGCTTCTTTAAAGGAGCGCTATGCAAATAGGACCTAGCTAGGAAGTGGCTCCCAGCACACAGCGACAGCACAGAGTGCTTCTTCCCCGCTGGCTGCGGGTGGGTGCATGGCGCCCGCAGTCACTCGGCTTGCTTGCTTGCGGTCAGCTTCCCTTCACCTCCTTGATGAAGTCATCTGGGCTAGTGTGCCCAGCCTGGCCTAGGCAGCTGAGCCCAGGGAAGAGTGGTTGACAGTCAGTGGGGGTCAGGCTTCCTAGGGAGCCGGTGGAGAAAGAGCAATCCTTCAGACAGTGACTTTCTGGTTCACAGAACACAGATAGGGGGTCCAGGGCACCAATTCTCAACCTGTGGGTCACGAGCAAAATTACAGTTATGAAGTAGCAATGAAAATAATTTTATGGCTGGAGTCCACCACAGCATGAGGAACTGTGTTAAAGGGTCTGAGCATTAGGAAGGTTGAGAACCACGGCTCTCAAGGCTGCTGGGCACAAGCAGAAGCCTGATGGGGACTCTGCAGTCTGGTTACAGCTCTGAATGCCAAGTTTCTGTGCCTGTGTTGCCTGAGGCCTCGGACATTAGAGGACAGGTCCCTCCCCTGTTGTGTAGGGTCCTGTGAAACCCTTCTAGAAGCCGGTTCTGTTCTCAGAGGTGTTCTGGGCCCTGTTCTCCTGAGTCCTGGTTCTACTAAGTCATTCCTGCTTGTGAACAAAATGTAAAAAGAGCAATAACGTGGCCCCATGTCACCCTTAGCCACAATGGTGTCCTCAGGGACTGCGCCCCAACCGCTCCCTGCCAGCTGAGGGCAGATCTGAAGATTCATCAGGAGACACTTTTGTATTGACCCTCCCCCGAAAGAAAAGAAAATGGTTCTTAGCTGGGTGGTGGTGGCGCACGCCTTTAATCCTAGCACTTGGGAGGCAGAGGCAGGCGCATCTCTGTGAGTTCGAGGTCAGCCTGGTCTACAAAGAGAGTTCCAGGACAGCCAGAGCTGTTACACAGAGAAACCCTGTCTCAAAAAAAAAAAACCAAAAAAGAAAAGAAGATGGCTCTTAAAAAACACGTAATCACAATACTCTCCTCGTACCCAAAAACTAATCAATAGTTTTTTATTCTCAAAGATTCAGTCAGTATTTAAATTTCCCTAATGCTATTACATACTTTTTATTTTACATATATTTATACATGTGTTTTATATAAAACAGATGTACAAGCTTGTAATCCCGAGTACCCAGGAGACTGAGGCAGGAAAATCACAAGTTCAAGGCTAGCCTAGGCAACTTAGTGAGCCTGTCTCAAAAATAAAAATAAAAAGGGGATAGGGGCCGAGGAGATGGCTCACTGGGTAAAACTCTTGCTTTGTTAGCCTGAGGACCTGGGTTCTGACTCCCCTGAGCCTGTGTAGAAGCTGGACTCGGTGGCACTTCTGCAGTCTCACTGTTGTGACAAGATGGGAGAATCCAGGAGGCTCTCGGGCCAGCTGGCCTGGAGTATTGAGCAGCCATGGCAAGGTGAAAGGTAAAGACAGACACCCGAGGCCTTCTGGTCTCTACACATGGCAAGTTTGCACCCACTTTCACCCACATACATACACAAGCACAAAATGATAAAATAGGAAGAGGTGGGGACAGAGCCCAGTTGTGTCTCATGTCTCATCTGACTGGCGTGTGCAGGACCCTGAATTCAGTCCCCAGTGTTAATAAAAGGGGGAGGGGAGGTTGTTCAAAACAAGATCCAATAAGATTAAAGGACTTTAAAAAAAAATGAAAGACTGTGTTCACAGCCTTCTCTGTCAGGAATTCTGGTTTAACTGGCCTTGGGTGTGGCCCAGCATCATATTGTTTTTCATGTGCAGCCAGGTTCGAACACCCTGTGTTCCCAGCACTTGGAGGTCCCTGCAAGAGCCTCCCATCCAGGCTGTCTCCCTGGCTTCAGCGGGCACACCAGGCGGCTCACACAGCTGCCAGCATGAACATGCTAGCCAAGAGGTGCGCATCTCCTCCAGGCTCCTCTTCTGAGGTGTGCTGGACAGGGTGTTCCTTTGCCTCTAAGTTCACACCACACATGCCTGCTGCCATCTCTTTCTCCCCTATGTGCCCTGTGCTTGTTCTTGTCTTGCAAGGATAACGGATTTTTTTTTTCTTTTACCCTTTTCTGTGCAAATAGCAAAATTCCTGCCTCAGGAAAAGTGAGAACTTCCCCGGGGGCTGTACTCATTTGCTGTTTAAGAGGTGCGTGCAGAGCTGGAGCTGAGTGAGGGCCTCTGGAAGCCTGGCAGCAGGCCTAAGAGAGTAAGGGATCTGAGTAGAATTTGAACCCAGCACATCTCAGGACACCTAAGAAATGACTCTGTCTTAAGAGGTCAGTCTCAGGACCATTGCTGTCTATAGCTGCCCAGTCTCTGCTTGGAGCTGGCCCCGAACTTGCCTTCTTGTGGTTGCTTCTGCACTCCCAATGGGAGCCCTCCACTCTTCTCGCTGATTGGATCCCTTCCTCCCTCCTGTGTCCCCCACTCCATGCCTCACTGGATGTTGGTGAAACAAATCAAGTCTAAAATAATGAGCAATCAGCTACCCTGATGCTCGGGGCAGCCTGGGCAGGGCTGAGGGAAGGGGTAGAGAGCTGAATCATTTATAAAGCTTAATAAAGATGCAGATGAGCGTTGCTGAGGAGGAACCCCAGAGCTGGGTTTATTCATTATTCAAAGTTATGCAAATGCCACTGGGCATGCATGATAGAATCCTGCCCCTTGTCCCTCCCCCCAACCCCATCGGGCTGACAGATCCAACCCTCCTTGTGTATCCCCCTCCTACACCTAGCAATCCATTTCCAGTCATGCTAGGTAGTAGGGATCCTAGCCAGCAGCCTTCCAGAGGGATTACCTCAGGCCCTGGCCTTCAGGTGAGCCTCTCCAGGCCTGAGGCGCAGGGCTTCTCCGTGCCTACCGATACCCACAGAAACATGTTCTAGCATTGCTCACGTCCACGCCTTCAGATCTCACATTTCTGCCTAAGGGGGATAGATTTCTCAAAGTCTAATCTAAATCCCTCTTGCTGCATAGAATGTCCAACACAGAAACAACCAGATTCTCTTCAATCGCTCTCCCCGAGAAGTGAGATGCAGGCATGCCTAGAGTCATTTTCCAGCCTGTGTCTGCAGGCCAGTTCTTCTGTTTGCCTGGCTTTGGCCCCTTGCAGGTTGGATTGACATCCCTTAAGCTCTCAAGCCTGTTCAGGAATACAAAACTTTGTTGAGAGCTGAACCCGGCCTGACCTTCAGATCATTGAGCTCCTAAGGCCTGTCCTCCCTCTGCGCCAATCTTTCCCACTTTCCAACCAAGACCTCATTTGTCAATTTAGTGAGACTGAGGGATGAAGAATTGGGTCAGAGTGGGGAGCGGCATCGATTGCCTCGGCTCCCCTCCTTTTCTGGCCTGGCTCTCCTCCCTCTGCAGCCCGTCTATTTTTAGCCTGCCTCTGTTTTCCGTAGTCTGGTTGGCAACCACTCTGGCCTCTTTCTCTTCATTGCCCTTATCTCTCCCTTGCAGCCTGTGCAGACCCCAGCTGCCCCTCCTGAGGACTCCTACTGCCTCCCAATTGCTTCTGATTTTCTTCCATCTTGAAGATACGCTGGGGCTGCCCAAGAGGAGATGCCTGACCATGCTCTGGCAAAAGGGAGGCAACGAAATGATGCTGTGTTGGGTAAATCCTTCACTATTGTCTTTCAACCCCTTCTGCAGTGACTTTTGCTTCACTGTGATCCCAGACATTTCCCTATGCCACCTCTCCTGTGACCCCATCCAACCACAGCTAAGAAAAGCTCCCTCTGTCCACCCGTGCAGGCTGGGCCGTGGCCTCTGGCTTTGTATGTGCCATGCTCCTGCAGGCTCAGCTTTGGTCTGCAGCTTGCTAGTCTCTCCTTACCTGACCCTGTTTCACCCCATTCTTTGCTACTCTGTTCCCCTACACCCCTTGGCCCCAGGGCTACTGCTCTGCAGCTCTCAGTTGTAGCTTGCACGGGGACTCTCTTGTCTTGTAGAGGCCTAAGACTGCTCAGGCAGGGTTTGGTAGCCTCCCCCACTTGTCCTTTCTCAGGCTCTGCAAGACATTGGTCTCCCCTTTTGGCTGTCACTGAGAAGCTGAATAAGGCTGGATATTTTGGAAGGGGAACCGCAGCTGGCTGGGGGAGGAGGCCAGCACATTGGAGAGACAGAGGAAACAGAAGGCAGGCGGTGGGCCACGGAGCAGGGGGATGTTCCTTAGCCAGCTCTTGCCAGCTTTGTCAGCATGAGAGTTGCTGAGCTCATAGGCAGGATGCTGGCCCTTCTCAGCATCTGGTCTCTCTGCCCCACCACTCCCTATGTTATACTACAATGCAGTCCCTTGCTTTGTGGCTCATTCCTTTTCAGACAGAACCACGCTGGCCTTGAGGTCATCCTTCTATAGCTGAGCATGACCTTGAACTTCTGGTCCTCCTGCCTCCAGTGTCTAAGTGCTCAGGTTACAGGTGAGCACCACTCCTGGTTTATGCACTGATGGGATCTGAACCTGGGGCTGCATGTACACTAGGCAGATACCCTACCAAATAAGCCACGTCCCCTCAGCCTTTCCTGCCATTCTCTAATAGACATCCAGCACATGGCTCACCCTTACTGACCCACTCCTCGGTAAGACTGCTGGTGACCAGCATGGAACGGCTCAGCATCTGCCAGACTTTCTTGTCCTTCCTTAGTCCCCCAAAACATTATGCGTTATAATTTACATGGGTTATAATTTACAGGTATACTCTACTCTGAGCTTGGAGGTCAAACTGGTCTTTTGAACGAGTTCCAGGAAAGCCAGGCCTCACAGAGAAACGCTGTCTCAAAATTTTTTTTCTTTTAAAATTTACATACATGCATAGCTTCCATGTCTTCTCACTGCCACCATGAGCTCCATAAGAGTAAGAATTTTTAACCAGGCAGTGGTGGCACATGCCTTTAATCCCAGCACTTGGGAGGCAGAAACTGGACTGGCCTACAGAGCTAGTTCCAGGACAGGCTCAAAACAAAGCTACACAGAGAAGTCCTGTCTCAAAAAAACAAAAAAACAAAAAAAAAAAGGAATATGAATTTTTAAAAATCATGATAGAACACATATAACATCGTCTTAGCTATTTTAGGTGCATAGTTAGCTCAGTGACATTAAACACTTTCACACTGCTGTGTGACCAACTTCCAGAACTTTTTTCATCCTCCAGAACTGAGGCTCTGGATCCATAAAGGAAGCACAATTTCCTCTTTCTCCGCTCAGTCCCTGGCAAGACACATCCTCTCTGTCCCTCTGCGAATCTCACCGCTGGACTCACACAGGCGGATCCGCGCCGCATCGGCCCTTCTGTCCCTTCTCTCATTTCACTTAACATGTCCCCATTTCAGCCACCAAGGGGTACATGTCAGGGTTCTCTTCCTTTGCAAGAGTCAGCACTGCCCCATGACCTGTACAGACTACATTTTGTTTGTCCATTCACGGGTTAATGGACATCTGGGCTGCTTCTGCCTCTTGGCCATTGCGAACAAATGATGCTATAATCGTGGGTGTATAAATATTCTTTTGAGACCCTGCTTTCAAATCTTTAGAAGATATCCCCAGAAGTGGAACTGCCAGATCATAGGCTACTTCTCTTTCCTGCTGGCTAGGTTTAGGTTAACTTGACACAAGCTAGAGTCATTTGGGAAGAACTTTCAACGGAGAAAATGCCTCCATAAGATCAGACCGCAGGCAAGCCTGCAGGGTATTTTCTTAATTAGTGATTGATGGGGGAGGGCCCAACCCATTGTGGTGGGGCCACACCTGGGCTGGTGGGCCTGGGTGCTCTAAGAAAGCAAACTAAGCAAGCCAGGAGAGCTAGTCAGTAAGCAGGACCCCTCCAGGGCCTCTGCAGCAGCTCAGGACTTCAGGTTCCTGCCATTTGAGTTCCTGCCCTCACATCCTTGAGCCATGGAGTGTGACCTGAGAGTTGTGAGCTGAAATACACCCTTTCCTCCCCCGAGTTGTTTGTGGTCATGGTGCTGACCACAGCAACAGAGACCCTAACTAACTAAGACAAGCCCGCTCTGCTGATTTACAACAGGGATTTCCACCTGTATATTTACTGATTGTCTTGGTTGCTTTTCCTGTTTCGGTGACAAATATCCTGGAATAAAAGCAATTTAGGGAAGAAAGGGATTTATTTGGCTTTTACTTCCAGATTAAAACCCATTATTGAGGGAAGTCAAGGCAGAAACCTAAAAATATCACATCTGTAGTCAAGAACAGAGAGAGGATAAACACATGTATCCTTGCTTACCTGCCCGTACTCAGCTAGCCTTCCCACCCTTACAGAGTGTGGAGGCCTCTGCCTAGGGAATGGTGGTAGCCACAGTGGGCTGGGTCTTCCCATGTCAGTAATCAAGACAATCCTTCACAGACCTGCCCACAGGTCAGTCTAGGGAACTCCTCCTTAAGAGTCTCTTCCCCGATGATTCTGGATTGAGCAGACAGCTAAAACTAACCAGCACACTGAGGCGGCTGCAAAGTACCTGACACATACTAGACACTAAATCAGTATTTATGCATCAAATGAGTAAGTGATAATAAAATTCGATCCTTACACACCCCTGTGTAGTTGCCATTACAGAGACTGAGTTCCTGAGAACCACCTGAAATGGCTCCCAAAGCAGACTTGGCACAGGGCTGACAGGATGAGCTGGCTCTGGAACTCACTGGAGAAATGAATCAGCTAACGCATATGTCTGGGCCTTTAAGGACTAGGCTAAGTAGAGTGATTTTACTGGAGGTGTATTTTTTTTGTGAATATTTCATTCCTATCGTTCACTTTCCCTGTCATTTCCTCCTGTCATACCCGCCCCTCGTTTTCCCAGCTTCGCTCTCCCCAGAACATGTAAGAGCGTGTTCTCCAGGGTGGAACTGGCCCTCTCTGGGGGTCCCCTGCCCCCCTGGCTTTTGGGTACTGTCTAAGCACATCAAGCTTGCATGCATCCCTGTTCACACCCCTCACCCTTCCACCCACCCAGGGGTAGTTACAAGCCCCATTCTCTTCCAAAGCAATTAGTGCAAGGAGGCCAGCCGCCTCGGTGCTAATGCTGTTTCATTAAGTGGGAGCAATCCTAATGATAATAAAATGGCACATTTAACATTCAAACATTGAACGGGGTTTCTAAGCGAGTGTGTCTCTGGCTTTCTTTCCGGTATAACAGTTCCGTCTTCATAAGGACCTGACAATACACCTTAATGAGAGAGTGGGGAGCCGAGCATCTTTACAGATCTGGGGAGAAGATGAGGATCAGACAAAGGAGCAGACGAGAAGGACACAGGGCATTGACGGATCGGAGACTCCGTGGATTCCTGGGGGTAACGGGCTCTGTGGCACTAATAGATCGTTAGAGCCGATAAATGCAGCGCTACATAGAAAATAAAGGCTTCCTCAGACATTGTGCAATGCAGTTTATTTTTTCAGCAACATTTTCTTTCTGGCAAATATTCATTTATTAGAGCATGCTCAAGTTCATCCAACGTCCCAGCAAAGAGAAATTTAAGGAGCCCCTTAGCGTACTGAGCCCATCTCGGTAAGCTCCTTGCTGGTCTGTGATGGTGAGTCTCTGGCTGATTTTCTGAGGATGGGAAGGGAGGATGACTGTGAAAAGAGGGTCAATCATTTGGTGTTTACAGAAGCAGACGGAACGGAAACATGGCAAGGCCACTTCCTTCTCCCAGAAGTCATCCCCATGAGGGCTGTCCCCCCGCGGGAGAGAGTCAGCTGGGGTCAAAGGTGGGCTTTGCTCAATGTAGAGAAGCGGCTTATCCGAAACGGTGCCAGGTCATAAGATGGTGGTAATTTCATGCTTAGCTCATAGAGGATCTTGCCCACAACGGGGGCCAACTTGAATCCGTGCCCTGAGAGAAGAATGTATCGCTTACCTTTAAGTACAGACTATGGCTCGAGAGAAGGTCCCCCCAAACCCAGACAGCGCCACCTCTCCTCTTAGTCTCATCCCAAAGAAATTGTCTCCTGCCACAAGTACCCCGTTTTTGGACTGTCCGCCCTCCCTATACACCCAGTGTCCAGACTTCAGTTAAGTATGCACGATCCCCTTTTGTCTGGTACTTCAATAGGTCTGTTTGCAGCCTCCCCACTTCCCCATCCTCAAGCTCACCAGAGAATCCAGCACCGATGACAATGTTGCCATACTTCGGGTGACAATCAAGAATGAAGTGCTTATCAGGCGTGTTCTAGAAAGAAAGTCATACCTGTGTCCTCTGAGGACAGGAGAGGTAGGAGCTACAGACTCTGGCAGGAACTGGCCTGGGACTCTTTCAAGAGAGAACTGGATGGGGCTGAGGTCTGCCCTGCTTGTCCCCCCCCCCCCCAGACATGCTGGTTCTTACTGAACAGCTGTCCCTCTCCTACTGTGTCATGGACACAGGAGGTAGTCATCTTCGTGAACTAACTTTAGCCAAGATGCCTCGGGCCCGATAGCATCTGTCTCTTCTCTTTGTCCCCAAGGCCTGCTCAACTGGGAACATCTTGCCAAGAACTGCTTTAGCGCTCTTCTGGGAAATACAGGGAGGGACTGCCAGGCGAGAGCCTCGCCGCCTAATAAAAAGGAATATGAATGATCTCTAACAGGTCCCTCACTTATCGAGGCGAACCAATCCACAGGAATAGGATGACTAGTTTGAGGTCACATACTGGGTCAGAGGTCAGATGGAGTAGGGTCTGTCTGCCCCCTCTCCTCCGCTACTCTGCACCTCGGAACAGCCTGCTTACCGTGTACATACAGCGCTCCATGATGTCTGGCTCGGGTTGGAGGCCTGGCATGTGCTCTCTGACAAAGTGGCATAGAATCTGAACGTCTTGGATGTCTGAGGAGGTTGTGGGGCAGTCCCGCTCCTCTGGGTCCACACTGTCACCATGGTGATAGCCGATCTACAACCCCATTAGAATAGCATGGTCTGCAAAGCTGACCTTCTAAACATAGCAGCCAGTGAGGGATGTGTTTGGATGCAGAGTGACTCCACCCATCACCCCGGTCCCCAGACCTGGCAGGTGCTATGTGTTAGCACCTGGAGTTGCCTAGTGCTCATCCCCAGCCCCGTCTTTTATTTATAAGGACAAGGCAGGCACCCTAGACCTCAGGGTGGGGATAGGATTATAATATTATGCTGTGGATGACCATTAGTGAAGCAGACACCAGGAGGGTCCTAAAGAGGTATGTTAGAATATGAATTAAATATGAATGCCCAGAATTGCATGGGCACCCAGGAGCACAGTGGCCTTCTTAGCCTTTTTGCTTACCTTCATCAGCCCTGGGTACTCTGATGCTGGAAGTCCATAGATGTGGTGGGGAGCCTGGCCCAGACTCAGAATACATGGGAAAGCCTGTGATACACTGTAGCTCCCAGAGACCTTCTCTCGCCAGTAATACACATTGATCCTAAGGGTCTTGGTGTGGGAGATGAAGAGGGAAACCATGAAGCTCTACCGACGACAACAGCAGACTCTGGTAGGGTCCTGTGGCCCTTTCCCATCCAACCTGCTTGACCTAATTCTGGTGTCAAGGACTTATGATCTATATGCTATTGTACAAAGGTCTCTAAATCCATCTTGTCCCTATTCTTACTTTTCTTCCGCAGCAGCACCCCGGCCCTCCTTAACCATATTTTCAGGAGTGTTTACTCTAAGTCTGGCCATCTCCTGGAGGCTCTAGACATGCCAGATAAATCAGTTGACAATAACCTTTTGAGGTAGCTGTTATTTCCCATGCTGGTAAACCTGACGCTTAAAGAACTCAGCAAACTTGCCCAGTGATGACTACTAGGAAGTAGAAGGTCCAAGGCTAAGTCAAGTCTGGCTGGCTCCAAGGTTTCTTTTCTTAGCTATGACTCTCAGGCCTCCAGTTTGCCCTACCTGGAGAGGCAACTCAATTCCCAGGGGACGGAGAACTCGGTTGGTCCAAGGACCAGCAGTGATGACCAAGGTGTTGGCTTGATAGCTTCTCAAGGCGGTTTTCACTGTGACAGGTAGACCAGGTGTTATCTCTACCACCTTCTCTCCGTCACACACCGTGCCTCCGAGCTGGCGAATTACATGCTGAAAGGACAGGCCCGTGAAAGACGAATTAATTTGTTGTGTATGTGATTCACCCTGGGAGACCAAGAGTCCCCTACTTAGGGTGGACAAGATTTCAGAATCTTCGGATGGATGGTGGTGGTGCACGTCTTTAATCCCAGCGCTAGGGAGGCAGAGGCAGGCGGATCTCTGTGAGTTCGAGGTCAGCCTGGTCTACAGAGTGAGTTCCAGCAGTCAGGGTGGTTATACAGAGAAACCCTGATGAGAGGGGGAGAGAGAGAGAGAGAGCCCTGCCTTAGGACCAAAGCGAACAAGGCAAAACCTTCCTATTGACTTCACCAGGGGCTGCCTGTGGGGGCCAGGATGCCCAGAGAAGGGACCTGTATTCCCCCTGGGACTGCACAGCCTTACCTGGAGGGCTCTGAGGGCCTTGTCTGCATAGAGAACACCTCCGGTCTTGTCCAAGAGCCCCACTTCTCCCCCGGTGAACCGAATGTTTGGGAAACGTTGCTTTAAATCCGCTGATGAAAGACACTCATGCTCGATCCCCTGCCTGGACAGAGTGGCCTGGATTGTTTTCAATTCTGGATTCTCCTTCATTCCCAGCAACAAGAGCTCAGTCTGCCTGTTTCGAAAAGAAAAGGTCAGCTGGGTGAAGGGATTTGTCATGGCCCTGGTCACCTATCCTCATTCCTCAGTAAGGTACCCGTGTCTACATCATCACAGCTTGGCTGACATTCGGAGCACAGGAGAAGCATCTAGACTCTGCAGCTGTTTCCAGACCGTTCCCAAGTCCTCCCTGACACTCACTGTTGTTTCGCTTGTCCCTCTCCCCTGCTCTTGACAGCAGAGGTCCTAAGTTCCCATGATCTTTACAACCCCTCGGAAATGCCAAATGAACTAGCAGGTGTCCACTCAAATGCAGTTTCTTGCCCGTCCTCCTGTTTCCTCTTTGCGGAGCCCTCTGTGCTATCCATTGCCCTTTCCTTTTCCATTTTTTTCTTCCCTTCCCCCTTTCATTATTTTTCAAAGATTTATTTTATTATGAATTTTTAAAATTTTGTAGGTATGCATGCACGTGAGTATAAGGGCCCACAGATGTTAGAGGTGTCTGAGCCCCCCAGGAGCTGGGGTTCCAGGCAACTGTGAAACTTCCTGACATGGTGCTGGGACAGAACCCAGGTCCTTTGGAACCCAACCATCTCTCTAGCTCCCCCTCCCACCCCACCCTCACCCTGGTCTGTGTTCTTAGCATGTACTGCTTTGTCCTTCTGCATTTGTGGGCTTCATTGTTCCTTCTCTGTCCGTGGTTTAAGGAGGTCTGGTTCTGCTTCTAATCCAGGTGTCACCTTGATGTGACCTTGACCAGTGACTCACTACTCCGAGTCCCAAACTCTTCCTTTGAAATCCAGGACATTGAATGGAAGTGATACTGGCTGTTTTGTGACTGCGTGATGGCTGGGGTTGCCCTCAACATTCAAGGGCTGCCAAGCCTGCAGCGCCCCAGAAGATCACCCCAGACCTGCGGCTCTTTCGCCAACAGCAATCTCAGAGACTCTCTGGTTTTGAATCTCTCGACAGGCTTCTCCTGCCCTTCTCACTCTGTGAAGGAGACAGCCAGTTCCCTTTGATGCTTCCTGACTCTCTGCCACAGAAACCAGAAGTCCTTTCGGTGGGGGAGCTATCTAAACAATGGAAAGGTGCCTCTGCCCCTCGGGACTGCTCCAGTGTTCCCTCTCGGCTTCAGCAACCCCACAGCACAGCGGCAGCCAGCCACATCCCCCAGGTACTGCCTATAAAGCTCGTAATAGCCTATAATGGAGTCTCATGGATATTACATGCTTCCAAATCCCACATTATCTGGTTGTGGGGATTAAAGCGGAGACTGGGAGGGGGTAGGGATGCAGTGGGCCTGGGGGCCGGTGTCAGTACACAGAGCCGCGCAGCGCGCCCAATCCATTCGCCATGGCCCCCGCCTACCCAGCATTGGTGGTGAGATAGCGACGCCGACTCTGCTTCTTCAAAACTCAGCTTAGGCAGGATGAGACAGAAACCCCAGCCAGGAGCCAGTCTCTTTTCCGTAGCCTCCCAAACGAACTTCAGAATAATTCTTAGGTTATGAAAACTTGCCTAGTCAACATATTGGTCAACAAGATAATTAAGAAGCCACCCCAAAGGCTGGGAGTGAGGATGGGGGTGTGGCTTAGTGGGGAGTATTTGCCTAGCATTCACAAGTCCCTGGGTCCCATCCCAGCATCTCCAAAAAAATAAAAGTACCCGGTGTCTTGTAGTTAGGTTACGATGCTGGGGATGGAACTCAGGGATTCCTGCACACTAGGGAAATACCTCACCAAGCCACACCCCCTGTCTCAGATGTGTGTTTTGGTTGGTTTGAGAAAGGGACTGACTGTGTATCCTGGTCTAGTCTCAGCCTCGAGTTCTTCCTGCCATGTCTCCCACATGTTGAACTTCAAGCATGTACCACTAGGCCTAGCCAGGTGTTCTAGAACCTTTTTAGCTAACAGACTCCAGGCGAGTAGACTTGTGGGAAAGATGCCGCTTGCAGCTCACCTACGCAGATATAATGTCTGCTCTCTGGTCCAGAAACCCCACAGAGTGACTCTTTAACCCTGCCTGGAATATGGCAGCCTTGGTCTCTCCTGTACTCTTCCCTTCTGCCATCTTGCCTTCTTTCCTTGAGCCAGAACTCCGTTTACAGAGACATGTTGTATGGGGAAAAGGAACTTGTGCCAAGACAACGGGCATATCTGTCGACTTATGAAATGCTGAGTGATGTTCTAATTCCCAAGCCGTCCTCTGGTGGATGAAGCCAGAGCTCCCCAACCCCGGGAGTAATCAGTGAGCTGATTCTGCGGTGGATGTAATTGTGCCGATTGTAATCATTTTGCTCCAGCTCTCTGCCCCTGTGGCATTTATTTCTTAGCCCAGATATTGATCTAACAGTGGGAAATTTTCCATCTGAATCTGTGATGCTAGACCCTCCCCAAGTCTGAAGATGTGTTTGGGAAATTCTCATTTTCCGTGGATCACAGCTGAGCTATTTGGCCTGAGGGAAACCGTGCACTGTTGGAGAAATGCCTTGGATTGGAGAGAGATTTCTGACCATTATGAGCAAATCAGAAATAAATGTAAAACACTGCCTGGAAATGCTAAGGCCTGTCATTATGGGAGACAGGTGAGAGGCTCCTATGGGAAATACTCAGCGCATTGGAAATCAGTCAATCAAAACCAGGATCGGAGACCGGGCCTTTCCCCAAGTATGAAGACAGATGACTCCACAGGCAGATTGAAAATCATTTAAGTGCTGATTTCCTTAATGGCTTTTCCTAGATCCCAATAAATAGTCTACCCATTCTGCATCAATTTCTTATACCTGTGCTTGGGGATCCCCCACCTCTCCCCCCCTTCTCTCTCTCTCTTTCTCAGACACAAGCTACAAAGTTGGAGAAGAAAAATGAAAGAGACAAAGGCCTTCACATAAACGGGGTTGGGACTAAGAAATGAATAGTTAAGGCTAGTCTAGAAAGAAGGGTCTAAAATCCTAGGGTTACCAGGGAACCCTAGCAAGTTTGCAGCCCATCTCCCAGAATGCCCATCACCTGACTCCGGAGCCCTTGGTATGAACAATACCTTCCATGTCGCCCACTTTGCCCCAACACAGAGAAGAGGCCATTGAAGAGCCCTCTGGAGGGCCAAGTTGATACCTCTGTGGCCCACATACGATGGGGAGCTAGTGATCAATGAATGGCCAATAAAATAGGGCAAGGGAGCAGGGCGGTGGTGGCGCACGCCTTTAATCCCAGCACTTGGGAGGCAGAGGCAGGCGG
>NC_022014.1:21160491-21208733 GCF_000317375.1 Microtus ochrogaster | reverse complement strand
ACAGAATATTGTATATACAATAAATAAATAAATATTTAAAAAAAAAAAAAAGGGTGCAGCCCAGATGCATTTTAGGCCTGGATGTGCTTGGAGACAGGCATGGGCAACATAGACAGTTTGAACTAAATCTAGCTTCATGTCTATTTAGTCCGCAAGTTAAGATGATTTTTATTATTTTTTAAGTGGTTGATTTTTAAAAATGTAAAGCAGGATTCCATTTCAAGGCACACAAATCACGAGCAGGCTGGTGTTCATGCCCAGAACCACTCCAGAGACTAAGGCAGGGAGGGAAAGCTCACATTTGAAGTCAGCCTGGGCTACTCAGTGAGTCTGGGACCAGCTACAAATTAGAGCCTTGTCTCAAAAAGGAGGGTATGTGGAGAGATGGCTCAGTGGCTAAGGGCACTGGCTGCTCCTGCTGAAGACCCAGGTTCAGTTCCCAGCACCCACGTGATGACTAACAAGTGTATCTGTCTTGGGGATAAAATGCCCTCTTCTGGCCTCCCTGGGCACCAGATACATGGATGGTGCATACACATATGTAGACAAAACACGCATAGATATAAAAACAGGGTGGGAGAGATGGCTCAGCTGTTAGGAGCACTTGTTGCTCCTGCAGAAGATCTGGGTTCAGTTCCTTGCACCCGCATGGTGGCTCCCACTATCTGAGCATCCATTTCCAAGAGTCAAATTCCCTCTTCTGGTGCCTCCAAGGGCAGCAGGCATGTATGAGTTGCACACATGTATATGCAGGCAAGACACTCAAACACATAAAATAAGAAAAATAAAATCTTTTAAAAATGTAAAAATAAACCCTTAAAAGCCACAAAGAAATAATATGAAATTCAGATTTCAGTATCTTGAAATAAAGTATTTTTTTTAGATAAAGTTTTATTGGAACACATCCAGGTTCATTTATTTGCATCTTTGGCTGCTTTTACACTACAATAGCAGACTTGAATATTTGCAAGAGAGACCATATGGCCAGGGAAGCCTAACATACTTACTGTGTGGCTCACAGAAGAAGTTTGCTGACCCCTGTTACAATCCAAGAGCACAGTAATTCAGTGATTTAGAGTAATATATTATGACAACTACATGGCCAATGGTGGCACACGCCTGCAGTCCTCAACACCCTATGATTCAGTAGAACCCAAGGCTGAGAGAGAGAGAGAGAGAGAGAGAGAGAGAGAGAGAGAGAGAACCCTAACCTTCAGTAGCTGCCCTTTTCCCTTTTATAAAGTTGTGACATGAACTAAGAGAGCTGTATGTGTGGAGGAATGGCCCTTCCTGAAATGCCTGGGACCAGACGTGTTTCTTATCTCTTTAGACTTCGATACATGGATGCAGGGACTCCCAAACTCTGGTCCTCAAGTCTGTGCAACTCTTTTAGCTACTGTACCATTCCTCTGGTCTCTGTCTCTGAGGGCAGGGATTACAGGGCTATACCACCGTGCCCAGTAGCATGGGGCTGCTGGGGATCAAACCCAGGGCTTTGGGCAAGCTAGGCAAGCACTCTACCAACTGAGCTATACCCCCAGTCTCTGCTGCATCTCTTTTGTTTCCTGTTTAGGCCCACAGATCCAGGATGCACCTGGCGAGAATAGGGGGAAAGACCTCCAGGGTCTCATTTCACCTTCACAGTTCCCTATGAGAGAGGCACAGACACAGACAAACACACACACACACACACACACACACACACACACACACACACACACACAATCACCATGTAGCTGGTAGGATTTGAGGCAGGAAGTCAGACTCAAATTGTGACTCCAGACATCTCATGACTGCCCCATCCTTCAACATTGGCTGGGCAGACTTGTGCCCTCCAAGACCTCAGGCACGTCTCCTACCTCAACATGGTCAGTAGTAATTCCAGCCAACTGCCAGAGAAGGGTCCCTTTGCCAGGCCACTCCTCAGAAAGACATTCTCCTTTATTTGGGTGCTGGGTATATTCTCTGTCTCTGAATAAATCCTTAATTAGTTGCCCTGGTTGTATTTGCATAATGGATTTCACTTTGTTCTTAAGTTAATGGTGTTTTCGTAACAGAACAGTAACCTCTTGGTTCACAGCCATTAAAATAACTGCCACCCTGTAGGGTAGAGTCAGGGTTATGTAAAGGGAGTTCAGCTAAGAGTTCAGAGGAAAGAGTGGGTGCAGGAGTGGTTTCTGCTTCCTTCCTTAGGGGTGTCTGAAGGGTCAGTGAGCCCTCAAGTTTGGAGAGAACCACAGGCCAACAGGGTACTGCTACGGGGTCACATCCTGGCAAACTGTCTGGCCCGTGGGACACTCTCATTTTGTTCCCAGGAGATGCTGTATCAATAAAATGCATTTGTGGGTTGTTATGGGGGTGAGGACTCAGTGTAAAAAGATAGGATACTAGGGGGTAGACAAGATGGCACGATGGCTAAGAGTACTTGCTGCTCTTGCAGAGGATCCAGGATCAATTCCTGGCACTCACACGGGAGCTCGCCGTGTTTGTAAGTCCAGCCCCAAGGTCTGACACCCTCTATTGACTTCCTTGGGTACCAGGCACAAGGCACACATGTTGTTGCATCTACATATACGTAGACAAACATTCATACACATAAAGTATGCATAAGTAATTTTTTTAAAGTTAGGACATGAGTAATAATGCAGCCGGGCTGTGGTGGCACACGCCTTTAGTCCCAGCACTCGGGTCTCTGTGAGTTCGAGTCCAGCCTGGTCTACAGAGCGAGTTCCAGGACAGGATATGTACACTGCTTCTTCCATTTTGACTCCACCAGAAGGCTCCATGCAGGCCTGCCCTGCTCTAGCTATCTGCCCACAGTGGGTTTTCAGAACACAATCTGTACCAGCCTTGGACACAGAGTCTGATGGAGGGCAGGCCTGGAACTCAGAGCTGGCAGGGGACCAGTAGGGCTGGTGGAGAGACTGGCAGTGAGCAGGAGGCTTTCTTAGGACTGGCACCTCCCCCTAGGCGGAGTCCTTCCAGGTGCACTTCTAAATCACACCTTCCAGCGTTAAATATCCAAAGCATCCGGAGGGGTAGATCCCCGACATTCGAGGTCTTCCCCACTTGCCCACCTGTGCAGTTGGGTTCCCGCCTCGCGCTCCAGCTGGGCCCACGTCTGGTAGCATTCATCCATCATCCTCACGTAGAAGTCCTCCGGGTAAGCCTTTCTGATTATGCGGCTCTGTCCATGTGAGCTTCCACGGGAATGCGGAAGAAAGAACTAGAAGCAGGAGGTGAGAGACAAGAGAAGCTACTGCCCTTTGTTCAATCCTCCCTTTGCCCTTTGGGAGCCAGCTCATCTTTCAAATGTTTCTCTTTTTCAGATCCTGGGGGTTGAACCTCTGGCCTTGCCCACACTAGGCGAGTGCTGTGCAGCTGAGCCCTAGCTCTCTTTTTACTTTTTATTTTATTTTTTATTTTTTTTAAAAGATTTTATTTATTAAGTATACAGTGTTCTGCCAGAAGAGGCACCAGATCCCATTATAGATGGTTGTGAACCACCATGTGGTTGCTGGGAATTGAACTCAGGACCTCTGGAAGAGCAGGCAGTGCTCTTAACCTCTGAGCCATCTCTCCAGCCCTTTACTTTTTATTTTGAGACACGGTCTTGTTATATGGCATAGGCAGGCTTTAAACTTGCAATCCTCCTGCATCAGCTTCCTGAGTACCTGGGATCTGAGTCCCCCATCACCAGGCCTAGCTATTTTCATATGTTTTTATACAATCCTTCCAGTGTCTCCTTGCAGCCCACTGACTGGCCCGGCAATCGGGCCAGCAGCGTCTCAGAAGCCCTGAGCGAGCTGAGCTCTCCCTTTAAGAAATGACTCTCACAGCCGCTAGCGCTAGCCCCTTTGTTAGCAATCTTCCATTGTGCTCCACCCCAGTTAGACTCCTAGGAGAGCAGAATTAGAAAGAACCTTCCAGATCATGCCTCTCTAGCCCCTTGATTTTATGGATCAGAAGAAAATGCCATCTCACGGAGTCTTCCCGTTACTCGGAATAACTAACTACCTTGGGATTGGTGCTCAGGATGCGGGTGTGTGTGAAGAAAATGGGGAGCTTCCTGAGGGATGTGATAGGAATCCCTTGGGCTCTGGGGAAACGGATAGAGAAATTGAAGGCAATTTCTAACCATTTCAGGAAGAGTAAGTGGTAACCAGCTTGGAGAGCTGCAGGCGGAATGGAAAGGGAGAAGCCATGGAAGTAGAAAACCCCAAGTGATGGACAATGTAGGCCCTGCCCCCAAGGGGGTCCTGCAGGTTCCCAGTGCCACCCTCATTTGCAGTAGTCATGTGACCACCTTTCCTTTGAGGAAAAGAAGACCCGAGTCTTAGTTCCTGTGAGTCAAGCAAAGAGGCTGCTATTCCCCAAAGGCAGTGGAATCAACAGAGGCTCCCGCTAGGTTCTGGAAGGAGAAGGGGGGGGCGGGGAGAATGGAGGAAGAAACCTTCCTCCGAAGCTGGACCTGAACCAGGCTTTGCTTCTAGGCAAAACCATCTTTATTTAAGGTTACCCAGAGCAGAACTGATTCTTTTTCTGGGTTGGATCAACAGTTTGGGCACAGAAAAGACAGGGTAGCAAGAAAGAAGAGAGATAAGACACTTCTTGCTTGATCCAGGGCAGGAATTGAGAGGCAGTAAAAAGAATATACCAAGAAACTCCATATGGACGACAGTGGGACTTTCCTTTCAATTGTCAAGATTCACGAGAAGTAGCTAAACTAGGAAGTGCACAGAATCCGTGCGTTCAGCCTTTGACTTCACCCATAGCCTGCAAGTTCTGAAAAGCTCTCCCTAGGTGAGGAAAAAGGAAAAGACAGTCTTGTACAGCAGAAGGGACAGTGTACCTGCTCCAGCAGGAGGACCCTCTTCGAGTGTTTGGCCAGGTGGTATGCAGTGAAGCTGCCCTGGATGCCTGCCCCGATCACAATAGCATCCCAGAGATCTTTCTGAGCAGCCATGATGTCCGCTTAGTCCTTCAGCCACAAATGCATGAAGGAGAAAGCAAACAAAGACAGCCTCCTGGCTAGAGGAGAAGGAAGGCAAAGTTCAGTTTGGCCAGAGTTCCCACAATCCCCTGGTGACCGTGTCCTTGTCTTTCCTTCCCTTCCAAAAGCCTGGCACAGGGCTCAGCCTCTGCCTCCCCTGCGGAGCAGAGCTGGGTAGACTGATTTGTGAGGTTTAGCCCAGCTCAGCTGCCAGCCTCACCCTTGCATCCTCTAACTTGCTATTCTTGGCTCAATTATTGTCATGCAAATGGGCTCCTTCCTATGCCACCTTCCTGTCTCATTATGATCTTTGTCTCAGGACTTCGGCCCTGGAATTTCAATGCCTCCTAGACCAAGCCGGGCACCGGGAATGCTGCCTCCCCCTGCTGGCTTCCCCCTCTGCAGCTTGATTCCCTCTAGAGATCTACAGGGCCAGCGAAGAACTTGGCAGAATGCCCAGGGTCTGGCCCTCCTCCCTGGTGGGTGGTGAGGTCAGGGGGTAGATGCAGAGGCCAATTGGGAGGGCAGTTTTGTGATTATGAAATCATTCTCAGTGTGTTCTACTTTCATGTTGAAAACAGAGAATAAATGATCCTGGGGGTGGGGTGGGGAGCGGGAGTGGGATAGGACAGTGAGGAGGAACCTTGTCCTCAGGCACAAGGGATCCAGGTGCCAGCCCAGCACACATAGGGGCTATGTGTAGTGAAGCCTTCTGTGCCAGGCAGCAGGCTCAATGGGTATTGTTAAAGGCATTGGGGACAGAGCCAGGGTTGGCAGGTCCTGATTCTTATATAATTTGGAGGTCCATTTTAAGATAAAAGGAGAGGGGAATAAAGGCATAGCTCAACGGAAAGTATTGTGTTTAGCATGCTTAAGGTCTCGGGTTTAATCCCCAGCACTAAAAATAAAAGAGGAAAAAAAAAGAAAGAAAAAATTAGTCATGCAAAATTAGATGGCAGAATTCCCTCTCGTAGGAGAGACCGCTCAATGAGGGAGCCCTATGGTTGAGGTTTTATTAGCTTCCTGGTAAATTTGCCTCTGAATACATTATCTCATTAAATTCTCATCTTTTTGTGTATTTTTATCCTCATTTTTGGCAGCTTGAAGATAGCCTCAAGTTCTTTGACAGTCTTTCCCCCCACACACACACTTTCCCGATAGAATGTGGTGACCGCCAAACTCTTTCTGGCCTAAGCCTTCTAACAACGTCCTCCTCTTGCCTTGGAGAACGTATTCTTAGACCCTGAACTGCCGTGTTAGAAGTTCAGCCATGGAGACGGCAGATGAAGAAGCCCCAGGATGACACAGAGAGCCACACGTAAGAGAGAAGCCATCTTGGACCTCATGCCTAGGCCAATTGAATGCTAGAGTGACCCAGTCAGAGCCCCATGACCCAACATCATTCAGCCGAGCTGCATCAATATTCCTCGGTTTTATGAGGTAGAATAAAATGCTGGTTTTAAGACACTAACTTTTGAGAATGATTGTTTATATAGTCATAACTCAAATACCACTACACAGCCCAAGATGGCAGGATCTACCCAAAGCCCCATCCATACCCAGTATACCCAGGTGCTGAGACATGAGCCTAGGCCTGTCTGCTCCGAAATTCACTTGTTCTTGTTATTTCTATTTCTTTTGTGTGTGCAGGGTCTCATGTGTCGCTTAACTGCTTTCTAACTTGTTTTGCAGCAGCAGGTGGCCTTGAACTTTTGGTTCTTCTGCCTGTGTCTGCCTCCTGGGAGTATATAGATCCTATCAGCTTGTTTGGTTTAAAATGGTGCTGGGGGCTGGGCGGTGGTGGTGAACACCTTTGATCCCAGCACTCAGGAGGCAGAGGCAGGCAGATCTCTATGAGTTAGAGGTCAGTCTGGTCTATAGAGTGAGTCCCAGGACAGCCACAGTTCCACATAGAAATCCCATCTCCAAAAAAAAAGTGCTAGGATCAAACCCAGGGCTTTGAGCACACTAGCCACAGACCCTATCAACTGAGCCCCATGCCCAACCTCAGGACACGTCCCCTTCACCACAGTGTTACTGTGACAATCCACCGGAGTTAGAGTCAAGTTTCCAATCATAGTGTTTTGCAGTTTTTCTGATGGCCACACAAGAAAGAGACAGAGTGACGTGGTGTGCACATATGACCGCAGGGAGTTGCTTCAGCTCAGCACAGCGGCTGACTGAGGCCCCCAGCAACACTTCTACGCCACAGACAACACCCAGAGTAGCCTTAGCAACCAGCTGTCTTCTGGCCAGCCCTTCCTTCCCTTGGGCATAGAAGCCCAAGGAGGGACTGCCATCTGATTAGATTGGTTTTTTTTCCCCAAAGAGAAGAAAAGAAAAAGAAAAATCCTTCTTGAGTCTAAAGGTCATGGCACTCTGTCTCCCCACCCCACAGAAGTCAGGATAGCATCTGCCTCACCACTGGACAGATCCCTTACAGTAAAATAATAGCAGATATAACCAAGAAAAATATGGTACCCCGCGTGTGTAAGGGCTTGATAGAAATATATAAGATCAGCCCCTGGATTTCTTATAAGATGTCAGCAGAGATGAACAGCTTGCACGCAAGGAAAAGCAGGCAATAAATCCTTGCATGGAAGTGTGCCCAGTTCCACCAGCAGTCAAAGAGAAGGGAATTAAATAACTCTAAGGTACTATTATGTGTCTATTAAATAAACAAAAATGAAAATGATACAATCATATTGTGTTGTCCATGTTGCAGGTAGCAATTTGGATTTGATCCTGTGGAATATTCTGGGGCCACGCACAATAGGATAGAAATAGTTCAAATATTCTGCCTTGACGACCACTCCCCAGGGGGAGAAAAAGGCATTGGTATGAAGATATGCATATCTATGCTTTTATAATGTTTAAAAAAAAAAAAGAAAGAAACGATCCAGCAACAGGGAGTAGCTAAGCAAACGCTGACATGTTGACACACTGCAATACCGTCTGGCTATTCCAGATAGCAGGCGTGAGGACCCTGCTTTGTAGAAATGCAGGCATGAAACTGACAGAGACACAGAACACATGACACACGCTGATCACAGGAGTGATCTCTGTGCATGCTGATCAAAGATCTAAGAAGAAATGGGTGAGGTCGTTGATCTTAATGCTCATTAGTTCCTGTATTCTATAAAAATGGTGCCTCCATTCACAGTTTGTCAAAGAAGGAGAAATCCCTGGGGGACGCGGCTGCTTCCCATCTCCCTGGTCACTGGTTCCAGGGCCTGGGAAGTTCTTTCTTTGTTCTAATTGCAGTTCTTCTAGCTACCGACATTGTTCAGTCCTCCAGGGAAGTCACTCTGTATCCTCCCCCCACCCCGCCACCTCCCGTTTAATATAATATCCCTTCATAGATAAAATGACAATCCCATTTCCCCGTCCCTACTTCACAAGCCTGCCCTGGATTCCTGGACTCAAGCATTCTGCTTCTAGTTAAGAATTTCAAACAGCGGCTCCGCCGAAAGCCGCCACTGGCCACGGCCCAACCTTGAAATGAAAAGCAAATCTGCTTCTAAAGGCTTCCCCTCTCTCACAGAGGATTGCCCGTCCTTGCAAATGTCCTGACAGAAGCAGGCAGAGAGAAGCGATCCCCTCAAATTCCATTTTAACACCCTATTCTGGATCGGAGGACTATTAAAGGGCGAGCCAGCAGCCCTATACCTTGCTGCTTGTGTGTGTCAGCAGTCGCGGCTCGTGTCCTGGGGCACAGGCGCCGAGGGTGTAAGTCTGAACTGCTCATCCGATAGCTTGATTGACACTTTGCAGACAGGGGTGGAAGAAGCGAGTCAGGCAAGCAGCAAGCTGTACAGCTCAGAAATAATGAGAGGACCCGAATGGAGAAAGAGCGTGGAATAAATACGAGAGAACTAGGAGGGAACGGAGAGCCTTCTGCTTTTTTCTTCCCTGCCCCACTTTGCCAAGGAGCTGAAACCTAGGGCCAGGAGGCAGGCAGGCAGGGATGAGTCCTACCCTGAGGGCAGATCCTGCCCGCTGCTGGGGTGCCTGGGGCCCTGATTGCTCAGAGGACGCCGAATGTGGGAATGCAAAGAACAGGCTTTGTGAGCGCTTTCCATGCACATCGCCGACCCACCCGCCGGCTGTCCTATCTCAGGTTGATCGCTGCCCCGACCCCCGAGTTCTGCTCCCCTTAGGTCTGATCATCTACCCATCTCTTTAAATGGCAAATCTGTACAGGTTACCTCCCCGCCCCCGTTAAATTTTTCTTCATAGCTGCCCTTTCCTGCTAGGATAAAAATCTGAACTCCTTAGCTCGGCACACGAGGTGGCTTTCCCTCTGACCTCTGCTGGCTCCCGCAGCTCCACCTCTGATCCTTTCTCTCTGTGCTCTTGGCACCCTAGCCCCGCTGAGTGGAGAGAGGTTCCAGCACTCACCTGATTATTTCAAACTCCCAGGCACCCCCAGGCACCCCCAAGCAGATGCAGTCTTTCCTACACTGTCTCCCTATCCTGCAGAGTCCATGCTAACAATACTCACATTGTGCTGTAATTGTTTGCACGTCTGCCTTCCCCCTACGCCTCTTAAAAGGAGGGAGTCTTCTTTCTATTGTCATTTTTCACAGGTAATACATACACATGGAACAACAGTAAAATGTACAAAAGAGGACACCGTGGAAAGAATCTCCTTTGCCACCTATTCCCAGAGCTCAGTTTGCCTATCAGATGCAACACTGTTGCTATTGTCTTTTGTGTCCTTTCAGAGATGTTCTGTGAGTATACAAACATGCTTATACAGTATGTACTCCATGTGTGTGTGTGTGTGTGTGTGTGTTCCTATATAACAACCTGGCAGTTTCATTTCCTTTATTTTGGCGATCCACATCAATCATAAAGAGCCGGCACATTTGTGTGATGGCTGTGTAGTATACATGGTATAAAGGAGGCATTTGGCACAGAAACAGCACCCATGCATGCTTGTGATGGGTGACAGGGTGCTCTAGTTATAACAGACACCCTGGATTCCCAGGAGTCTCTCACTGTTCTGGTATTGGGTACTCAACAAGGAAGGGTTGCCTCCCTGAGCTGCCCAGGGTAGACTCCTCCTTGAGTTGGTGCATACAGAGGCCCTGGATCTCGCTTCCTGTTGTCCCTCTGATTTTGTATTTATTAAAAGGCAACTATCAGAGTTGACTCTACAGCAGTGAAATCTCTAGGCTGATTCCAGGGACGGGAGATAAATGAAAGTCCTGGGAATTAGGACTGACGGCTCTGCGGAAATATTAAATCATCTTTCCGTCTGACAGAGTTGGGACACAACTATAAAAGGACACTCTTGAGCCTGGCATAGTGGCACACACCTGTAATCCAAGCACTAGAGAAGCTAAGGCAGAAGGATCAGAAAGTCCAAGCCATCCTCAGCTACATAGCAAGTTTGAAGTTAGCCTGAGCTTCACAAAGACCCTGTTATCGAGGGGTGGGGAGTATAAAAGACTCTTGCTGACCATGGAGGCACAATGTCTGTAGTGGGAGGCTGAGGCAGGAATTGTCACTTCAAGTCCAGCCTGAGATACATAGAAAAACCCAGTCTCCAAGAACTAAGGGCTGGGAATATAGCTGAATAGCTGAACAAAAGAACCCTTGACTAACAGAAACAAAATCCTGCTTGAACCCTATGCACTGAGGGTCGGGGCATTCTCAGAGTTTACTGGGATAACCAACTATACTAAAAATGACGTGGGGTTTTCTGCTGCTGCTGTTGTTATTGTTTTGGTTTTTTGTTTTTTTTCAAGAAAGGGTTTCTTTGTGTAGCCCTGGCTGTTCTGGAACTAGCTCTGTAGACCAGGCTGGCCTCGAGAACTCACAGAGATCCACCTGCCTCTACCTCCCAAGTGCTGGGATTAAAGGCGTGCGCCACCACCGCTGTCCGGTTTAGCCTGTTAACATCTTGCTATGTCATTAACTGTTCAAGGCTTTAAAGGTGTCCTTGTTATCTAGAATTTTCCATTGTTTACTGGCGTGGTTGGCCTAAATAACCTGGCTTACCATGCTCAGGCTTCCAGACGTGGTTCTTGTTCAATCACTGAACTTCAGATGCATAAACTCTCCAGGATGGCCTCTGTTTATACCACGCTCATGTTACCCAGTCCCCTTCCTTCCTAGATATCAGTGGTGGAGAAGAACAATGACAATTATCAGCAAAAATGACCACCTTCCTCCTTGGGCAGCAAAAGTGGCAATCTCATCATAACAGCCAACAGGAGCGCTGACTTCGTGTGAGGCGGCCAGGCTTTTGCTGGGGACAGCCAGGCTTTCGCTGGGGACCAGTATGCATGGACATTGAGGCACCGTCCTGAACTGAAATAAGTGCAGGAGGAATATGGCTGAAGAGATTGCCTTTAGGAAACCACTGTGTTTGTTTAAAAGAAGGCCAATGTAGATAAGGAGCAGGTGTAGGCTGTGACCCCAAGGTTAATTGTCTTTAGCTGAGACAGGGTCCTGCTTCCTGCGCATGTTTTGAAGAATGGGGTGCATAATGGCCCACCATCCCAAATGGTACAGAACACCACAGTCTAGCATTCATTGTCCCGCACCCCCACCCCCGTGCAGAACCTAACCTCAATAAAGAAAGTGTTGAGCAAATGTTTAAAGAAAATCAGGGTTTTCTTGGTTCCTGTAACAAGAAGCGCCAGCAGCTGCCTCTGGGGAGTGTAGCTGGGTGGAATCTTGTTATGTATAGGAAAGGCTTAGGAAGAAATGCTGTGCAGATCACTGCGGTCCTGATGGGACCCAGGAATAGGCTCTGGGCATCATCAGCATCCTGCCTACATCCTCACGCTCAGCCACGGCCCACCCTTGGCTTAGATAGAATCCAAATCCACAGAGAAGCTAGAGAACAGGTGAAAGGTCATGAGCAGTGCCTGGAAATTCCAAGAATATAAAGAAAAGGAGGTTGTGGGACCCATGCTGAGCTTCATCTCACTAGCAGGGTTCTCGACAGAACCTTAAAAGGAGCCTGCTGGGTTCTCAGTGGCATGGTGAGTTGTAACCAGCTGCTACCAGCTTCCTGCTTCATAGTGGCTGGCAGCCCCTCTCAGCCTCCCGGTCTCCCTGCCCCCACTCCCTGGCAGTCTCTCCTTTGAACATTTGTCCACCTATATTTGCTCGCTGTTTAGGGGGGCAAGAGAAAGAAAGGTTTAGAAAAGACATTGGGATGATTCCAGCTGTGTTTGGAACAGAATCTCAGGGCATCTTGCCCAGAATTCTCAAAGGAAAGAAGAAAGCAGAGGTTCCTGGAATAGGCTAGGAAAGGTCTATAGGGAGCTGCCTCAGAAAGTCAGGGGGATAGCTCAGTGGGCAAAGGGGCTTGCTGCCAAGCCTGAAGACCCAAGTTCAAGCCCCTGGACCCACAAGATGAAAAGAGAGAAATCAACTCCTGAAAGTTGTTCTCTGACACAACAGTGTCAAGTATCCCTGTTCCCTGCACCCCATGCACACAAATAAGAATGTCATAAGGAAAGTTTGTGCTTGTGGACACCTCAGAAGGCTTGTCCTCATCTCATCGTGACTCCTTCAAAGATGCTTGCTGCAGGTTTCAGAGTGGTCACTTCCTAGGTGTCTCAGCCCGTCACCAGCAACAGCCCTGTAAAGCCAACTGGCAGGTTCTTCCTTTCTTCCTTTCTCCTTTCCTTCCCTCCCTCCCTTCCTTCCTCCCTTCCTCTCTTTCTACTTATTTTTATTTGTGTGTGTGTGTGTGTGTGTGTGTGTGTGTGTGTGTGTGTATGCTGCATGTGTGTGTGTACCTTCAGAGGCCAGAAGGTAAGAGATCCCTTGGAGCTGGAGTTAATAAGTCACCAACATGGGTGCTGGGAACTGAACTCTGGAAAGACAGTAAGTGCTCCCAACTGCTGAGCTACTCCTCCTGCACACCCTTCCCCTACCCTGGCCCCACTTTTCTCATTGGACAGGGTTTTATCATGTTGTCCAGACTGGCCTTAAACTTGAAGTGATTCTCCTGTCTCAGATTCCCAGATGCTAGGATTATGTGTGCCAACATACCCAACTAAGGAGGCATGCATGCATGTATGTATGTATGTATGTATGTATGTATGTATGTATGTATGTATGTATGTATATATGTATGTATATGAACATGTGTATATATTGTAGCTTAGAGACAGAGGAAGATAAGCCTCTAAGAGTTCAAGGCCAGCCTCATCTCTCTATTAAGTTCCAGGCCAGCCAGAACTACATAGTTGAAACACTGTCTCAAAACAAAACAAAACAAAACAAATTAAAAACATAATTCACAGATGAGGAAACCGATAGGTACAGTGTGGAGCCAGCACCCAGGACTTCTCCCCAGCCTCCCTCAGTGTGCCACTGGGTCCTGGTGTCTTCTGTGAAGCTAAGGCAAAGACTGTGGCTCACTCTGTCGCACACTGCTGAGCTCCACATTCAGTGTTACACACCAGCACACACTCCTGCAGAGAGAGAGAGAGAGAGAGAGAGAGAGAGAGAGAGAGAGAGAGAGAGAGAGAGAGAAGATGGCCATCTCCTGATGGGAAGGGAGTCTAAAGCAGTCTAAAGCAGCCCTGGGGACCCTCGGAGAGACTGTTTGATTCATTCCAGCCCCTCCTGGTATTCTGTGCCACATCTATAAATGTCAAAGCCGAAATGAAGTTCCCACTGCCCCGGCAGCTGTTGGTTACTGCTGTTGCTCACCCAGGGTTTGCCTCCAGTTGATTGATAGGGAGCCAAGGAAACGAAAAGCTCCCAAGAGTATTGACAAAGGGAGGGGCAGTCTCTCCAGAGGAGAAAAGGAAGGATCTAGAAAAGTGGAAGGGGATGGGGGTGCGGTCTTCTCTGTCTGCCAGTGTGTAAGGAAAAGGCCAAACGGTGTGGAAAACACCCTCCACTTAGGTGAAGAGAGAAAATGCATCTTTAATCAGAGCAAGCCAGTCTTTCAAGAGTCTATATCACAGCCTGAGGGAAGGCAAAAGCCTCAGCCAGGCTCTTTCTGACCTGCAGGCTCTTTTCTCTGAGAAGCGAGGCAGGGTAGGGGCTGGCAGAGCTTCAGAGCCCGAAAGGCCCCGGAGGAGAATGGGAAGAAAGGAAGGTAAGAGGATCTCAGAAGGTCTCACAGACTGAAGATAGTACCCCACTAACTGAGCCAGCAGCTGAGATCGCGCAGGAACTGCTCTAGGAGGAAGCTCATCTGTAGACATACCTTCTGCATTGGCCCTGATGTTCCTGTGACAGTCTCTAATCCCGGCAAATGGCTGGTTGTGACTGGCTCATGCCATCCCAACCAAGCCCATGGGAACACATCAGTCCATGAGGGATGGCCTGAGTAGTCCCTAAACAAGACATTTAAAAGTTGTTCATGGGGCTGGAGAGATGGCTCAGTGGTTAAGAGCATTGCTTGCTCTTCCAAAGGTCCTGAGTTCAATTCCCGGCAACCACATGGTGGCTCACAACCATCTGTAATGAGGTCTGGTGCCTTCTTCTGGCCTGCAGACATACACACAGACAGAATATTGTATACATAACAAATAAATAAATAAATATTTAAAAAAATAAAATAAAGGTTGTTCATAATTCGACCTTTGTTGACTATTTATTTATTTATTCATTTATTTATTTGGGGTTTTTGAGACAGGGTTTCATTGTGTGGCTCTGGCTGTTCTGGAACTCACTCTGTAGATCAGGCAGACCTCAGACTCAGAGATCTGCCTGCCTCTGCCTCCCAAATGCTGAGGTTAAAGGTATGTGCCACCACACCTGGTTGTACCCTTATTTTTAGTCTCACGCAACCAAATGTTTCAAAATGGTCATTCTCTTCAAAGACTTCAGAAGTTATGAGGCTAAAAACCCAGCATCCTTAATGTGTGACCCAAATCATCCTACAGGGTGATGTATGCAAACCTTCAGGGTCAGTTTATAACCCAGGTAATAAAATATCTTGTTGCTTTATAGGCTTTTATTTTCTCTCCTTTGGCTTGCTTTGTCAGACCTGAGTTCCTGTCACTAGTGGCCCTTCCCCCAAACCAAATGCTGAGCCAAGCAGCATTCCTGGTCAGCCTTCAGGGACTCAGTTATTCAATGATGGGACACAAGTTTATTAGCAGAGAAGAGGTGCAAACTCCCAAAGGGCAGAAGAATGCCCACTTCAGTGAGAGGGGTCCCAGGAGGGGTCTCATCAGCTTTCTTGTATGGAAAATATTTTTAAAGCTGGAAGTTTTTTTTTTTAAGGTGGAATAAACAAAATTTGGCAATTCATGCAAAAGAATATCATTCAGCCTTAAAAAGGGGTCACTTCTAGGGCTGGAGGGATGGCTCAGTAGTTAAGAGCGCTTGCTGCTGGCTCTCAGTTCCCAGTACCTACATCAGGCAGCTCAAACTGTAACTACAGCTCAGGAGATGTGAACCTCTGGCCTCTGTGGACACCTACACTCACGGGCATATGCCTACATCATACGTGCGCGTGTATACACACACACATACACACACACCCCACACACAAAGCAGGTGGGGTCACTTTCTCTTCCATCTCACCGCCTGGGTGAGCATTGAGGACATTGTGCTGAGTGAAACAGGCAGACACAAGATGAAAACGTTGCATTAACAAAGGCTATCTAGAATAGGGGCTTCACTGAGGCGAAAGAGCAGGGGGGGATGTTAGGGGGGTGGGGTGGGTATAGAATTTCCATTTGGGAAGATGAAAAGAGTTTTGGAGAGGGTGACATAACAGTGTGAATTTCAAAATAATTAAATGCTAAATTTTCTCTTAAATATGTTTTATGAAAATTTTAGCAGAGTTCAGATAACAAAATCCAACCTACCTTCTTCAAAAGCTGAGAGACTGTCATCAACGATGTTATTCAAAGAATCCATGACAGTGTGGGCCAGAGTCCAAAGACAAAGATCAAAATTTCTCTTCAGGGGGACATAGGTGGGCTCCGCTGTTAAACATGGGTATCTAACATCGCTGCTCTCAGCAGCTCCAGAAGGGTCCCTCCTCCCGCTCTTTCCTTCTGTAGCATCTTGACTTGGTTGCTTTGCCCTCTTAGCCCCTCTCCCAGCTCTGGAATGTTCTACATCCTAACCAAAGTGTCTCTGACCTAGCCCTCCAGGTCTGGCCCACTCCCCTGGCAACAAGGCAAGGCTGTGGCGAGCCAGGCCTCTGCTAGCCAGGAGGCTGCTGAGGTGGTTTTTTTTAATCCTCCAGCCGTGCCATCTTAGTGATTGCTTTTATTAGGAAATGTAATGAAAAAGACTATATGAAGCCCCTGCCAGAAAAAAAAAAAAGCTAATAAGATTTTGCACCAAGTGTGGCGAGAAAAGAAAGGGGGGAAGAGCACATTAAGAGTCAGATAATGAGATAAATGAAAGACCGCGGGGAAGATCATTTTTGCAGACTTGCTGGATGGTTGTAAAAATTTTTTTTTGCTGAATTCTCTTTTTTCGTCGCCCCTGACTCGCCCCACCTCAGTCTTCCACAGGGTCTCTCTGATGCTCTGGATTCTTCCGTGTGTGTGTGTGTGTGTGTGTGTGTGTGTGTGTGTCCCACTCCCACCGAGGCCAGAACCTACTTCACAACTTGAGCAGGAGGCTAAGACCCACCCAGTCACCGGACACAAAAAGACAAAGAACTGGCCCCCTTCCCCCAACAGAGCCTGCAGTGATTGAACTAGTGCAAGAAGGGGGAGGGGGAAAGAGGAATGGAAGTATGGAGCGGGATGCGTGGGGGGGGGGGCGACAAGAGATCAAAGATCTGGGAAGTAAGGAGGAAGAGAAAGCCCCCGCTGCTCCCGCAAATCGATTCTCTGCAATGCCCGCCTCCCCGTCTGTGCTTCAAGCTCCTAAGCAGAATGCTGCCTCCGTGGGTTGTCAGGCCTGAACAGAAGGGCCCAGGAGCTCTGGGCAGACATGCAGGTCAAGCTGCCAGAACCACTGGGCCTGATTTGTCCTACAGGGAGGTCCAGCATTCCCAGGACACCCCTGAACTCTCTCCAAAATCTCTACCCTCTGTTTCCTTCAGGGTACTCCTGCCTCCTCCGCAGCTCCTGAGGATTCTGGGATGTTTTTTCACTGCTGTACCTAAGTCTCAGTTCTCAGCTGCAGCAGGCCAGACTGAGGGTAGACTTGGGTAGCCTTTCCATCCTGAGCTGTTCATTCCTGCATCTCACAGGCTCCCATACCAAGAAGCCTACAGGAACAGGAGTGTTTACAGAAGTGTGACTACGGGGCCCCAATCAAGGTGGACAGAAGAAAAAAAGGCCAGGGAAGGGCTAGGTGGGCCAGAATGGAAACAGAAGAAGGAGCCTTTCCAGGGGAGGAGGACGGGACAGCTCTGGGGTCGGTTGGGGAGAGAAGCAGTGCATGACTGTGGAAAGGCTAGCAATGACAGCTAATCACAGCCACATACGATGCCACATCATATAGTCCCACCCTTTCAGGAAGCTGAGTCAGGAAGGTCTCTTGAGCTCAGGAGTTGGAGGTAGGAGAGCTTGGGCAACATAACGAGACCCTATCTTTAAGGGGAAAAAAAGTCAGAAAATGTACATGATGCAGCCTGTGTTCTGAGTACTCAGAGACCTGAGGACACTTACTGAATTGTCACCCCAATCTTGAAATGTCACCGTGAGCATCTCCATTTTATTATACACAAGGAAACTGAGGCATGGAAGAGGTTAGGGAGACCCAGGAGGCCTTCCATTGCCTGGGCTTCTAATTTCCTCCCTCTTGTTCCCAGCAGTACAGGACCGAGGGCGGCAGGGCACTGCGGGCTACTCGGCAAAGCAGCAGCAATGTGGTCAAGAATGTGAAGGTCCAGAGGCTGGAGAGTTGGATCTGCCGCTAAGAGCACTGGCTGCTTTTCCCTGGACTCAAGTTCGGTTCCCAGAACCTACACAGTGGCTCACAGCCATCGGTAACTCCAGTCCTGGGGGATCTGACACCCTCTTCTAGCCTCCATGGTGTACATACATACAGGCAGGCAAAACACTCCCACACAGAGTAAAATCGGTAACGGAAAAGTGAAAAGTTTTAAATGTGAACTTCCAGGGGTCCCCTCTTGACTACCAGAGAGGCCTTGGGTAGGACCCTTAGTGCTGAGGCCACCACCTTGGAGAGACAGGAAGAGTGGCTGAAGCATGTAGGTTAAAACACAAACATGGCGCTGGTCCCTGAGCCTGGACATGGCTTCTCTGCTTGCTGTGAGATGAAAGAAGCATCTTGGGTGCTTAGCAACCAGCCAGCCTCAACCTCCCAACTCTCACCCCATCTCCCACCCCCAAGAAACTGGAGCAACCTTCCCCCACCAGGAACCAGCTTCTTAAGGACCCACCATCCTGTAAACAGCCCACCCCCCCAAAGTCCCAGCACACACAGCACAGCCCCCTCCCTGGAACAGCACTCCCTGGCTCTGTCCTACCAACCCTAGAAGTTCCCAGGCTCTGGGAGCAGCCCCCTGATGCTGAGGCTCCTTGCATTATTCCGGAAGTATGTGTCACCACCCTCCTCCCCAGCCTCCCCCTTCTCCCCCAAACCCCTGTTTTTTCTCTTCATGGAGAGGGCACAAATTAAGCAGAAAGGAAAATGTTGACAGTTCCCAGCCCTCCTTCGCTAGGGATAAAGAGAAGTGCGTTAACAGTGGAAGCTTTAGGCGGATCAAACACAGTTTGCCGAGATGCTTCAAATGTATTATTCATCTCGCCAATGAGATGCAATCTTGGGCTTTCTTCCCCCACCCCCACCAGGAGAAAACCTCAGCTACTATGCATCTCTCTTACAGGGCTCCAGAGGAAAGCCTTCTTTCCATACTAAATCAACAAGTCCTTCCAGATGACACAGGTCCACTTGCCAGAAAGCTCTAGGGACTAAGGTTGTAGACCAGATAAAGAACTGGGGGTTTGGACATAGAGGGCAGGGGCTGGAGATGTTGGTTCTAGAAGTCTTCCAGTGTTCCACACGAACCTAACCAGATGTGACTCTGAAAAGAGCCATCACAGCCGTGCCTTTGGCTCTACGCTAGTCACTCAGGGATATGGAGCATCTAGGGGAACGGTCTAGATCTGTCCTGGCTACCTAACACTTTGACCTTATAATTCAGACTCCTGGAGGCCCCTGCCCCTCCTGCTGGGAGATTCTATAACCCAGGTCCCATCAACTTCCCATTTGTCCACAAAGGCTCCCCCAGCACCTACCAATGAACTAGAGAAAACTATTGCCCCAGGTCTGGGGCTGTGGCTCAGCGGTAGAGCTCCTGCTTAGCGAGCACAAGTCACTAGTCGGATCCTTAGTATCAAAGAATAAACAGATGGGGCTGGAGAGATGGCTCAGTGGTTAGAGCGCTGCTTGTTCTTCCAGAGGACCAAGCTCCAGCACCCACATGGAAGTCCACAACTGTCTGTAACTCCAGTTCCAAGGGGTCTGACACCTTCACACACAGGCTTACATGCAAGCAAAATACCAGTGCACATAAAATAAAAATAAGTAGTTAAATAAATAAATAGCATCCTGTCAGGAAAAAAAAAAAAACAACCTCTCCTGCTTCCTTCTCAGCCTCCCTAAGCTGATCCTCGGCCTATGATGAACGAGGCTGAAGTTGGGGCTTGGGTTGGGTAAGAGATTAGGACAACCTAGAAGGAAAGAAATTTGACACTATGGATTAGAAAACCTCACAAAGCATATATGCAGTTTCTTTTCTTCCTCTAAAATAATGTTTTTCATTTTAAGGCAGGGTCTCACTGCACAGTCCAGGCTGGCCTCACACTTGCTATGATCCTCCTGCCTCCGGCTCCTGAGTGTTGACATCACAGATGTGTGCCACTGCACGTAGCCTAATGCTCTTTTTGTTTGCTTGTCTGCTGTTGTTTTGTTTTGTTTTAAGACAGGGTTTCACTGTGTAGCCCTGGCTGTCCTCAAACTCAGAGATCTGCCTACCACTGCCTCCAAGTTGCTAGGACTAAAGACTGTGCCCCCACACCCAGTTCTATAGGATCTTTTCCCAGCAGTTCACTTGCTCCAAATGCTCACAAAGAGGCCAGGTGTGGTGCATATGTCTTTCAGCTCAGCACTCAGGAGGCAGAGGCAGGCAGATCTCTGTGAGTTCCAGGCCAGCCAGCCAGCCAGCACTACACAGTCATACTCTATCTAAATTAAAACAAACGAAAAACTTGAAAACATCTTAAGATCACAATAATGAACCACAATAAACAATCATTTAGGACCAATTAAAGTATCAGGAGGAAGTAAGACAGCGTAAATACATTTTTATCCTGAAAGGATTTCAAATAACGCCGTCAGTCTCCCCAGGGTACCCCAATTCTATCCAGTTCGAATGCATCCTCTCTGATCTTTGTTTCTGAAGAGTCATATTTAATGTAAACAAGTAATAAAACTGGGTTACGCAAGCTTGTAACCATCTATGTGGAGAGAAAAGACTGGCTAGACGCCGAAATGTGCAGAGCGCTCAGCTCTGAGGAGTGTGGCACATGTGATTTTTATTTTCTTCTGCAGGAATTATTGTATTTTCTACATGAACAGAAAAGAGAAACAATGCTATTTTTAAGTATCACGAAACAAGCTATTGATGGCATCAGCTGCCTTTGAGGCCTGGGAGAGACTGTTTGCTGTGTGCTCTTTTGTGCTCTTTGAATGATGCACCTTGGGTACATATTACCTATTCCAAAAACGAATAGAAAAATTTTTTTTAATTTAATATGGCAATAAAATAAAATGAGAAACCTGCTGGAGAAGACCCATGAAGAGCGGCAAGCCCTAAGACTCCGATACTGCATAAAATCTACTCTGCGGGTTGTGGTTTCTGGATCCGCTCTGGATTCACCCCCAGAGTACCGGTCTCTTTCTCACCAGGCAAGGAAATGAGGAAGGGTCTAAAATAAACCAGACTGTGGTCCAGAAATAGTTTTATGCTAATCTGTGGCCCAGCCCTGGGAAGGGCTTCACTGAGTCCATTCCCTTTCTCTTTCAAAGGACTTCTCATCTTCTTTGGTTTGCCTGTATATTTCCTTAAGGCTACCTGCTGCTGTCAGGGTCCTGGGGAGGAGAGGCCGAGACCAAAGGCCTTGTCTAGAGGACCTCCGTTTGAAGTCAGCCTGTAAGGTCGGAGCTTCGAGCTGCCTGGGCTGAGCTGAGCCTCGGGCAGCAGCCCCATCTCCCTCCAGAGTCTCTGCATCTCCGGCCTCTAATTGGTGAAATGAGGGTATTCAGCCTTACCCCACAGACGGGTTGTGAGAAATGGACGATGGTCAATGGCTGACTTTCAAGAGATGCTGCCTGGTTGGACCAGAGTCCCCAGGGCTCAAATGACCTGTAGCGTTCAGCTGGGGGAGGACAGAAATCCTCACAACAGACTGGCTCTGGGCCTGTAAAGCCATTATTTTATTAACTGATGGCAGGTTATGTTATTTTCTCTTTGACAGTTGAAATGACATAGGGCCTTGAACATAGAGTTCAAGTCTGGGTGGACTTGAACTCGAGACCCACATGTTGGGCTTGTTATTTACACCTGGCTGCTGACAGCTATTCTCAGCTGTTGGTTTTGCTGGTTTTCTGTTTGTTTGTGGTTATGAAACAGGGTGTCTGCTAGCCAAGGCTAGCCAGGAGATCCTGCCCCTCCTGCCTTCATCTCCCAGGTGCTGGCGCGGGCTTGCACCGCTACGCCTGGACCCTGACAGCTATTTTCAGTCAGCCGTGTTGAGAGAATTAAATAAGACGTGAGTGTCGGAGTGAGGACATAGGCAGTCCACCAGCTGGGTGAAGTATTAATTCTCTCCCTTGGAAACCTACCCTCCCCACAGACACCTGCCAGTCACAGCGTCCTGAGTGTCTCCATCTGCCTGTGCTGCAATAGTTGTACAGGGCCTCCCCAGGCTGGCTTCCTTTATGGCACAATTTATGCCCACGTCATTTTATACCACGTAGAAGGTCCTCAAAAAAACAATTTGCCAAATGAATACGTGGGTGCTGCTTATTCAGTCATGATCTTTGTAGCTCCCACTGGGCTGCCTCTTGTTCCAGGCCCCATGGCTGCCAGAACCCACTCCAAACTGACCCAGTGGACGTGGGGGCTGACAGGTCTGAAAGAGGCAGTGTGGTTAGAGAGGACTGTGTGGCCCTGGCTTTCAGAAGCCATTTCTTTATCTCCACGCTGCCATTACAGAAGGTCAGACTGAAAACTCAAATGTGCACAGAGCCTGGAGGGGAAACAAAAGATGGGCCAGGCACTGGCTAGAGAGCTGGGCACATTCCTTAAATGGCTCTGCCCTCCAGTGACCTGAAGGTCATTGCCAATTGACCATGGGTCAAGGGAGGCAAGAGTCTCTGATTTTTTGAGAGAAGCCATAAATCTTAGCTTGTATGTGAAGTCCCCCGAAGAGACCCAACTCAGATTCATGGCTGGTCCTCAGGCCCCACACCCCCAGCTACTTCGGATCCTCATTCCACTGGGCCATCGCTCAACTCACCTGGGTACCTCAACCCTGTGATTTCAGGACAGAAACTTAAAGGTTTCCCGTTTGTGGAATTAACCTTTCATCGGTTTTATTTTTGTTTGTTAAGACAAGGTCCTCATGTACCCCAGGATGGTCTCCAAATCAGTGTGAAGTCAGAGGATGACTTTGAACTTCTGATCTCCAGGCCTCCACCTCCAAGGTCTTCAGATTACAGGTGTGATCCAGCAAGTCCAGTTTTAGGTGGTGGTTGTGACTAAAACAAAGGGCGTCCTCAATGGCTTGCCTGAAAGCATTCTAGCAACTGAGCTATATACCCAGCCTGGGAGTGACCCTTTAAATGGAAGGACCCAAGATCCTGGCAGCTTGTCTTCTGGCCAAGTGCCACTTTGACCCCCACCCTGCAGCTTTAGGCAAACATAGGGGCTCTAACTGCTCAGTCCCTCCAACCTCCCACTCCTCATTTGGTCAGAAAAGAGGGTGCAGAAAGGGCAATGGGCCCTGCACAGTCGTCCCTGTCAGGATACCCAGGCCTGGAGGCAACTGGCTCACCTTCACACTGTCCCTATGCAGGGCACCCACCAGTGACAGCATCACCCATAAATTCCTGTCAGGGAAGCTGTCGGGGCTTGGGAAATAAATAATGATATTTAACATTTTGTAATAACAACAATTAACCAGTAAATAATGTCCTTTAAACTGCAAACGCTGGAGTAAATTAATTCTTCTAATGAGCTGTCAGGCAGGGAAGAAAAAAAGTACCGGTGTTCTTTGGTGGCACGCGGCTGCCGTGTGAGCAGCCGGGGAAGCTCACCTTGGGCCCTGGGAGCTCATTACCGGGAAGCACGCGGCAGCGGCAACGGATTGCGGGGAAGCAACCCGGCCTCTCCCGCACCCACGTGGGCGCCAGGCGGCAGCCCCCTCCGCACCACGCACCGCGCCACTCTAGCTGCGCATCCCGCCAGGTGCTGGTCCTGAGCGAGCAATGCATTTCAATTAGAGACGCCCCTCCTCCTCCCTACCTCCCTTCTGGACACCTGGGCAGCGCTGGGAAAAAGGGGGATAGGGGCTGGGGACATCTGAGAGGGAGAGGCTCCAGAAACAGGTCTCTAGTCCTTACTGCGTGACCTTGGAGAGGTTTCCAGCCCTCTCTGGGCTGAGATGTTGTGAATGGCAACATCTGAGCTAATCAAACCAGCTGTGATTACTTCTGTGCGCCTGAGAAGCTGTGACCATAAAAAGACACCTGAGTAAGACACTCTTTATGTACTGATTCCCAGTCATCGCCAAGATATACTGTCAGGTGACAAAAGCAAGGCACACGGGAGTGTGCAGGGACTGCTAAGGACCGGCCATGCGTCCCTCTTTGCTGGCTGTGCATCCAGATAGGAAAGGGGTAACACCGCAAGCCCCTGAGGAGGGAAGCTGTGCTGTCCGATGTCTATGCCCTTATTTTAAGAGCCATGTGCAGAAACTACCAATTAAAAAAAAAAAAAAACCAAAAAACAAAACCCCGAAAGCTACAAAAGACAAAGGCATAATCAGAGGTCATCTTGCCTCTCAGTAGCTTTCAGGATGTGAAAGTCCCCAGGAGCCTTGCTGAACTATGACCCCACCAGAACCTCCACGGAAGCCAGTACAACATCCTATCCTAACCGTAAGCTAATGAGGAAGTCCCTCCCAGAGGCCAAGCCTATTCCAGCCAGCTTCAACTTCAGTTTCTCTCTTTCTGTTCTGTATTGGGTGGGTGAAAGGGCTGCTGGATGATTTCTGCAGAACAGCAGTTGGGGAGCAGAGAGAAGGGAAGGGAGGGGAAGGGAGGGCAAGCCAAGGGAAGTCCTACCCCTGAAAGAACACACAGGCCCAGGTCTCCATACCTGTGTGGTTATGGTCACTCTGCATTGCTGAGCCTCTCTCAGGAGTCCAGCCCAGCCAATGCTCCCCAGGATGGACAGAAGACCCCTCCATGATCTGAGGCCTCTCCCCAGCCTTGACACTCACCCCCACCCCAGAGCAGAATAGTATGTGAGTGACCTCATCCAACATCCCCATGGACACAGCAGGCTGAGAGGGCTGTGTGGCACAAGCATTGCTGGAGTCGGAGAAGCCCCCATCCATGCTCTGAGGCAGTGCCAGGGGGGCTTTGGAGGTGCGGCTGTGAGGGCACCAAGCCCCCCAGACATCTGACCCCAACTGGTTTTGTTTTTGTGGCCTCGCCTTTGCAGTGAGGTGAATCCTGACTCAAGACTTTCTTGCCAGGGCTGCTTGCAAAAGTCTGTAATTCCAAGCTACTCAGTAAGTTCAAAACCTGCCTGGTCTACAAAGTGAGTTCAAGGCCAGCCTGGGACACTTAGTGAGACCCTGGCTTTTCTTTGTCTTTTGACTTTGTTTTGTTTTTTAAATACAAATGGGGGCACATAGGAGAGCACTCATGGAGTTCAAGCAGGAGGACCTGACTTTGGATTCCCAGTATTTCCCCGAAAAGTCTGGCACAACAGACTACCTGTAACTCCAGCACTGGAGGAGGAGACCAGGCAGTGTTCTGGTGCTGCTGAGCAGCCAGAGTAGCCAATCAGTGAGCTCCAAGTTCAGCGATCCAGTCGGTCTCAGGAAATAAGGTGGAGGGCAATAGAGGAAGGCACCTTCCATCAAGTTCTGGCCCCCACTACCCCCACCCTTGCCACAGAAACACACACATACACATGCACACACACAAAGGTCTATGTATCTAAGTATACTGTGCAGTGCTCAATGACAGGGCAGTTGATTAACATGGGGAAGACCCTGGATTCAAGCCTTGCTACTACTAAAAAAAAAAAAAAAATTAAGTTTGAGGCAGCCTGGACTACTTAGCAAAGACCCTGTCTCAAAACCTCAAGAGTAATGGGATATGGTGGTACATGCCTTTTTGTTTGTTTGTTTGTTTGTTTTCCAAGACAGGGTTTCTCTGTGTAGCTTTGGTGCCTTTACTAGAACTCACTCTTACAGACCAGGCTGGCCTCCAACTCCACTTACAGAACTCCACCTGCCTTTGCCTCCTGAGTGCTGGAATTAAAGGCATGGGCCACCATTGCCTAACTGGCATATGCCTTTTAATCTCAGCACTCAGGAGGCAGACACAGCTAGATCTCTGTGAGTTCATGAGTTCAAGGTCAGCCAGGGTTGCGTAGTAAGCCTGATTCAAAAAACAAAACAAAACCCAAGGGCAAAGAATGTCACTTAGTAGTAGTACATCAGCTGTCTAGCATGTGCAAAACCCAGAGTTTGATCCTTAGCACTCCAAAAGGATGTGTGGAAAATACACAGCCTAGTGTCCAGGGAAAAAGTAAGCACCCCCAAATCACTCCATCTGACTGGTGAGCTGTCGCTCTGCTAGACAAGCCCAGTTTCCAAGACCAAACGAGGTCACTACGATGGCTCCTGAGGTAGGCAGCGCACCTCTGCAGTGCCTGTTTGGGAGGCCGCCCAGAAGAGCCTCCAGGCCTGGGTTTCGGTTTTTGTTTTTTGGTTTTTTTTTTTTTTTTTTGCATCGGGCAGCAGAAACTGGAGCTGAAGCCAGCAAAGTTCCCAGCTTTGGGTCTGAGTCAGCTGCTTCTGGGCCTGGGGGTTCAAGGGTTTCAAAGTCATAACCACTTGAAGGTCACCTGGACCTCTATGCAGCTGGCCCCGTGGCCTGAGCCCTCCGTAGGTCTCCTGTGCCTGGGAGTGGAGCACCAGCTGGAAAAGAGGCATGCTCCTGCATGCACAGGAAACTGAGTTTCAGCTGCATGGAAATTAAACCAGCTTGCCCAGTGCTGAGCTACCACGTTGCGTTGCTTGCAATCAGATTGATTTCTTGGGCTTGTTGTGACGGCAGTGTTGCGATTGATTCGTCTGGGTGGCGGGGAGTTTATCTATTCGAAGCTGTCTGTCATTGATCTGGAAAAGCTTCTGAAACAGCCCAAACACCTAGCAAGGCCGAGGTTACCACCAACCCCAGCTCAATATTAATTATAATAATGAACAGGCATGAAGAGGGTGGGTTCATCGCCTGCCCTGCAGGGCTGGCCTCTGTGAGGTTCTGTGTTTAAGATTCCTTTTGAATCAACAACATGCCAAGTGCGGCTGCTGGACATGCCTAGACAGAGGGAAGTCCGCACGCGTGAGAACTTCCATGGGACTGAGAAGGAGTAAACACTGCTGAAACAGGAAAGGTTTAGGGTAGACTTCAAGAGGGACTTCCTCGTGGACACACAATATTAATCCACTTATCATCTTAGGTTACTTCCATTTGGGTCTGTTTCTTTGTATGTGTTTGCATGTGAGCAGCATGTGTATGTATGTAGAGGGTAAACTTGAGTGTTGTTTATTGAGTACTAACCACATTTTTAATATATATATATATCTTTAGTGACTAGGTCTCTCACTGGCACACACCTTGTGGATTCGGCTAGGCTGGTCAGCCAGCGAGACCCAAAAGTCCGTCTTTCTCCATCTTTCTAGTGTTCTCCACACCTGGTTTTTACATAGGCACAGGGAATGGAACTCGGGTCTTCATGCTTGCATCAAAATCACCTCCTGCCCCCCAGCCAGCTCCCGGCCGCTGAGCCTGATTCTTCCTCTGTAAAATGGTTTCTCAAAGTTGCTTCTCCGTGTCAAAAATCTAGACCTGACAGCACAAAACTAGAGGGCTCTTCTGGGCAGTATTCCGGTTCGGGGGGTATCAGAGGACCCCTACTTCTGGCCATAAACACCTTCCCTTCTCAACCTAGACACAGAGTAGGCATTCAACCAAGGACTGTAGTACTGGTTAATTCAGTGGGTGTCGCCTCGGTGCTTGCTCCACGCCTGGCAAACGTACTAGCGAAGCTATGATGAGCTGGTTTTGAGGAGATGAAATTTGGAGTGGCCATGGAGCTGGGCCTCCCCCTCACCGGAGACCTCAGAAATGGCCTGCCCCTGTGGGATCCCTTGCAAGTTGCTCCTGGAGACCTCAGGTGGGTTGAGAGACAGGGAACAGTTCCCACGACCTCCAAGAGGATTCTGTGTAGCACATGGGTCCTGCAGAAGACCTCACCCTCACCCAGCAGAAATGTGGTCTGATCTGGGGTTCATTTCAAGAAGCAAAGATTCCCAGCTGACTCCCAGCCCCCACCGTACAGAACCCCCCAGAAGTCATGAAAGACCCCCATACTTGAAAGACCCCTGTGCCCAAGTACTATGTTAAACTTTGCTGAAATTTAGCTGGGCCCCTCAGCTCAGGCGATACTAAAACTGGATATCTATGGGTTGCAGACTCACTGACTAGGCTAAGGAGCGAGACAAAGTGCTATATCTAGCTTTGTGGTTTTTCGGGACTAAGGAGAAGGGATACTGGGATACTCCACCCCCCCCCCCAAGATATCCTATCTAAACTGTAAACTCGCTGCAGGGTGTTTTATCTGTCTTTATGTTTTTTCGGGGAAATTCGAGAATAGACATGGGGCCATTCCCAGGATGAGCTAAGCCCACCAATTTGAGAGCCAATGAAATGCTTGTGCTATACTACCCTCTTATGTAATCATTTTTCCCTATAAATATGGCTGTTTGAATTTGCCCGGGGTGTGCAGTTGGCCTAAGCTACTGTTACACCCACAGGCGCCTGTGTAATCAATAAAGACACCTCTTGCTGATTGCATCTGTTGGCCTGAATTATTGAGTCTGGGGGATTTCTCCCACCACCCTTGAAAACAAGGGTTTTTCAGTCACAGCAAGAAGCACTGAAGTTAAGAAGAACTTTTTGGCTGAAGTCTGCACAGTGAAGGTAAGGATGGAGAGGCTTCCTGTCTGCCTGACAGCCCTCCCGACTGTCCTCCCTCTGACACCCCCACCCCCTGTCCCTACAAAGCTCTCCTCTCTCCTCCTGTTTGGCCGCTGCAGAGACCCCCACGACCAGCCCTAAGAGAAACATCAGAAGAAAGTTAATAGGGAAATGCTGTGGCGGATCTAATTGATTTTTTTTTCCTATTGGTTCCCTAATATAGGCAACACTGTTCCTGCCGCTTTTCCGGGCTGGAGATTATGTCATAAATAAAGAGATTTGCTCCCTATTTCCATGTGCTTATCTTTAATAAGTTAAGAACTCAACAAGCTTTAGGACGACTTGAAATAAGCAATGGATCCGGTGGTGGCGCCTGCTGGGGCGCAGCAGCCAAAAGCTGGGCTTGAGGGAAGGGGGAGGCGCATGACTGAGGCAAGCAGAGAATCTGCATTCTTTGAGCTGCCCTGGGACAAGATCAGAAGAGGGGATAAGAGGGGAAGCTGGAAGAGAGCCTGGGCAATAGGACCAAAAGGACAGGCAAGGGCTGTGGGGCTGTGGGGAAAGTGGAGTTAAGTGTGTGGGTTCAGAGGGGGCTGAAGCCCTGTTGGCAGGGCTTGCCTAGCATTTATGAAGCCCTATCACCTCATGAACCGGGCGTGACGATGCACGCATGAAATCCCAGACTCCAGTGGTAGAGGCAGGACGATCAGAAGTCCTGGGCTAAATAGCAAGTTCCAGGTAGCCTAGGATATATGAAACCCTTATCTAAAAGAAAAAAACAAAGTAAGATAAAAGTCTGTGAACCCAGAACTTGGAAGGCAGAGACAGACAGATTGCAATGAGTTTGAGACCAATTTGATCTACATAGGGAGTTTTGGGGCAGCCAGGTCTACACGTCTTAAAAAAAAAAAGAAGAAACAGCCCCAGGCAATAGCGGTGCACACCTTTAATCCCAGCACGTGGGAGGCAGAGGCAGGCAGATCTCTGTGAGTTCGAGGCCAGCCTGGTGTACAAGAGCTAGTTCCAGGACAGTCTCCAAAGCTACAGAGAAACCCTGTCTTGAAAAAAACAAAAACAGGGGTTAGAGAGATGGCTCAGCGGTTAAGAGCATTGCCTGCTCTTCCAAAAGTCCTGAGTTCAATTCCCAGCAACCACACGGTGGCTCACAACCATCTGTTATGAGGTCTGGTCTGCAGGCATACACATAGAAAGAAGATTGTATACATAATAAATAAATAAATAAATATTTTTAAAAAACAAAAAAAACCCCAAAAAATTAATAATAGTAGTAGCAATAAGAATAATAATTGTAATCATAATAAGGTGTAAGGCTTGAATGCTAACTCCATCATTGCTTACTATCTGTGTGACATTAGGTAAATCATTCATCCTCTGTGCTCCATTATTTTAAAACAGAGAGCTTGGGAGGTGAATTAGCAGGTAAACGTACTTACTTACCTCCAAGCCTGATGAGCTAAGTTTGATCCCCAGGATCTACAAGGTAGGACAGGACCAAATTCCACACGAACACACACACACACACTAAATAAATAAACAAATGTAATCCATCCTCATTGTCATCACTTACAGGCAGAGGCTGGGCATGATGGCGCACATCTCTCATCCCGTGACATAGCCCTTGCCTAATGTGTGTGAGGCCCTCTGCTAAATCCCCAATACCACCAGAACCCAAAGAAAAATGAATAACAACAGTGATACACATCTACTTACTGTTCTGGGGACCACTGTACAAATGCTGAGGACAGAGCCTGGTCCAGGGTATTCAGAGAAACAACGTTAGCTCGTCTGTTGTTGGCCTTCCCTGAGCCTTAACCATGGCTAAGCACCTGCCCTACGTCAGGCCCTAGCCTGGTCTTCGCAGATCAGTGAGTCATGGACGTTTTGCAGCAGGGAGCCCGTGACTGGACTAAGACAGGTAATATCACAGGGTACTGCACGGGGGGGGGAGGGGGGACACCCAGAAAGGGGGCGGGGACCCTTGGCATGGAGGCAGCCTGCCTGTCCTGAGGCTCCCTGCTCTTCAGTTCTGGTGCCTCTCAAAGGAACTCACACTTCACTTCCTGGAAGGTGACTGAGGCAGAAGCAAGGTCCCTCAAGACAGAGCCGACCTTCCGCCCTGCTCAAGCAGTTTTCTTTCAGCCTAGACAATACTGTTTCTATTTTCCATTTTATAGTCAAGGACGCTGAGGTCCAGAGGTGTAGCTTAAAGCTGGGAAGTAGCAGAGGCAGGAATTGAACCCTGTTCTAAACACCACCCTCTATCTTCACACAGCAATAGTGCCCAGTGACAGATAGGTGATGGGGCTGGAGGGATGACTCAGTGTTTAAAAGCACTGGCTGTTCTTCCAGATGACACAGATGTGATTCCTAGCACCCTTTGGTGGTTCATAGCTGTCTGTAACTCCAGTTCTGGGGAATCTGATGTCTTCTTCTAGCCTCCATGAACAGAAGTTGTGCAAGTGGTACACACACACACACACACACACACACACACACACATATATACACCCACACATATACATATAGGTAAAACACACACATAAAATACATAACAAAAAGATGCTAACCAATGTCACCCACCTTAAATATATATATAATTAAATTATAAATCATAAAAATAAATAATTAAAATTAAAAATTCAGGCTAAGGACAGAGGAGACAGGGCACATAAAAGGTATTTAATGATTACCAACCATGTGTCATGCTCTCCTGTGAGTCTTCTCACTGCATGCACATCTGGAAGGCAGGTGACACTGCTTTTCTTTTATAGTGAAGTGGAGACTCTTACCTGCACCTGATGCACGCACGAGGCTGGGATCTCAAACTCGGGCCTCTTCTTGCAGCCTCTGGATGAGCAGGGTCTCTTTCTCACAGACTTTGTCCTTGTAAGTCACCACTGTGGCCCCACTGAAGATGGATGGACAAACAGAGTCCTCCCTGGATAGGTTTGGAAGCTCTGCTATTTCTGGTGGAAGAAGAATTTGTCACTCTTGCGTGCGCATTTATAGCCTCCCTTTTCTCCAGGCATTGTCTGGACCTGCAGGCTCTGTGGCTTTAAGGACCAATGACCTCACAATCAGTTGCCATAGAGACCATTGTGATGTCACAATCAGAGGACAAGTAGTTCAAGGAGAGGAGTCGGGGATGGGCGTGCACAGCTAGAATTGAGCACCATTGAGAATTCTGTCCTGTATTTCTGTGCAGAAAATGAAGAGGCGGGAGGCAGGCCTGCAGCTGGCTCCTTAGGGACCACGAGGAGAACAAGAGCTTCTAACACTCCACCTGGGGTCTCCTGGGACGGCACTGTGCCCACACTCACAGGAAGGGTCCAGGGAAAGGAACAGCAGAAACTCATTCCCACGCTGTGGGGCTGTCGGAAGTGGGCTACTTCTACAGCAGGAGGGACTAGGGTTAGACACCAGGAGGATCTGTAGCTAGAAGATCTCCCTGAAAGGCTTATGCACCCTTGTCCCTGATTGCAAGGCTCAAGGCAGACACTGCATCTCAATGGCCTCCTGAGCCTTGTAGAGACAGCCATGTTGTAGCACAGCACATGAGAACCCTCTTCTGACAGAGGCTGGAGAGAGCTCCTGGAGGACTCTGGTTCTGGCATACACAAAGTGCTCAATAAAGGCTTCCTCATTCTGTCAGCCAGTGACTGAGAGAGTAATGAACGGCCAGGGTCTGCAGTGAGGGACAAACGGAGGGAGAGACAGATGCGAGGCGCGTGGGGAACCCAGAGGCCAAACAAGCTTTGGCGCCCATGTTATGTGCCTCACTCTCTGCCACACGGCCACATCCCCCCATTCTGCGTTTAGCCAGAGCTTCCATGTGCTGTCTCTGAGGATATGAAGCACTTGACGTCTGCTCTGGATCCCAGCTAAGCACTGGTCATTTAACTGAATATCTATTGGGTGAATTATAGAACCAACTGTCCCTACCGGTTCCAAGCAGCTACCCCCCAGGATTCTGCTCCTGGGTGACCCTCTAGGTAGGCCTAGGCCCCTGCAGATGAACTCTGGGCAAGAAGCCCAGGCCCAGGGAACCTGTGACTCCTCTGCCGCTTGCCCCACAGAGGTTCACTGATAGGTCCCTTTCTTTCTTACCTCCTCAGGATAGCACGTTAAGTAGTTGTGAATCACCAAGTCTCCTGGGGCCTCAATGTCCCTATCTGTTCAATGGAGACAATGACAGCTTTGTACCTGCCTCATAGGATTGTTATGAAGGTGTTGTTAAATCCCCTGGCTTAATGCCCTCAAACAGCAAATGATAAATGGAGCTATTATTATTTTTTAAGGTAAAGAAGAAAAAGAAGAAAAAAAAACCCTCTGAACTCAGGGCCTGACTTTCTTTAAATGGAGAATAGACAGATCTATTGTGAATTTACTTTCAATGCATGTGACAATCTTTTTAAAGAGGAAATACTTCAGACCTTTCTGTAAAAAGCTATGAGCCCTTGCCTTCTACAATCGCAAAGCTTCTTAGCAGGGTTTGCTGCAAAGAGGAGGCATGATTATTTTTCTATATTATCCAAACCAACCCCCCAGTCCTGCCTCAGGCATAAGGAGAACAAACACAATTTTGCCTTCACCTTGGCCCAGGCTGAGCAACTATCAGAGATGGTGGTGTGGGGTCAACCACAGGTCTGGGATGTTTGCTCACACCAACCCTCTCTTGCCTTGTATCAGCAGAAGTGAGTGGTGCTGGCCCTAGCATCTACAGCTGAGGGGACATCCAGCTGCAGTCTCCCGGCCCCCCCAAGAGAGAACTAAAATGCTTTGAGGCTGGGTCTCATACAATCCAGACTGACCCCAAACTGGATATATAGTTGAGTGTGACCTTGAACTTCTGATCTTCCCATCTCTACCATCTGAGGGCTGACTAGTATTATAGGCACGAATTATCATGCCCAGCTTATATAGCATGAGGTATTAAACCCAGGGACTCATGCACGCTAGGCAAGCACTTTACAAACTGAGCCACATCCCTATCTCAGAACTCAGATGTTTCCAGATGTTTCAACCAATTGGCAAGCCTGACTCTCCTGCCGCCATCTCCAGGTTATCATGGAATCCCTGGCATCCACTGACCAAGGAAGTTTAAATGGTGTACCTGAGGCCTCTTCCACCTGCTCCAGAGTTTAACCCACCAGGTGACCCATTTGCTTACCACGTGCCCGGTATCGAGTCCCCAGCCCCTGAGCAGCACCGTAAACCCAAGCCTCTGGTGGATATGTTTTATGTCAGTTCAAGCGCAGGGACAACCGAGTTCAGAGGATTTTATTTCTGGAGCCGTCCATATTTCTCAGGGATTCTCACCTGTCTTTGTTCCCTCCCTCTCTTGGTTATTATCCTTGGACACTTTCCAAGCCAAGCTGCCTTGATTGCTTGGGGAGACGAAGGCCCCCAGCATCCTCCATGGTATCTCTGGATCTGGCAAGGATGCCCTTGGGGACTATTTCTTCTTCCTTCATCATAACTCTGCAACTGGCCACAAGATAGGTGGCCTTGACTTTCAGGAGTTGGTTTGCCTAAGAGACTTTCCGTATGTCAGAGAATATGAAGAGGGGAGTAGAAGTAGAAGCCTCTGTCTTCAAGGCTGGGGAGGGCTATGTGAAGAGTAAGCCCGGGGGTACAGAGGGGAGGGAGAAGGCCAGCTGTTCTTTCTTACACTGTGCCAACCTAGCCTGACACCAAATTAATAGCATTCAAATGAGATGCAAAGCATTATGCAAATACCGAGGAGAAGGCCACTCTTACCAGAGCCTCTGGGTTGTTGGAAGGCCAGTGCCTGGAGCCCTTTCATGGAGGGCCCCGTGGGCTCTTGTCAACTTCAATCCTCACACCTCAGCACCAGCTTGTGCATAGGATGGAAGAGACTGGCCAGGCGTTCAAATTGGCTTTGCCTCCCAAGCACTCGGGGCCCCTTCCCATCTGAAACAACCCACAGGCAGCTGCAAGGTAGCATAAGCTCCCTGGGTTCCTGTTCGCCACTCATCAGCATGTATGCAAACTAGATGCAAGGCTTTTGCATCTATTTAACTGTCCATTAAAATAGCCCCATGCCCGTCACCTCTGCACAGGCCCAGGCTTCCAAATTGCCAACCCCTGCTGCCTGCAAAAGCCATGTGTTTCCTGAGCCTGGTAATTGCTGTGGTGTTTGTTGAGCTGTATTTGCATTTGATTGTCATTTAACTTTCCATCTTTCTCCTTCAATCAAACCAGGGGTGGGAAAGTGGGGAGGGGCGAGAATTGGGCTTCTACAATTGATTCTTCATTTTAGTTTCAGCCCCATTGGGGTTTTCAAAGAACTTCATTTCTTAGTACCACAAACTTGAACCCTGGGACCTCTCCCTCCACACGGTGGGGGAGGGCCTCCTCCCACCCATCCCAGGACTCCTACGTACAAATAATTTAGCCAACGGGATAGATCTCAAGTCCTATCTCCAGTCTGCATGTTCCAGCACCTGCCTCATTTCTGCCCAGCTAGTGGCATTAAACATTTATGGAACTGTGGAGGATCAAAAGCCTTGGCTGGGGGTGGTGGGCAGGCTGGAGGACTGGGTTTGGAGAGGAAAGTAGTTCACATCAAACCATTTTCTGCTGCTGTCTCAGTGCACCCAAGGCTCCTGCCGCAGTGATCTGGTCCCATTCTTGGAGTGGGGGCGAATGCTCAGAGCCAGGACCTTCGGCTGATTGACTTTGGGTAACCCAGGAAACCAGGCATGTCCCTGGCCATACCAGAAGTCACTGAGTCTAGGGACTTACTCCAAGAAGATGGTGGCAGTAAATAGAAAGTTGTGACCCTACAGCCCCTGAGATAAAGTGGCAACCTCCTTCTCTGCCCCCCTAAAACCCTAACCTCTTTGGAAGCTCTACTTTGAAAGTTGTCTTGGAGAAGAGTGGATTTGGATTCCCCCCTCTTCTTGCTCAGAAAGCAAGTGCTATCCCAACAGAGACTTCAAAATAAGTCACCAATGTGCCTGTGACCCCGAGAGTTGACAGGCTGTTTAGAACTGGAGAAGTGAGGCTGACTTCCCTAGGGATGTGGTTAGAGACCCACTCCTATCTGGGCAGTGACTAGGAGCCCCCCACTCCCCTCCCCCCAGCTTTCAACCCTAACCTTCTTCCTGGTTAGCAGTGAAGTACCATTCTTCCCACTGTTAACAGTGCCTGAAACCCACCCAAAGGATGCCAGGCTGACATGTTTTAGCTTGTAGACCTTCATAATGAAGTAACCCCTGGAAGGTAGCAACCAAGAATGACCTGTCACTCAGCTGACCAAAAATCCTCCTACAGCCAAGCCACAGATGACCCCAGCCCTTCCTCACACTTTCCTATGGGGGCTCAGCCTTATGGAACCAGTCCCCCTACTGACCTCAGCTATCTGGCAGTTTCCCTCATGTTGCTGGCCACATAAACCACACCCCCACTCTGTCCTCCTTCCATTGGATGCCCTCCTACTCCATTCACTGAGTAAGGCAGATTCAACTTGGTTTCACCCATCTGCCGTGGGAAGCCCTCACTGACTTAAAGCAATGCCCCCTTCTCCCAATCTCACAACATTCATACGCCATCGTGCCGTGTGTGTGTGTGTGTGTGTGTGTGTGTGTGTGTGTTTGTATGTGTGTGTGTGCAGAAGCCAGGGGATAACTTACAGGAATTGGTTTTCTCCTCTCCCTCCACCATGTAGGTGTTCTGGGAATAGAATTCTAGCCAGGCTTGACAGCAAGTGCCTTTTACCCACTGAGCCATGTCACCAGCCCATGCCGCTCTCCAGTGCACGTATGAACTGAGTAAACTCTCAAATTGTAAACCTTGAGTATAGATTAATGTCCCCTTGGGTACTCTATTGTCCTAGGTTATGGGTAATACCAAGGTCTAGGAAGAATGGACCCTTTGGAAAGCATGAGAAAAGATGCTTACCAAAAAATGCTTCCTAGCTTGGTCCAGGCTCTGCCTCAACCTTGCATGACCATTCCACAGGAGCCATGTTTACCAGATCTCTAGTAAAGAGCCATGGCAAGTTTTGCTATCATTCCAGTCATACAGTACAAACCATCCTCCGGGTTCAGGGCAGAGCCTGTATTCTGGGACTGTAGTCTCCAGTGGACCCTCCTGAATGCTCAGGCAGTAGGAAGGTCATATTGCAGGTTCCCAGAGAGCTTGCTTGCCTTCCTTCTTGTAAACAGTACCCAGTCCATCTGGAGTCTCACCGTCAGGACAACTGAGTGAGACCAGCAGCAGCCTTTAAGTCACTATGAACCTTCCAGATGTATAAGGTTCAACCTGCATTGTGGCTTGTGCCCATTTCCCAGAGCTGTGTAGTCCTGAGGGGCCCAGGGAATACCTACAAGGAAGAAAGGCAGGCTCTCACGATTCTTGCTAGTTTCCAGACTTCAGACAGGCATTTCTGTGCCTGTTCCCCGATTCTTTTGGCTATTCTTGTCTTCCTTCCCCTCCACCCCTCTTTCCTGGCTTCTCCTTACTTCAGATCCTTTCCTTAAAAGCCTCCCTCCTCCCAGCCTTCTGCTACTCTCCCCCTTTTCTTCACTTCTCCAAACAGCTGTCCAAAAACCCTCTCCCAGCATCTTCCTAGGGTAATTCCGCATGACACTTGGTGCTTGGAATTCCTGACACCAGGCAAGGTGGCTCCCCAGAGCCCACAAGAGAATGTACAGAGAATCAAAGGGGCAGAGCTGGAAGACCACAATGACCAAAAGATCCGAGGAATAACACTTAGGACAAAAGCCACCTATTTCCTTTGGGGGGGGGGGGTGTTCGAAGCAGGGTTTCTCTGTGTAGCTTTGGAGCCTGTCCTGGACTAGCTTTTGTAGACCAGGCTGGCCTCGAACTCACAGAAATCCACCTGCCTCTGCTTCCCGAATGCTGGGATTAAAGTTGTGTGCTATCACCTGGCTAGAAGCCATCTGCTTCCAGGGTAAGATGGAGGGAATGCAGTGGACAAATGATTGGTTCCTCTACAGATGTTAACATCACTCGCACGGTAGTGTCCTATTGACCTAACCGTGGTCCCTTGGATCTAAATAACAGGCTCAAGTTCTGTACAATTATGACTAGCTTGATGTTGGCCTGTGGCTTGCTGGGGTTCCTCAGATCACAAATAGTCATAGAATCTTACTTTTCCACATGATTGAATGGGATAGACTTTTGGTTACTGCCCCTCCTTCAAGTTTCCCTCCATCTGAAACAATACTGGTGGGCTAGAGATATAGCTCAGTGGTGGAGCACCTTTTTATGAAGTATGAGATCGTGTGGGAGGCCCTGGTTCCTAGCACTGAAAATAAAAGCAATTAAATGAAAATTTAAAACTAAAACAGCCGTAAAGACCCCTGATACTCATGCGGGTCCCATTTTCTCTATCAGTTCCAAAACCTGAGCTGGTACTGGCAAAAAAGCTCTGTGTCACTGCGTCTGTGTTCTGGTTCCACAGAGGAAATAGAGAAAGAGAGTCTGGAAATTCGGGACGGCATGGGGACGGAGGGTGCTACCTTTAGCATCCCACAACTTGACCCAGGTTGCCTCCTACCAAGTGAAGAATGTCTCCCCAGGACACAAGTGCCGCTGGCTTTTAACTATAATATCAGGATAATTAAGCTTTTCTGTGAGCACAGTTTGCTGCTGATGCAGCTGCCTGGAGCCCCGGCATTTATTGAGCGCAAAGTAATAATTTATTGTCCTTTGTACGCTCAAAAGCCGTCTTCATTATCGGCCCGGGATGGAGCTGCCACAAGGGCAGGCGGGCCTCACCAGCTGCCTCACTGATGTGCGCCTTCCCCGGTCATCCTAGGAGCCTTCAGGTACGAGGATAGGGTGGGGAAAGGTGGGGAGGGGTTGTTCTCCTTAATGGAGAATCCGATTAGAACCTAACACCCTGGGAAGCTGCTAGCCCGGGAGAGAGTGACAAGCTTGGCTGGGCGTGGGCAGTTTGGGAAGGCGGAGAGTGTGTGCCACATTAGCAGGGCAGTCCTTTCTCCAGGGTTGGCGTGGCTCGGAAGCCTGTGCTCTTGCCGCTGGGTCTTCTGCGCCTTTGCTTGAGACTTTACGGTAAGCCGCACCTCCTGCGCCCCCGCCCCCAGCCCCGCGCGGCGAACCCCGGCGCCGACGCCAGGCGCTGGCCGTGGTGCTGATTCTGTCAGGCGCTGGCGGCGGCGGCCCCGCTGCTCTCCCGGGGACCGACTCAGCCCCCCTGCCCACCCCTCTCCTAGTCCCTAGTTCCCCTGCCGCGGCCCCGATCCGGGGCGCGGCCGCAAGCAGCACCATGCACCCAGCAGTCCTGCTGCTCCTGCCTTCGCTGTTGGCGCTCCTGGCTCACGGTAAGGGACCCCGGCGTCTGGCCACAGGACGGGGGCGGGCGCGGACTCCCAGGGGTAGAAAAGCAGGATCCGGCGCCTCGCTCAGCGCGTCTTGTTGTCCCTCCCAAACACCGCGTCCCGCCGACTGCGCTGTCCCCGGCGCCGACCCAGCCGGGCGGGGCGCGGGCTCCACCGGCGGGAAGCTGTCGCGGCTCCCGCCATTCGCTCCCGGCCGAGACCTCGCCTTTAATCATCTCCCCGGATCTAATGGGATTTCTCTGCTGCAATTCATCACGCCACCCCCTCCCCGCACACACTCGCTCACCCGTGCGCTACCTCGCTCCACTCCAGGCATCTAGGAGCGCCTAGGCGCGTTGCGGGGGGTTGGGGGGTGGATAGCGGGTGCAGAGTCCGGACAGTCCAGCTGGCAGCCTGCCGTTCTGCCTCCCCTGCCGCTCTCCAAACTTCGCTCGACTTTGCCGCCAAGTCTGGGGCCACTCTCATTCTCACCGCAGAGGAACCGGGCCGGTGGTAGCAGAACCTGAGATTTGATCACCTCTCACCTCTCATCGCCATGGCTCTGAAATGTCAGAATTGGAACCTAGAGCACAATTCTGGGGAGACATTGGGGGACCCTGGGAACCCTCTGTCCTTCCCCCTCTCTCTTCGCTGGACTGCAGCAACTGGGGTCCTGCGACTGGCTGTCCTCCCCGAAATTCTTTTATTGCACATACACATGCACACCCTCACATGCCCGGAGTGCTACCCCCCTCGGAGTCTGCCTTCCCACCGGGTCCTATCGACCCCAGAGCGGCAGACTAGTTGGCGGAGACCCAGCCCGGACTCCCAGCCCCGGACTCCGAGTCAAGTCCCAACTTCATTGGTCTCGGTCATGAAAAGCTTGGCCTTGGAGTAGGCAGCAAGGGAGTTTGGAGGGAAGATGAATGAGAAGCAGAAAAGATGCTAATCTAATCTGAAGCAAGCGTTCTCGGAGTCTACAATTGCTCAGGTCCTTCTCGGCTTTTACTAGTCGCTTGGTGGGGTCCGCGAAACCGCACTTGGACTTGGGACTCCAAGTCCCTCGCCATCTGGTTACGGTTCGTAGCTTCTGCTGTGGAGGAGGGAGGAAGGGGAATTTCTAACCTTCGGGCTCCGGCTTCGGGGGGGGGGGCAGAGATTGGAGATCAGATCATCCCGACTATGGCTGGTTTGGGCTGGGATGGTACTAGGCAGCTGTTCTCCTGCCCTGGAGGCACTGGAGCCTGACTTTGAACCTCGAGCTCTACCCACAAGCAGACCATGTCTTTGCCCAGCCCATCTGGCTGCCCACCCTGGCTCCTCCTAGGGCTAGGAAAACTTGGGGTTGTATATTCACCTTGCTGGGAGAAGGGAGAATTTCACAAGCCCCAATCCAGGGATGAAAATGGATGAAGAGAAACCCATCTCCTGGGCGAACAATCTAAGGATATCTCTGAATTCAAGATCTGTATGGTGTCTGGCCACATCCTGGCTACTTCCCTGGGGCACACAGTCTGTGTCAGTTCTCTGGCAATGGAGTCCTTGTCTGAGGGTGTGAGTGTGGTCTGGGGTCTGCAGGTCCCAGGATGTCAGCACTTCAGGAGCTCTGAGTGTTGGGTGTTGAGCCCCTAGTGTGAAGGTGTAGCCTCTGCCAGCCAGTTCCTTGCAGGTTGGAAAGAGAGAAGAGACCTGTGTATGCCTCACAGTCCAGCCTAGACTGGAGGTGTGGAGGAATTTACCCACTCGCCCAGCCAGTGTCCTTCTGGGATTCATTAGATTGTCCAGGGCTGGATTCTCTTTCTGTTGGGTTCCATAGGAAGAAAGAGATTTGGAAGCAGTGGCAAGCCTGGCAGGTGAGAGAGCCTGGACCCAGAGCTAGGTGGCCAGGGGGCCCTTACCTCTACGACAAAGATGAAAGGTTACACATCAGAGTCTGCCTCTCACAGGAGGCAGCTCACTTGGCTTTCTGGGGCTCCTGGAGACTTTCATAAAAGAGAGATTTGGGGAGTAAAGGCCTTAGGCTGGAAATCTTTCAGCCTGAGGATGTAGCCCTGTAGCCTGGCAGCCTGGGAGACCTCAGGCTCAAAAGAGGGACTCAGACCACATGATGCAGTCAGTCAGCCGCAGCCTGAACCTTCAACCTTCGGTAGTCCAGGGGAGGCAGACGCCCTGAAAGCCAAGGAGATGGGCAGTTCCCCCGCCCCAGGGCTCAATTCCCCATTTCTTTTGCAGCTCTTGGATTAATTGGTCCCAGGTATGACAGGCGTTAGACTATGGGACGTCCTCCCAACCCTTGGGGAGTGCCAGGGAGGTCTTGTCACAGTGGGGGAGAAGACAGTTCAGCAGGAGCCAGGCCTGCCTAGGCCTGCTGTGTCAGTTTAATGATTTTTAATGAGCAATTACCTTTAGTCATTCTCTTAATTTCTGAATATCAATAAAGTTAATTAAACTCTGCGTGTGTGAATGTGGCCTGGGGAGATTGTGAAGGTAAAAGCAGCCAAGACTAGGGTGGGATTAGGTCTCCAGGTGTAGAAGCTGCCTCCACAGTTATGTGACCTTGGACCCAGGGTTCCATCTCTCTAAGCTTTCTTGAGAGTGCGGTAGAAAGATGGGGGGGAACCAGAAATAGCAAACCTCAGTTGCTTATTCTTCCAAAAACTGGGGGATAATGTGTGGGAGAAAAAAAAAACGGAAGGATTTGGCTTCCAGAATCCCCACTGATGCAAGGGCTAACAGCCTCTGACTGACTTAACCTAAAATGCTAATTGTTGCTTAGGGATGGAACTCGGGTTGGTACTGGCTTCTGACAACAGATTGCTGAGTCTGGGGGCTGCTTCAGAAGGAATCCTGCTTCCTTCTCTAGCCTGGTACTTCAGGATGAGGGCTTTTGCTGGGGAGATAGCTTAGATTCCACTCAGAGATCCGGAGGTGGACGTGTCAGGCAGGCAGACAGGGAACCCCTGCTGGGTTTTTGAGGAGACCCGCCCTGAGAGGAAGAGAACTCTGAGCTGGCTTTTTGCCCCTCACGGACCTAAGTGAATCAAGCTTGGCAGGCCCTGGCGGCCATCCCAGCCTTCTCAGCAGGGTGGCAGCTTAAAATGCCTTGGGGATGCTGTGGGGCTCTAATGGGGAGCAAGAAGACAATGGGACTGAGGCTTAATTAGAAACCGAGCTTCCATGCCCCTCCCCACACACGTGTCTGCCTGTCAGAAAGGCTGCCTCTCTCTCACCCAGTCCAGGCCCTCCAGCCTCCTCCAGCCCTTCTCATCTCCGTCTTTCCTAGCTCCAGTTAAGCTCATGCTCTAGGTGGGGCTCAGCTTAGGACTCCTGCGTCCTACTTGGGCAGAGCTAACCAGGTTTATTATTCTACCCTCCAACTTCCCCAGAGAGAAAAGGAACGGTAGCCAGGGGTAGCTTCAGTAAAGGAACCTCTCGGTCCAGATGGTGAAGAGCCCAGGCTGCCACATCCTTGGCTCACTAGACCTCTACTCTGGAGCCTTCAGTGTAAGGTTGCATGAAATTCATGCTTGCCAAGCCTGGTTTTTCACCTATGAGAGGCTAAGCTCTATAAACAAGAGTCACCTAGAAGAGGAGAAGCTGCCAGACCCAGTCCATAGCCAGGAGGTAGAAAGCAGGTGCAAGGAGGTCTCCGAGGCCAGTTCCCACAGGAACAACACCATACCAGAAAGATGACTAATAGAGCCGGGGCAAAGGAATCTCTGCATCCGTTGGTCAGACGAGCCAAGTGCTCAACAGCTTCTGGGCTCCTCATGCTCCTTCTACCTGTATTTGTTTCTGTTTTTTTCCTCCTCCTCGGCCAGCCTGGTTAGTCTACTTCAGGCTTCAAGCATGGCTTTACTAGTACTTCGGTAATTGGCACAAGGCATCTGCTCTATGGTGTGTCTTCCAGCCTGGGTCAGAGGACTTGTCCATGTCCCCACTGTCTGTTTGCTGCCCCCATCTGGTCCCCAGACCATTGGATCAGGAGCCTTTGCTGGTTGCTTGAAGCTCCTTCCAGTAGCAGCAACGCAGAAAGGAGACTAGTAAGTCTATCTTGGGCAGCTACTGAATCCCGACTTGGGAGAAGCTGAGGGGTCAGCTTCCTGGCTAGAATGGAGTGACAGGCCTCTGGCAGCTGGGACTACATCATGAAGCTGAGTTTGCATAGCAAGCACACTATTTTTACATAGACTGTATGTTGGGCTCCCCCCCTTTCCTAACAGTTGGCCAATTATTCCGCCTGTAAATTACAGCCTTTACTTAGTTTTTTTCCTGCTACGAATTAAGCTGTCATGCCATCAGCCTTAGGTGGTTTGGGAGGCGGGGCCTGATGGCCATTCTTAATGTGGTAAAGCTTTTTCTCAGTCCATCCCTTAGTGCCACCGCCGCTTATGTCCCCAGTGGCTCGGGGCCTAGCACGGGGCACACAGTAAATGCATGTTAAGAAATTTGTAAGAATTGCACGGTTAGAAATCAACACAGAAATCACAGCAGGGCTGGCCTTTCAAAGCCCCTCCGGCCATTGCCATTCATATCTGGCTGAGAGGGAAGCCTTATATGAACTGAAGGACAGGGGCTCCTGAGTGCACTCACCCAGCCAGGCTTCGGAAACCATCACATAGGAGCTCTGAGATCAGATATGCCCTTGGATGGAATAGTCTAAGGATAATCTAGATAGTAATGTGGGTCCGTGAAGCTTTCTCAGCTCCTAAAAACATCAGGTGTTGGGGTACAGCCCTCCAAGTACTCAGCACATCATTTCTTTGCTCACAGCACAAACATGGTTTGTTCAAGGTGTGAGGACTGGCCCAGAGAACAGCCTCACCCACAGGAGCCCAGGCTTCAGTGATCAAGCCTTTTCTACTCCTCTTGGATTTAATGTTCACAGTGAGAGGTTGGGAGCGAACAAGCCACTTACCCTGAACAGGAAGGACACCCCAAAATGCCTGCCCATTTTTCAAGGTCTTGCTTCAGCCAGGACCGTCTCCTCTAGCCTAGGGAAGAGTGGTAATGTAGGCAAATAGGAACCCGGAATGCCACGATTCAAATAATATAAGCAGCAACAATAACAGCAAATGTTTATTAGGACCGACTACATGCCAGGTTCCCTGTGTGCTTTATAGACATCCGCTCATTGCTTTTCCTATCATTTCCATGAAATAGAAGCTATTCCTTGCCTTTCATAGACCAAGTTCAAGCTCATATTGTCTGACAGACTCGAGACATAAATAGTCCATAACTTTCTTCTAGCACACTTCTGGCCTTGACAGTTGCTTTCCTGGTGATGTCTATTCCCAGTCTTTATCATATAGCAGGTTACAGACATTTTATCATCCTATTCTTAATGCAAAGGACTGAAATATCTTGGCCCAAAGGTCTGTAGTAACTCCTGTCCTTTGGGGACCTTGGTAAATAAGAGGAATGGTCCCGCTTGTCTTGGCTTCTTGGGTTATCACACCCCCTCAGCCTTTATTGAGGCCCATTCCCCAGATGGAAGGCTGAAGTCTTCCTCAGCTTCTTTCCAACTACCTACCTGTCGTCCAGCCGCCAGCTCTTCCAGGGAGAAGATCGATGATGCAGCTGCAGGCAGAGTGTTGTTGGCCATTGATTGTTGAGATTTCTCGGAGGGCTTGGGAGCAAACAAACCTGCCACGTCTCCAACAACAATCCCAGGCTCTTGCTGCAGAGCCTGCACGCAGCCTTGCTGGCAGGGCATCTGGCAGGAAGAGAAGGGGTGAGGTGGGAGGTCCTGGCTGAGACCAGCAGGAACCAGGGGCTCTGCCAGGAGATGAGCAGGGACTGAGTAAGCATGGGAAGGAGGGGAGGAGATGCAGTGAGGATGCTGGGTAAAGCGTCCTCACCCTACCACCATACAGGACTTAACTGGTCCTGCCTTTACAGACTGTCCTTCTGTCTGTTTCCATTCTCCCACCTCCCCTTTCCTGATCACCCAGAAAAGCTAGCCAACACGAACTCAGCTGTCCACTTGCCCATCCTTCCATTCTCCATTCAACAACCCCTCTATACAGCACCTATTAAAAGATAGACTGTAACACAAACCCTGACCTTAAGGAACTTAGTTTAGTTTAGGGGCAAGCTACAGCCTTAATAAATAAGATCAGCTCTTGCTACCTCTCTAGCTAGACCAGAGACTTCTGGGTTTTTTTTTCCTCTGATATTAATTGAACGAGTTAGATATGACAAATGACACCTACAGGATCCAACTACCCTGGACTCCAGAAGGACAGATGACTCCTGGCCAGGAATCCTTCTGTACCTCACTTTCTCACTTGTGGCAGGAAATTACCATCTCATTCTGTGAAGGGCCAGAAAGTCTCTGGGGTCCTCAGGTCAGGCCATGAGGGAAGTCCTTCATCAAAACTTTCCCATCTCTGCTGGGTCTGGGTGTCCCTGTAATTTTCAACAGGGTTACATGGTACAGGGGCCCACCTGCTTGTCACCAGACCAAATACATTGCATATAATCCAAGTTGTGGGTCTCCACCCCCAAAGTGTATGCCCCAGGGGTTAACCAGAATTATCATACCCTGGTAGTAACCTAATCATGTCCTTAGGAGGCCCCTTTCACCCCTTTTCTCCCTTACCCAAAGGCTCTTCTCTTTACAATCAAGCCCCCTCCCTCCCATCAGGCAGAGAGGGCAAAATTTAGAAAGCCCCTGGACCACCGAGCACCCCTACATCTTCTCTATAGGCTATTTTCTTCCTGCTCTCCCCATTCTCAGACCAGACTCAGCTACACTGTCCCCGCTCAGCTTCTCCCTGCTCCCTCCTCCCTCGCAGCTCTGATCACCAGCCTCTTTGTCCCTCTAGCAGCCACCTGCTGAGCGTCTGGCCAGGGTCCCACAAGCCAGCAGGTGCCTAGGGAGTCCCCAGTGCCTGGGGAGTGGGAGAAACAGGCAGTGTGGAGAGCCAGACTGCAGCTCAGGAAAAATTCCAACCACACAGAGCTAATCAGAGAGTTAGGGCCCAGGTTTAAACCTTGGGCTGGCTCTGGGTGTCTAGGTGACCTTGGGTAAATCAAGTCATCTCCCTGTGCCAATGGGAATTCATGGTACCAGATTCTGTCAGGCCTCTTTTGTAGACAGCATAGAATCAAAGGAAATCAGAGAGGGTAGGGACTGGGAAGCGACTAGAATCCCTCTTTGAGAAGGCGGTCCTCCAATAGCCAGAGAGATACAGGGTACCAAGACAGGGGCCTCTTTACCAGGCAGTCACTGGAGAGGCTGGACCTGATGACCCAGGAAGCCGGGGTCAGGGCTGGGCTATTGGTCATGGGCAAGCATTAGCCGAACAAGGTCTTCCAGCAAGATAAAACTAAGGCAAAAGGACAGAGCCTGGGTTTGTGGACCTTTTAAGGGTCTTCACCTGGCACACTGCTCTGCCGAAGTTGTCGTCGACATTATTTATATCCAGCCAGGAGATGTGCTGGTGATTGGAAACATCTGGTCCAACAGCTGGCGGTCCCCCTCCTGTCGAGACACCCTATTTTATGGCTGGCTAAAGAAACAGGAGGAAAGTCACATTTTGAGATAAAAGACCCCCTGCTATCTCCATGCGGAAGTGTGAAGGAGGCGTCCAGTAAGCCAGGGCACGGCACATTTATTCCTCCAGACTTCCTTCTCCTCCCTCCTGCGCTGCCCACTCAGCCCCCCAACTTGTGGCAGAGCCCTGTTCTATCCTACTATCCAGTTACCTTTCTCAATCCCCTTCCGCCTACAGCCCGGACTACGACAGCCTGTTACTCAGGTCAAGGTGGTGCTTCTGAGGCTCCAACCACCCGCTGGTCCCAAGTCTGAGTCCTGCAGTACGTGTAACCTCACACTGACTCTGGCACTCCCTTGGCCTTCCCTGCCCGGAACTTCAAGCAACAGAAACAGGAAGAGACAGGGAGAAAGTTTAACTCTCTTAATTTGAGGTGTCCATCCACCCAGCTCAGCAGAGTCCTTGGAGGTCAAAAACGAGGTTGGGTGGGGAAAGAGAATGGGGGTGAGGGGTGAGCTGCCAGCAACCCTAAGAAAGCAGCCTAGACATGCAAGTAGCCTGGGTTGCATCCTTGCCTGGCTTGTCCATCTGCTCCTGGGTGTCCCTCTGTCTCTACATCCTAGGGCAGAGGCCTATGGACTATGTAGATCTCAACTCAGCTTGGGCTGCTGTCTCCCACCTTCTATAGGCCTACTCCATTCTCTTTCTCCCCAATCTTGGGCTCCACTGACCCCCTCAATGAAATTTGAGGAGATGCCTTTATTTTTAGCAACCCTGCCCCTCCCTCCTCCCCTGCTGAAGATGCCTGTGGAAGTGGAGGGACAGGGCAAGCCTGGGGAGTCTCATAGATTAAGGTGCGCACAAGCTGAGCCCCTTCCCTCAGTCCCACAAAAACACAGTCCCCATGTCTCCCCACCACACTGTCTCACTGGGTGACCAAGTCCACAGATGGTGGGTGGCAAGCGGCAACTGCTGGAAGAAGGTGCTAGGCTACTCTTTGCTCTTCACTCCCACCTCTCCAAGTCCCCAAAGACAGGGCTTACCTCTCCCTTCCCAATGACTCTCCCCTAGGTCATCTGGAAGCAAGGTAGAGCTCCTGACCTTCCCCACAGAAGCTGGGTAAGATGGAGAGGGGGGCTGAAGGGTCAAGCAAGAAGCAGAGAGAAGGCAGGCATGCCCGATGAAGCTACGCATCCAGCAGCCTCTGATATGGTCCTTGAACTTCCTAGAGGGGTGTCAGGCCCACGCTAAGGTTCAATTCTACCCAAAGGCCACTATCAAATCATTATCTCCAGACCCAGCAGGAACAAGAACTCACCCCCATGGCTACTCCCACTGGCCCTGGGAACTGGCCTCAACTGGGAGAGCACAGAGCAGTTCCAGGAGCTGAACCAATGGACCAAAAAGGGAGGCAGCCCTGGCTCCCTCAGAGGAGGCCCACCTCTGGGCATAGCCTGTCTTTGCACTCAAAGGCTCCTTGTCTCTACATCTGTCCATCTGTCTTGATCTCAGACCCCTAGGCCTGCCTTCCACATACACCACCTGCCACAGGTAGGCCTTCTATCTGAGCTTCCTCACCTGTAGGATGAAAGGATGTCACCAGATAGTGCAAGTGGGCAGTGATCCGAGCCAGAGCATAGCAGGTGCTCAGACACTGTAGGGCTCTCCGGATCATCCAGTCCCACCCGAGCCACAGGCCCACACACATACACGCGTGCACCCACTCACATATACTCATGCTTTGGCATTTGCACATACACATGTATGCTCATGTGTGCACACACTTAACATGCACACACAGACACTCTCACAGATGGGCACACATAGCCTAACTCTCCAATGCTCAGCAAACAGTGACCAAGAGATAGATATAAGTCAATGGACCCCAGAGCATACAGAAGGAAAGTGGACAGTAACAGTATAATCCTCTACTCTGCCCACCATCTCTATCAGTTCCTAGAGTTGGGCACCAATAGCAGAAAAGTTGTAACTGCCCCTCCCACCTAAAGATGTCTTAAGAAATCAAGAAGCGCTGGGTGATGGTGGCGCACGCCTTTAATCCCAGCACTAGGGAGGCAGAGGCAGGTGGATCTCTGTGAGTTCGAGACCAGCCTGGTCTACAGAGCGAGTTCCAGGCTCCAAAGAGAAACCCTGTCTCGAAAAACAAAA
>NC_022014.1:21154334-21160391 GCF_000317375.1 Microtus ochrogaster | reverse complement strand
GAGGAAAAAAAAAAAAAAATACAGGCCTAAAGAGGGTAAGTCAAGCCCAAAGCCACATAGCCTATCGGCAGTAGAAGCACAGCTACATTGGTGTTAGGGCTCTGATAAGGTCTCCACAGACACCCTAGTGACCTTCAGACAAAGTAGTAGCTGGAACCCAACTCAGCATTGAGAACCAGGGTATTTTGGGGTACTGAGCACAGGACCCTTTCTTCCCCGATTGCATTTTTCTGAATCGGTATCCCCCCAGATGCAGCAGACAGAAAGCATCAGGGAATAAAGGTGACAGTTATGGAGGTGAGTAGCCTTCATGCATAAAATAAGTCCCTTCTTGGAGCCAAAGCTCAGGAACTCTTGGGAGTATAACCACTAATGATCCTTCCCAAAGGGGGACAAAGTGCTAGGACTGGCCTCAGAGGAGGTGGCTTTCGAACACTGGGGTAGGGGTTAGGAGGAGCAGCTGGTGTGGGGCCCAGGATGGTAGCTGCTCTCCAGTCCTGTTTGTCACCTTGTGGCTCTACCTTGATGGGTTTGTGGACATAAGGGACTGTCCATGGTTAGTGTCTGGAATTGGGGAGAGGGCAGAAGATGGCTTTGTCACTGGACTGACTGAGATGGTCCAGCTACTAGCTCCAGGGAGAACGCAGTTGCTACCTTTGCAGACTTCCTGTCCTGGCTGGTATTTCCAAGGTTTACCATTCAGAGAAATACAGTCTTTGCTGCTGACAGTTTGGTAATGACTGGGCAGGCTCTGGAGGAGCTGTGACTTGAGCACTCAGCTCAGGCCATGCTCTTCTTCCCCTCTGCTCTATCCCTCTGCCTTGAGACCAGCAGATAACGCCCCTGCCTCCTAAGATCCTAGGCAGAAGGGGCTTGGGGTAGCAGATGGACAGAGGATCCGATAGCTAGAAATTGTACCCTGAGGAAAGAAAGCCTCAGTGCCTACCTGGACCCTTTGTTTCCTACAGCCCAGGCAGGAGAGGAATAGTAAATTAGGCTGGCAAGGGTAACAAGACCGGGTTCCTTCCACTGCGTCCATCCTGTCTCAAGGGCAGGGGCCAATTCTACAGTCCCTACTTCTCAGGGCAGTGCTCTAAGGCCTTGGCCCCAGGAGTCACTAGTGCATAGGCAGGGCTTCCCAGGCCCCCAGGTCCCCAGGGCCAGCAGGCAGACAGGAGGGGAGAACACAAGGCCGCAGGGGAAGGTGTATGGCGCAGCAGGTGACGCTGTAGCAGAGGCCTCATTAATCACCTCTCCAGCCCCCAGCTCTGCAGTGGCGAGACCATATTAGATTTTAAATTGGAAAGCAGAGAACGTGGCAGTTAGCAGGGAGCTCCTTCCACCCTGGGCCCCTGATCACAGCCTCACAGGAGGGAAGGGACAGTGGAGTGAAAAGGGCTAGCCTGCCTGCAGCCCAGAGCAGGGCTCCCTCCCTCTCCCTGCTTCCTCAGAGTCTGGGAGCTGTCAAGACAAACAGCTCTGGGAAAGGTCAGGCTAGGGTCCAAATAGGGGACAATGAAAATAAGGGGCCCCAGCAGCCTTTGTGGGGAACAGTGTGTCCTTCTGCTGAGACTAGGGTCTTTCTGGACTTATGGTTCTAGGCTCTGATAGTCATAAGCAAGGACAAATGGTAATGACTATTGGCCATGCATGTATTTGGACTCACACACACATACATGCCTACAGATACACACATACACACACAGAGACACAAACATACACACAGATACATTCACACACAGACATTGAGACACACACAGATACATACATACATACACACATTGAGACACACACAGATACATATATATACACATAGAGACACAGATACACATATACACATATTGAGACACCCACACAAATACACACATTGAGACACACACAGATACATACATACACACAGAGAGACACAGACACACAGATACATACATACATGCACACATTGAAACACACAGAGATACACACAGACACACATATACATATACACAGATATATGTATGCACACACTGAGACACACACTCAGATATATACACACAGATACATATATTGAGACACACATAGAGATACTTATAAACATACAGAGAGACAGACACACAGACACACACAGATACATACATACACACACACTGACACATACACACAGATACAGATACACACAGACACACAGATACTTACATACACATACATTGAGACACACATACAGATACATACACACAGACATAGGCAGACATGCAGACACATACATATACACAGATATATACACACACACATTGAGAGACACACAGGTACATACACAGACACAGACACACATAGACACACAACAAAGCAATGACCAGCGCAGTAGCAGCACTGATCCCAGGCTGTGAAACAGACGGATCCCGATGGCCATTTTCCCTTCAGAAGAACTAGGATGGTCCATATTGCTTCTCAGCCTCAAATTCTTCACATGAAAATGTAAAGTACCAATTCCAAGCACAAAGAGAGCCCAGCAGTTCTGAAGGGGAGATGGCTCTTGTGGAGGTTTGTGACTGGGTCACAGTGATGCTAGGTAAATACGATTGCCCTGCAGCTGGGCAGCTGCTCCAGGACTACCTCCAGGGTGCTCTGCCTTCTGCTGCTGACTGGGCAGTGAGGGAAAGGAAGAGAGAGCAGAACAGGTGATTCCATGAAACACACACATGCCTGGGGCCACCTCAGATGGGGAATCCCAGGAGGCCAATGTTCTTCCCATAAAGTCAAATTCTCTTAAACCACCTCTGCTCCTGCCCTCAAAAATGCCCAGCGAGCACCCAACAACCTGGGTGGAAGAGATAGTTCAGTGGCTAAGAGCACTTGCTGCTTTTACAGAGGACTCAGGTTCAGATCCCAACACCTACATGGTAGCTCATAACCATCTGTAACTCCGGTCATAGGGGATTTGACGTTCTCTTCTGGACTCTGAGAACACTAGGCAGGCAGGTGGTGCATATACATGCATGCAGACAAAGCACTTGTATGCATAAAATAAGAGAAATAAATCTTTTTTAAAAAAGCACCCAGCAGGCCGGGCGGTGGTGGTGCACGCCTGTAATCCCAGCACTCGGGAGGCAGAGGCAGGTGGATCTCTGTGAGTTCGAGGCCAGCCTGGTCTACAAAGGGAGTTCCAGGACAGGCTCCAAAGCTACAGAGAAACCCTGTCTGGAAAAAACAAAACAAAACAAAACAAAACAAAAAAAAAAAGAAAAGAAAAAAAAAACCCACAGAACACTTGACCACAGTTGGGAAGCAAGCAGCATTGGAGAACTGAGGAGGCCATGGGCCCAGCCCTCCTGTGGTCTTCATGTAAGCCCTAAAGGAGTCCCTGGGCTCTTTGTTGTCTTCCTTGCCCAACCTGAGTCCTTAGTCCTACAGCCTCTCCAAACCCTTTTCTTTTCTTTTCTTTCTTTTTTTCTTAAGGTTTATTTATCTATTATGTATATAGTGTTCTATCTGCATGTATGTCTACAGACCAGAAGAAGACACCAGATCTCACTATAGATGGCTGTGAGCCACCATATGGTTGCTGGGAATTGAAATTGGGACCTCTGGAAAAGCAGCCAGTGCTCTGAGCCATCTCTCCAGCTTCCTGTATCCTCTCTCATCTTACTCTTTCAGGATCTCACCTCAGGTTCTTCCTTCCTGAGAGGGTTGGAAGGCCAGGCTATGGACCCTGTATTTTTTTTCATTGCATGTAGTAGTCACTAACATGAAATTAAGTTAAAATATACTACCTCAACCTAGTCATGTTTAGAATGCTCCACAGCTCATGTGTTTATGGCTAACTTTTGTTTTTAACCTTTTGCAATGCTAGGGCTCAAAGCCAGACCCTTGTGCCTGCTAGGGAAGCATTTTATTTCTAAGTTACAGCCCTGCTCCCTGACCATCATACTGACCCCACAGATGTAAAACATTTCCACAGGGCCTGGAGAAATGGCTCAGCACGACCCCAGTTATGTTTCCATCCACACAGCAGCTAACAATCTCCTATTATTCCAGTTCCAGGGAGATCTGATGCCCTCTTCTGTCTCCTGTGAGCATTGCACACATGTGCTACACATATAAGCCGGCAAACACAGATATACACAAAATATAATTTTTTTTAAATTCTTTAAAACAAGAGCTGAAGAGATGGTTCAGTGCTTAAGAGTACTGGCTACTCCTCCTGAGGACCCAGGTTTGATTCCCAGTACCCACATGGTGGCTCATAAGCATCTATAATTCCAGTTCTAGGACATCTGATGCCCTCCTCTGACCTCTGCAGGCAGCAGCTACACATGGGGTACATACATGCAGGCAAAACACACACACACACACACACACACAAAATAAAAACAAAAATTTTCTTTAAAAAACCTTTAAAACATCTTTATTGTTGCAATTTTTTTATTGTAAAACATACTGCTTGAGGGCTAGACAACCTATGTCCAAACTGCAAACCCAGGAGCTGTGCTTTCCTTGTTCTGTCCCAGAACAAGGGGTGATAAACGATGGGGTGACAGACGATGGGGTGACAAAGCTTCTATCTGATAGAACTATGTGATGCTCAGTGAGCTGACTCTGTAAAACACTTGAGATGTCTTTCGTGGTTCACGGTGTTCTGGTGTGTGGGAGCAGACAGCACCTCTACACCCTTCTCCCTTTGATTGATGGGATACAGAGGCTTGGATTGGAGAAGTGGCTTAGACAGCAAGCAGCACCAGGTCTCACCTGTCAGGGGCTACCTGATGAGGTTGGCCTGACTCCTGGTTTGTGCCACTGTCTCCAACCCTGCTCCCTCCACCTGGCATAACTACTTAACCTAAAGATATGAAAGGTTTTTGGGGGAGGTGGCTGCTCCTAGTCTCTAGGAGGTAACGAATGCTCTGTGTCTGGAGGAATGGCCAGGGGTGGTAGACACTGGAGGGCTCCCTCTTTGGAGCAGCTGGGACAGGTGCCTTCCTAGTCACAACACCAATCTGCCCCCCCCCCCCCGGTTTGCTGTGGAAAACCTTCACTGTTTCCTCCTGGGCAAACGAAGGAGGGATGGGATGCTCACAGAGGTGACAAGAACTCAAGTTCTGAGAACCAGCCACTTCTTCACCCAGAATCTATCTGAAAGGAGGTGTCCCTGCTCACATTTGAAGTCTGTATGTCATTAGATCCACAGGGACTGAGCAGGAAAGAGGACGGTGACAGAGAGCCATGGGAAAGTTAGTGGTAGGCGAAGAATGTGGTAGACACATGCGGATGGGGGTTTGCTAGTTCCTGCTAGCAATTGCCAAAGCTTCTCCCTGCTGGACTCACCCCTGCCCACCCATGCTGGTCAGCAGCCAGGCTTTGGGGAGCAGGGTGGGTCTTGATTGCACAGATAAGCAGACCCAGGCTTAGGAACTGTGCTCTGAAACTACCCTTCACCAAGCCCAGGACCAGGACAGTTATTTGTGGACAGAGTTCTATGGAAAGAAAGATGCCTGGTGCTGTATCCTTGCACAATGCAAATGATTCCTGTGGTCAGGACCCATCAAGAAGTGCCTGGGAGATCAGAGGACAGATGGGCAGGGACGGCCACAGCGGGGACAGGACTTGGACCTAGAAGGATGGGGAGGTTGTGAAGAGACAAATGGGTAAAGAAAGCACGGCAAGAGGATGGATGGGCTGAGCAAATGGGGTATTACAGAAGGTACCTCTCCGAACAATGAAAATCTCGTCCCACCTTGAAGTACTTCCCCTCCAGGACACCACCAAGCCTCCCCATCACCACAAGCTGCAGGATTCCCCACACGGATGTCCTAGGATATCAGCACCCAGACTGGATATAAGAAGGTAGCTGACAGAGCTAGGCAGGCTCTGGGTTCTCATCCTAGGTTTCTGTGCCATCAGGAATGAAATACTTAACCACTCTGGTTTCCCAGCATGTCTATCTCTTGGGATAATAGCACAAATTTCCCTAGACTGAGGAGGTAGAGCGTGCTGAGAGCACAGCCCTCTTATAGCAGGCCCTGAGGTGGGCAGGAGATGACAGCCCTCTTATAGCAGGCCCTGAGGTGGGCAGGAGATGACAGC
>NC_022014.1:21130743-21154015 GCF_000317375.1 Microtus ochrogaster | reverse complement strand
TCTAGTAAGATGAGCATCAAAACTGCCTAGGCTCTTACAAAGCCAGTACGTGCAGTAGGATCAGAAACCCATTGCCATTGTTCTTGAGTTCTCAGTAGTCCTCATTGTCCGCTCTGTTCAGAGAGTCCGATTTTATCCCCCATTCTGGCTCTTGAATAGCTTTTAGAAATAGCTTGGAGGGCCGGTTGTGGTGGCGCACGCCGGTAGGATTTGCTGAAGGAGGCAGAGGCAGGAGGATCACGAGTTCGAGGCCAGCCTGGGCTACACATTTAAGGGGCTGGAGAGATGGCTCAGAGATTAAGAGCACTGACTGCTCTTCCAGAGGTCCTGAGTTCAATTCCCAGTAACCACATGGTGGCTCACAGCCATCTGTAATGAGATCAGGTGCCCTCTTCTGGCATGTGGGCACACATGGAAGGAATGTTGTATACATAATAAATAAATAAATCTTAAAAAAAAGAAATAGCTTGGAGGGGCTGGGCAGTGGTGGCGCACGCCTTTAATCCCAGCACTTGGAAGGCAGAGGCAGGTGGATCTCTGTGAGTTCGAGACCAGCCTGGTCTACAAGAGCTAGTTCTAGGACAGGCTCCAAAGCAACACAGAGAAACCTTGTTTAGAAAAACCAAAAGAAGAAGAAGGAGAAGGAGAAAAAAGAAATAGCTTGGAGGCTGGGTGGTGGTGGCACATGCCTTAATTCCAGCATGTGGGAGGCAGAGGCAGGCAGATCTCTGTGAGTTCGAGGCCAGCCTGGGCTACAGAGTGAGTTCCAGGACAGCTGGGACTGTTACACAGAGAAACCCTGTCTCAGAAAAATAAAAAAGAAAGAAAGAAAAAGAGAAAAGAAATAGCTTTAGAAGTCATATCACAAATCTGGGCCTCAGTTTCCCCATATAAAATGTGAAGGTTTCCTGCCAGTATGAGCAGACACACAGCCCTGAACCTATTCAAAGGCTGGATACTATGGGGGAGCATGGTTACATGGGTAAGGAATTAGAAGTTTCTAGAACTGGACTTCAGGGCCCTTTGGCTCTGCCAACTTCTACCTAGTCTGCACAGAGGCAGAGCTGGGCCACTACTGCCAGCGTGGTGATCACACTCAGGCCTAGAGACACCCAGGCACTCTTGACACACAGGGCCCTTCCCTCTCTTAGGCTCCGGGATAATGGGGGTCTACAGGGCCAGGCCCTCACTAATTCCCTATTAAAACTTGAAAGGGGCCAGGAAACCTCCAGAATAAACTCATTAATTTTTATGGGATAATAAATGGATCCCATTAAATTCTCATTCTTTCGATGCTGGACCAGCTTAACCTTTTAGAACTCAGAGGAGTGGACTCCCTGCCCACTGCATCCCCCAGGCTCTCCTGGACCCCCATGTTGTCATACTCCCTCTTCCAAGCTGAGAATTGGTTCTGCCCTACGGTGGGAGAATTCATCTGAACACATCAGAACCACAGGGCCACTCTGCATACTGCACGGAAGCATCGTAGGCCTTCTGTCTCTGAGACATGAGCTCTGGTCATGGGGCTGCCCCTTACTGGGCTTTGAAACGACAGACAGCCCCACATTTGTAGAAGCTGGGGGCTGGGGATGGCAGGTGGAAGCAGTGTCTCAGGAGAGGTCCCTTCCCAGATAGGGAGACAGTATGCGTGCTAGTGAGGACGGCTTTGGAATTAGAACCCAAGGCTTCCTGGCTGTGTGGTCCAGAAAGATCTGCAGATGCGGAGGTGCTGAGGAGTCCTGAGTTTGCACACACCCTGCAGGAAGAGAGAGAGACACGGTATATATAACACCTCCAGCTTTACTGCTCACCAGCCTTGTGGTCCTAGGCCTCAGTTTATTTATCTGTGAGACAGGCCATAAGACTTACCTAGCAGAAGGTAGAAAGGGCTCCAGTCTTCCATCCTGATCCAAACCTGCCAGGTATGGTACACTAGAGCCTCATCTGTACCCCTACCCCTCTGGGCTCTACTGGGGAAAACAGGGAAACCACTGGGCTGGGGCTGAGGGGTCAGACTACTATTCCTAAATCGGGCAGGGGGGGTAGAGGAGGGAGGAGAGAAGGCACAGGGGCCAGGAGGCGGAGCGGGAGAGAATCCTCTGGGGAGGCCTCCTGAATGGCTCATTAGTGCCAATGAAAGCCTTTTTTCATTTCGTCTAAATACTTTAAACAGGGCTCCCTCCGATGTCTATTTGCATAGCTTAAGAGCTAATGCAGGGGGAGGGCCCAGGCTGCAGCGCCCAGGGCTGGGGGTTGCTGGGCCGTTCTAGAGGGCCTCCAGCCCTCCTGTAGAGACTGCCCCAGCCCTCCCTCCTGTAGAGACTGCCCCAGCCCTCCCTCCTGTAGAGACTGCCCCAGCCCTCCCTCCTGTAGAGACTGCCCCAGCCCTCCCTCCTGGAGAGACTGCCCCAGCCCTCCCTCCTGTAAAGGACTGCCCCAGCCCTCTCTCCTGGAGAGACTGCCCCAGCCCTCCCTCCTGTAAAGGACTGCCCCAGCCCTCCTGTAGAGACTGCCCCAGCCCTCCTGTAGAAGACTGCCCCAGCCGGTGGAGGGTGTTTCCCAGACGTTAGAGGGGCAGCCCCAGCTCAATGGAGCTCTGCAAGGAGAGCGAGGGGGAATTCTATAGTGTCCAGATACTAGGTGAACTGAGAAGTTTATCTGGTTGTACCCCCAGCTTTGTCCCCAGGGACCCCCAGCTTTGTCCCCGGGGATGAGCAAGGCCTCGAGGTGACTGCCCTCTTCGAGGCTGATGCCGAACTATCCTTGTTTTGTGGATGGCATGCCCCAATTCATACACATTTGTCACCCAACAGACACCTCACCTTTAGCTAAATCCTTCCTATCCCAGCGGACTGGACTGAGCGCCTTTCCTGTCGCCTCTGCCTCCAGCTCCAGGACGTCCAGAGGAGGGCAGCTTTCTGTTTCTTTTCGTCTTTTTTTCTTCCTTTTTAAGATGTCTCACTATGGCCGGGCGGTGGTGGCGCACGCCTTTAATCCCAGCACTCGGGAGGCAGAGGCAGGCGGATCTCTGTGAGTTCGAGACCAGCCTGGTCTACAAGAGCTAGTTCCAGGACAGGCTCCAAAACTACAGAGAAACCCTGTCTCGAAAAACCAAAAAAAAAAAAAAAGATGTCTCACTATGTAGCCCCTGGCTGGTCTGGAACTTGCTATGTAGACCAGGCTGGCCTCAAAATCACATGTGATCTGCCTGCTTCTGCCTCCCAAACACAGAGATTAAAGGCCTATGAAAGTCCGCCCACAGGCAGAACCGACTTCGATGTGGCAGAGCTGACACTGTGCTGTGTGCTGTGCTCTGGCCCTGTTGATTCATACTGGGCTCCAGGCTTGATGTGTTTTGGGAACGGAGTATGGGCTCTCCATTCTAGACACCTTCCCAAGGGCCAGGATCAATTCCAACCTGCAGAGACCTTGAAGGGATCCCTTTCTCTCCGTTCACTTGTGGCTTCTTCAAATGACTAGAGTGTTCACTGCTGGTAGCTTCATTCCTCCCTGCTTGCAAGCCAGCACGGTCTGGAATGACATGGGGGGGGGGGGTGAAGGCATCCCTGTTGCTCCTCCTTTCCAATTCTTGCACAGCCATTTTGAAAGCTGTAGAGATCGGGGTTGTTCTCATAGCCTTCTCAGAGCCGACACAATTCTGTATGAACTGAAAGTGGAACCAGCATCCGCTGACCTTTTCTTGGCGGTTAAGGATGTAGGGAGCCTAGTGGGCCACACACAGAACGTGCGTCATCTCTTCAGTGATGTGGCTAAATGAGTCAACCTAATCAATAGTGAGCTGCGTAGTCAGAGGCTGACTCTCTGCTCCAGCACCGGGCAAGTCTCTGCCTTGCCCAGCTGTAGGCTTTAAGTAACACATGAAAAAGATTCCTCTGTCACCGAGTTGCTGTGTCAATTAAGTACTGCAAGCTTGCTGGGGATGCTGTCACTTGCCTATAACCCTGGAAGGTAGAGAGACTGACAAGAGGCTTCCTGAGCTGAAGGCCACCTTTGACTATGTGGCAAGGACAAGTTCAACCTGAGCTGCGTGAAAACCTGTCTTGAGCAAATAAATAACAACAAAACCAGAACAAACAACAACAACAACAACAAAAACCCTAGCCCTTCAAAGGCTAAGGCAGGAGGACTGAAAGCTTAAAGTCATCTTGGGCTAGACAGCAAACTTTCATTATAACAACAGTAATAGTAAATACTAATACAGGTCTTGTAGGAGACTGACTTAGCAGTCTGCACCCTTAGCTCCTCCTTTTGCCCAAGTCAGTCCCTGAACACTGAATTCAGCCAGGCACAGAGAAGCTCGTGACCTCCTCACCATAACCCTTGGCACTCCAGGAACAAGTCACAGACCCTCAGGCCTCCAACAGTCAACCAGGGTATCTTGAGAAGCCTCCTGCAGAAATGGTTTATCTCCCAGAGATTATCGTACCCTTGCTGACAGTGGGTGGCTCCCGCAGGGAACAAGTGGCAGCCGATTTGGGAATCAATTTGCTCGTTTGATATGCTATCTCGATCTCATTTAACCAAGTGCTCCAGTCCCCCTAGATAACACAATCAGCTCAATCGACAGTGACGGGAGGTGCCCATTAGCTCCACTCCATTGCCCAGCACCCACCTGACTGCTGGCAGGAGAGCTATGCCAGCTATGGTCACTTCCTGAGGCAGAGGCTCTGGGTGTGCTCTCTCTCTCTCTTCCAAGATGCCCACAGGTGCCCACCCTGAGAGCCACAGGACATGCTTCTTGATAGGCACCCCTGAAACATCTAGAGAGTTCCAGGGGTTCCAGCCTCTGTGTGTCATGTTAAGAACAGCCACTGCTTACCTGGCAAAGGCAGAACAACATCTGGGTTGTGGGAAGAGAAAGTAGCCTTGTCCTGGCATGTCACAGACACTAGCTCAATACCTCCCCTCCACGTCGCTGGTTTAGATGAAAGACACCCAGCATTGCCGGACCATCTGCTCTGGGGGACATGAGCCTGGCTGGGTATCTAGTTTGGACACTGTGATATCGGTGCTTGGCACAAATGCCAGGACACAGATGGGCTACTTTAGTGGGCATCGCAGGATGTAGCAATTGGTCCAGGTTTCTCAAAGCTTTGGATGGCCTGGGTCCCGTGACTCAGAAGAATAGAGAACCCTCCAAACTGAAGCCTGCCTTTCCCACCCCAATTTTCTCCCTCCTCCCCTTTGTCTGCCACATCAGAGCTGTGATGGTCTCCTGAACAGAATGCAGTCCATCTGCCACTTCTTCATGCCTGCCAATCCACGGGGTGGGCACGAGCCTGTGGATTGGCAGCCCCACCAGCAGACGGGTAGAGGAACCGACCTCCTCGCAAGCTCTGCTGTCTCACCCCAGTTGTGCTTCCTTTCCAGACTCTCGAGGCAGCCATTTTGAGGGCTGTAGAGATTGGAAATGCCACTCTTGCTTGTCCCCCAAGACTCCCCAGAGCCAACAAAATTCTGTATGAACTGAGCATAGAACCAGAACCCACTGACCTTTCCTTGGCCATTAAGGATCTAGAGAGTCTAGTGGGCCACGCACAGAATGTGCATCATCTCTTCAGTGATGTGGCTAAATGAGTCAACGTAATCAATAGCAGAGCAATCTATCCTGCTGACCAGAGATAGGAAATAAGTTTCATTTTCTGTAGCCTGATGGGTTGGCAATGGCTACCTGGATAACGGTTGAGAAGGATTCTGTAGTCTCGTGTGGTCTTAGCAAGAAATTGTCAAAATTGATCAGAGACATGTGCCATGAATGGAGAGGTGGCATTCCATTCTATCTCTGTGTAAGACCCTGCCTAGTCTCCTAAGAAAGATAAAAGAAGTGGGTGTGATAATGCGTGGGTGTGTGCCTATTATCCCAGCGCTCGGGTGTTAGAGGACTCTGAGGTTCAGGACAGTCTATGGAGTGAGATTGTGTCTCGAAATAAAAGAAAGGCAGGATTCAATGAGACAGATAAGTGGAGAAAGGAAACAGCATTTTCTCAACCAGCTCCACTCCATAGAGAAGAAAAACAGCCTTCGAGAATGTGGGTGCCTTTTCCAGACCACATAGCCCTAGAAGAAATAGACCTGAGGTCTGAAGTCCTGTCTGCTCCAGAACATGGGCCTCCTCATTGGTAACTAACATCACTTCTCTGGAAGGATCAGGAAAGTGTATAGGGCGTGGTGGCACATGTCTTTCATCCCAGCGCTCCGGAGGCAGAGGCAGGTGGATCCCTGTGAGTAAGAGGCCAGCCTTACAAGCAAGTTTCAGGACAGCCAGGGCAACATAGGGAAACCCTGTTTAAAACTAATCATAACAAACCAGGAAAGGGGAGGAGAAAGATTGTTTTCTGAGAAGTTAGAGAACTGGAATTTCATAGGGACCAAGCAAAGAAGTCAAGCAGGAGAAAATCTAAAATACAATTCCAAATACGTGACACATTCCCTGAAACTAATGACCAGCAGTTTCACTGGGAACAGGACATGAGTTTGAATGTCTTGTCATTTCAGTCAGAAAAGTCACTGTTGTGAGGGACATCTTGTTAAAGTTCTCTCTCCCACTTTAGAGGTTATATGACTCTGAATGAAGCACTTCCTTCTTATTTTCTTTCTTTCTTACTTTTTTTCAAGATAGGATTTTTCTCTGTAACCACCCTGGCTGTCCTGGAACTCGCTCTGCAGACCAGGCTGACCTCGAATCCACAGAGACCCACCTGTCTCTGCTCCCCAAGTGTTGGGAGCAAAGGTGTGTGCCACTACCACCCATTTCTGAACCAGTGCTTTAATCCTAGCACTTAAGAGACAGAGGCAGGCAGGCAGATCTCTTGAGTTCGAGGCCAGCCTCATTTACGGAGTGAGTTCCAGAATAAATCCAGTCTTGGAAAAAAAAAAACAAAACAAGTAAACAAAACCAAAAAGATAGACTTTCCCGTATCCCAGGCTGGTCTCAAACTCATTACATAATTGAAGCTGACCTTGAATTTCTGCTCTTCCTGCAGGGATTGCAAGTGTGAGTCAGCTCTCTTGGTTTATACAGTGCTGGGGTCGTACCCAGCACTTGATGCTTGTTAGGCAAGCCTTCTTCCAGCTGAGCTACAGACCCCGCCCTAGCACCCATCTCCTCATTAGTAAAATAAGGCCTTGGAGGAATGGCAAACATATATTTGGCATGGCATGGCTTCCTAGCATTCTGTGTTGAGGAGGATCCTGAAGCTGAATCTAGAAACAGCAGGGAATAGTGCAATGATCGATTTGTAATGTCTGTCGTGGTTGCTGGAGGAGAAAGGATAGCACACGTGCCATCTTTGAAGTATGTGATATCACCTCGCTTCCAGCTCTAACATTTTATAGCTCCATGATTCTCGACAATGAGCACACTCTCCAAGGCTCTCTGTCAAAAGCAAGACGGATCTCCCCCTGCCTGTGCTGGGCGGGATGCTGTGCACTGTGGCGTAGCAGGAGAACCTCTGATCGTTCATTATTATTATTTCAGGACTCTCCTCAGAGGCTCCGATCGCAGGGGAAGGTCAGGCCACAGGCGTCAAGGAGATGGATGGGGAGCTGACCGCAGCCCCGACACCCGAGCAGCCAGACCCAGGCGTCCACTTTGTCACTACAGCTCCCACCCTCAAGCTGCTCAACCACCACCCACTTCTGGAGGAATTCCTTCAGGAGGGACTAGAAAGGAGCGAGGAAGCACCGAGGCCGGCACTGCCCTTCCAGCCTGATCCACCCACACCTGTCACTTCAAGCCCCCTTCCCCGCCTGACCAACCAGGACAGCCGCCCAGTTTTTACCAGTCCGACTCCAGCTGTGGCTGCAGCACCCACCCAGCCCCACCCCAGGGAGAAGCCTTGGAACCCAGAGTCAGAGGCCCCTGAGCTTCTTATCACATCTCCTCTACCTCCAGGGCCCAATATGGCAGTGCCCACCCTGCACCCAGAGGATAGACCCAGTACGACACCCACCAGCCGAACATGGACTCCAACCCAGGAGGGTCCCGGAGACATGGGCAAACCTTGGGTTCCAGAGGTCATGTCTCAGACCACAGGGCTTGGTATCGAGGGGACCATTGCCACCTCCACAGCTTCAGGGGATGATGAAGAGACCACCACCACCAGCACCATCATTACCACTACCATCACCACAGTCCAGCCACCAGGTCAGCTACCTGCTGGTTGGCAGGACTGAAAGTGAGGGTGGAGTACTATGGTCCCAAATGCCTCTGTTTCTGACACTGCACCAATCCACCCTACCCTTTGCACCAGGGGTCATCTTTCTGTTTTGTTTGGGGCAGGGTTTCTCTGAGTAGCTTTGGAGCCTGTCCTGGAACTGGCTTTTGCAGACCAGGCAGACCTCAAACTCACAGAGGTCCATCTGCCTCTGCCTCCTGAGTGCCGGGATTAAAGGCGTGTATCACCACCACCTGGCCCAAGGGTCATCTTACATAAAGCATGTGGATTTGAACCATATAACCCCATGTTCAAGTTCTGAGTCTTCCAACTCTAACCTAGCCCTCCGGGTCTAGCCTTTCTGAGTTTCAAGTGTAAAGTGATGGTTAGAAAGCCTACCTTGGGGCTGGAGAGATACCTTAGCTGTTAAGAGCACTTGCTGCTCTTGCAGAGAACCTGGGTTCCTAGCACCAACGTGGACACTTAACAACCACCTGTCAATCTAGTTCCAGGGGATCTGATGCCTTCCTCAGGCCTCAGTGGGCACCAGGCACGCATGTGGTGCACCCACATCCATACAGGCAAAACACTCATCATACACACAATAATAATAATATAATAATAATAATAATAATAATAATAATGTAAATGAAAGACTACCTCACAGAACCTTTGTAAGAAATGAACTAGGGTTACATAATAGTCACTTAGCATAAGGTGTTTCCATCTTTTTTTTAAAGATTTATTTATTAAGCATACAATGTACTGCTGGCAAGAAGGTTGTGAGCTGTCATGTGGTTGCTGGGAATTGAACTTGGGACCTCTGGAAGAGCAGCCAGTGCTCTTACCCTCTGAGCCATCTCTCCAGCCCTTGGTTCCATCTTTTCAACAAGAGAATAGACATTCCTAGAGGTTGGCTTCAACACACACACACATACATGCACACTTCAGCTAATGCTGACTCTATCCCACCCAAGCTGGTCTTAGTCTCTGTCTCCTCTTGTCTCCCAGGCCCCTGTAGCTGGAATTTCTCAGGCCCAGAGGGCTCTCTGGATTCCCCCACAGCCCCCAGCTCATCCTCTGACGTTGGCCTGGACTGTTTCTACTACATCTCTGTCTATCCTGGCTATGGAGTAGAGATCAAGGTGAGTGAATCCATCAAGAGCAAAGCTACCCTTTCCCAGAAAAGGGCCTATTGTGGGGAAAGGTAGAATTGCTTAGGGGTACCAGCTGGGTTGGGGGTGCCTAGGGCTTGAGAGATAGACCAAAAATGTGGCTGGATTCTGTCTTGTGCACCAGCTGCAAGGCCCGGGAGGGCTCCAGGAAAGAGCAAGTATGCTTAGCCTCTTCTTCGGGCTTGGTAAACGACTTAGGACAGTCTGAGGGAGGAGCTCAGCCTTGGACGGGCAGAGGACTGAGTGAATATGGGTTCTGTATCTGAGGCCATGTGGGAGTGGAGCCAACACAGAACCACCTGTGAAGACGCTGTGGCACCTCGTTCATGCACCTGTTTCTCTCTTCATTCGATCCACAAATGCGTCCTCTATTGTAGCGAGTGCCATGTCCTGGGATGCAGATGTGGGGAGGACCAACATGGCTACACCATGGTCAGGTCTGTCCCTCACGTCCTGAGCAGCTCAACATCCTCACTGCTGTTCTACAGGTTTTCAGTCTTCACAAAGCTATATAGATCTTTCCTTTTGTTGCCCCAAACCTGCTTTTCATCCCATCACATCCACGTCAGAATCCTGGATTAGGGCCACCATGATACAATGTGGGTTTTGTCTCCTGAACAACATGGGTCCCCCTGGTCTTTCTCTTAGTCCAACCAAACTCACCCCGAACTCTGCCCTAAAAACTCTCATACTCCCCTGCTTCTCCTTCATCACCCCAAACACTGTGTGGCCTACCAGTCATCGTTCCCTGGTGACTTGGTGGCCACCTTACACCTTCCCTGGTGTCTCCCACCTTGCCCTGGAGGGCCTTAAATCTGGACAGTTCTGAGCCCCCCTGATACTTTTTGTTTCATGGCTAGCTCCTTCTTTGTTTCAAATAACTTGCAACGGATTGAATGAGCTACAGCTTTTTCTGCCCTAAGTCCCAGTTACACATGCCAGTCCCTTTGCCTGGTTAGACTGAGGACCCAGCACTGGCATCAGTTTCTCTGGGCATTCTTACCTTATCCCCAAAGTCTTGGGCCATCATCCTAGCCCTTGCCATTCTCCTGTGGCTGTGTGCAGCTGCCCACCTGTCTCTGGGAAGACCGGAAGATGCTAGAGGAGCACTTGGTGGTAGAAGGGATCAGCATGGGTGTGGAGGAAAATCAGGGACATTTGACCGGCGTCTTAAAGACTGTTGAAAGTGGAAAGGAAAGCATTTTATCTCTCTAAGGGAAGCAGGCAGGGAGCCAGGAAGCCACAGGGAGAGCAAAAGCCTGGATTGTACCACCATTCTCCCTACTCACCAGCTAGGATCCTGTTTCTCACCTGTCCCAGCTCAGAGAGGCCCTGGATCTGGGCGGGCTCCAGGCAGCACCTCCAGGTCTCCCCTCTAGGGCAGTCAGGTTCAAGTCTCCCAACCAGAAAGGGGAGGCGGGGGCTCTCCAACCCGAATTGGCCTCCCCTCTTCTTTCTGAAACTGCTTATTCCTCTTCTGCTGCGCTCCAGGTCCCTCATTGTGGGCTTACTGGAAAGGCAATTAGAAAGAGCCACCCCCTCTCAAGCCATTAGCACTCAGCACCGCTTAATTAAGGTAATTAATGTAAAATCATCACCAAATGAGAGGTGGCACCGGCTGTGGCTCACAGGGTGGAAGGTGCCAGCTGCAGGTGTGAGGAAGGAGATGGGAGGGGGCAAATACCAGACTGGATACCCCACTGCAAACCTAAACTGGCTTTACCTGTCCCTCAACTGAAATCTTAGGCCAGGCTGGGTCCAGCCCTAGTCCCTCCACCTGGAGGGGTATGTACAAGATAATGGGGCAAATGTACTGATGGCTCTGCCTGCCCTTAAGCTGGTCCTAGTCCAAGTCCAAGCCCTAGCCTGGATGCCCACCACTCCAGCAACCCTGGGTCTGGCACTGCCACACTTTTTCATCAGAATGCAAAAGCGGTTACCAGGCAACCTTGAGAGGAAAGCCACAGCCCTGGACTGCTCTCAGGAAACATGGCATGTGCTTGCTCACCCTCCATCTCATTCCCACAGAAGCAAAGTCCTTGAGGGCTCTGTGGCCGGAGACAGATTCTGAGGTGGGGGGGGGGAGGGTGGAGCACCAAGGAACCACAGTCAGGTCAGGGAAAGAGCAAAGGACGGAACAGCAGGATGTAAGGTCAGGGCTACTCCTGGCTGCCTCCCCCAGACCTGGTTCTCTTGAACACACCACACACACCCTTTGGGACCCATAGAGTTACCGATATAGACCAGTCTACGCACTACATAGCTGGGGAGACTGAAGCCTAGGCAAGGAAAGGGATTTGCCCAAGATCATTCAGTTAATCATTAACAAATGGCCTTTGGTCAATAGGTTTGTTTCATAAACGGAATTTGAGTACAATGTTTCAGTCTCTGTTGAGCACTGAGGACGCAGATGCCCCTGTACAAGGAGGGGGAAATTATAAGCAATGGCTGTAGGATGCTCAGGGCAGGAGGGACTGGGGCACAGAAGAGCCATGAGATCTGGGTTCCTCCTCAACCTGGAAGGGTTTTCTAGAAGTAAACACACCCGTTTGGAAGCCTGTGGGGTGACATGCCAGCAACCACTGCCTGGGCTGGGAAGGCGCAGATGTGACAAGCTTGGCCCCTAGAGGCTTCCCGAGATGTTTTGAGAAAGAATTGTCATTGTATAGGGAGCAGAGGTGAGGGTCGGGGTGGGACTCAACTGTGGGTAACCCCGGTGTACCCCTAGTTCACCAGGGCGTGTGGGAGTTGGAGTCGGGCGAGGGAGACATGAGGAGCCAGGGAAAGGATGGCACGAAGAGCCCACAAATCACACTCCGGAGCAGGTCAGCCAGGCTCTGGGCTGAGGCAGCACCTATCTGACTCCAGTCTGCCTTTTGTTGTCTTGTTTAAGGTACACCAGAATCTCTAAAAGTCGAGTTCTCCCAGTTTGGGCCGTGACGGGCCTCCATAGTCTCTTGCACTTCACGCCTGCCCCTTTCTCCATCATGCTGTAGCCCTCCATGCCCCCTAGGGGTCTGAGCCAGGAGGAGGCCAGGTCAGGTCCTCCAAATTCTAGGGAGGCGGACTTGCTGCAGCTGAGTATTGGGCACAGGGATGGACTCTTTCCTGAACGATCCAGAGAAACTTCTCAGTTCAGAGGACATGAGCCCGGTGACTCACAGGGTCCTGTGTCCTCCCTGGGTGGCCAGTCTCTCGTGAGTACTCTGGGCCATTCTGGGCCTGGTGCCTGCTTCTCAGTCCATTTGGCATTCCAGGAGCTTTCCTGCTGCCAGCCTCCATCTTGGCTTGGCTGCTCTCTGTACCATCTGGAGCCCGGGCACAGCTGCCCACCGTCCCTGCCCTCAGGTCCAGGTGGCCCCATTGGCACACAGCTTCCTCAGGCCAGCTGTCAGTTTGATGGGCAGAACACCCTACCCTGCTGAGCCAGGTCAGGACCAGCCCTGATGAGAGCATCAGGGAGTGGTGATGGGTTGGGGTGGTGGTTCTGGGCAATTTCTTATTTCCTAACTGGCAGGGCCCATCTGAGAGCAGTGAGAGTAACTGGAAAGTCTGACTTCCTGATTTAGGTCCTTTATCCCATCCCTAAAGCAAACCCTACCCCCCCCCACACACACACCCCAACACACATAACAGATATTACAGAGAAGTACCAGATCTTAAGAAATTGGAGTCTGGTTTTGCCTTCTGTAGCCCAGTTCTCAGCAATTGGCTAAGCCCCTGACCTTCTCTGGGTCTCAGTTTCTCTCTCCATAAAAGGTTAAACTAGATCAGTCTCTAACACTGAGTCAGGACACTCTTCCCTAAGCTCAGCTGCACAGTGGTCCCTCAGACCTTGGCCTTGCTTTCTGGTAGCCACAAGATGGGGCCTCTGTGAGGTGTGGGAGTAGCCAGAATCTGGGGGCTCACCCTGGTGTCCACTAAAAAAATGACAGCAATCATCTTACTTGCCTTACTGCAATGTGTGTCTGTCAGTCAGATGCTACTGACTGGACACGTGACCTTGGGGCTGCAGAAGGCAAGCTGAGCCCTCCCTACCTTTCATCCAGGAAGAACCAGCCCCTCAAGATGACTGTGTTTTCTCCTTGAACATCTCCCTGGTCTTCCAGAGACAGGGTAGTGTTGGACAGCCCAGGGTCCTATGGGAATTGTCCTCCTAGCTCTCTTTGCTTCTGGCTCCCGCTGCTGGCTCCCAGGGCCCCTCCTGTCACTGAATGGGGTGTGGGAAGACAGCCCTCATGAGCAGAGCTGACATTTCAATCTGCCTCCCCGACTCTTCAGATGCCTGCAAATTACACCAAGACTTCATCTCCCCCCCTTGTCCAACACCCAGCCCTGTCTGGCCCCTGTCAGCCTAACCCTCCAACAAGTGACAAATTACCTCCCAGCTTCTGCAGCAGGCCTGCAAGTGGATCCTCAGAACCCAGAGGATCCACATGGCACAGCTATCCCTGGGCGGCTCAGGGAGCCACATCCCAGCCCTCACCCTCAGGTTGAGCTGGAAGCCAGACATCCCCCCCCCTACACACTTTCTGGGCCCAAAGAAGGGGGTGCAGAGATCTCAGCTCTCAATTTCCCAAGCTATACAGATTGCCAGAGAAAGGATGGCTCATGGGAACTCAAATCCCAACATCTTGAAAAGGCCAGGGCAGGCCAAGCCAAAATCTACCTCCCGGCTAAACCTGGGGCCCTGGAGCCTGGGAATAAAGACGTCTAGAAGTCTATTTCTGCAGGTGATAGCCCCAGGAGTCTGGGAGGGGAACGAAGCTGCCTTGTGCCTCCAGCAAGGCAAGACTCTGCTTCTTAATAGCTGTGTGCCCTTTTCAAAGTTCCTTAACCTCTCTGAGACTCTTTTACCACCTTGACACACTGTAGATGCTCTACGAACCGTCATTGTTGGTGCAGGAAGTTAGAAGTTAAGTCAGAGACATTAATTTCTGAGAAACTAGGAAGAAATGCCTCCTTGATTTCAACACCTCTGCCTCCTCCTCCTACACCCAGCTCTTAAAGGCACTCTGAGATCCACCTGCACCATGCTGATCTGAGAACCACCAAGCCCTCCGCTCTCCCGCTCTTCCCTCGAGGATCCCTGCTGCCTGCATTCGGTGCCACTTAAGGCAGAATTGTATGCTGCCTGGCATCTCTCGATAATTACAGATTCCACGTGTGTGAGGCTTGTTTTCCCAACTCCAGCATCACACAATCTCCAAGTTTGAAGGGACCTCATCCAGCCTCCGCCTGCTAGGGATTCCCTGAGGGATGTCCCCAACAGATGGTCAGGCAGCCGCCACCCAAATGTGCCTGGGCGGGGAGCTCCTGGTACAGAGGAGGCGCTTTTGCCCCTAGCATCCTGCTTTGAGCCTTCTCTTCAATGCCCCCGCCCATTCCCACCTGATATTTTCCTTCCGGGGCTGGGAACTTCTTCTCCCAGATGCTGCCCCCCCCCCCCGCCACCACCTTAGTTCCCAGAATATGCCAATCCTCAGCCACAATCAGAGAAGTCCCTCTAAGCCTAGTAGCACCCGTCTCCTTGGACCTGATTGGGCTCAACATGTCATGCTTGCCAGCTCATAGAGACACACTTGTGAGGGCCAAGCCTCCAGAGGCCCACCTTTCTTCCACCCCTCCGTGCTAAAACTGGCCTATGAAGAGCATATCCTAAATACAAGGCTTAAGTATGTAGATGAGGAGAGGGTGGTCTGACGGAAAGCCTGGAGAAGAGCAATCGATGGTTTGGTGAGGGAAACTGAGGAAGGCCTGCCTCTATAGGTAGGGAAAGGGGAGGTACTTCCTGTTGCTAACTCCAGGAGGGCAGGAAGCAGGCGGGACTTTTGTGGCTGCGCAGCAGGGAGCTGAGACTGGGAAAGCCTCTGGAGCTGCTTGCCAGTGGCCAGTTTGAGCCTTGTCTCTGAGCAACCTGAAGCTACCGATGGAGTTGGAATGGGGGAGAGAAGAGGTCTGACCTGGGGCAGAATGAGTTGGGGGTAGGAGGGGTCGGATGTGGTCAGAGGCCATTTTCTCAGAAACAGTGGGCAAAAGGAGGAAAAGGAGGAGCCGAGGAGGAGCCGTCTGAGATGGCTGGGAGATAAAATCGGAAAGGGTTTGGTGACTCAGTGGGTGCCACTTAACCAGAGCAGGTGGTTAACTCTTGAAAGCCCAACATTTAAATCATTCAATCAGAGGAATGAGCTACAGAACTTAGAGCTTACAGATCCGTTTCCATTGCTTGAGTACCTCATTCAAATCCAGAGTATGAGTTCACGGATCTAAAGTGGGGTCTAAGGGTCGCCCCATTTCTTTTCTTTACCCACCCCTGTAGGGCGGTATTCAACTTGTTATGTAACCAAGGATGACCTTAAACTTCTGAATCACCTGTATCCACCTTCCATGTGCTGGGATTATGGGCATATACCATCGCACATAGTGTATATAGCACTCAGTATTAAACCCAGAGCTGCTTGTGCGCTAAGCAAATGCCCTACCAACTGAGCTACATTCCCAGCCCTGATTCTGTTCTTAGAAGCGTTCATGTGATGTGGCTGCTGCTGATCTAGGGGCCATATTTTGAGTAGCAAAGCCCTGCCAGGCGTGGTGGCACACATTCACAGTCCTAGCACTCAAGAGGCTGAGGCAGGAGGATCACGAATTTGATACTGGCCTTTGCCACATGAGACTCAATTAAAAATAATAGGGCTGGAGAGATGGCTCAGTGGTTAAGAGCACTGGCTGCTCTTCCAGAGGTCCTGAGTTCAATTCCCAGCAACCACATGGTGGCTCACAACCATCTGTCATGAGATCTGGTGCCCTCTTCTGGCATGTGGGCATACATGAGGCAGAATGTTGTATACATAATAAATAAATAAATCTTTAAAAAAAATAATAATAATAAATTAAATGAAGCGACACTAGTGTCCTTGCCCAGGAACGTGGGGTGAAGATGGGTGAGCCTCTCTATTTCTAGACTCCCAGGCCAAGCACCTTTCCCTTCTGGTTGGAGTCTATGGTTGTCTGACCCTTGAATGGAAGCATGGCACTCAGACGCATGCTCACGGATTAAGGGCCTGAAGAACAGGATGGTTCAAAGGGGCCACTGCCAATCGAATGAGGTAATCAGAGCAGGTATCATGGCATGAAACAAGGACACGCGGAGGGGCCAGCAGGAGACAAGTTTGGCAGAACCTATAGAGCCAGTCAGAGCAGCTGGCTTCATAGACTCAATGGGGAAATACTGGGTGATTTAAACAAGAAAGCCCCGGGATGAGCAGCAGGGACAGAGACTACTAATGGCTTCAGTTCAGGAAATATTGATGAGAAGGGAGGGGTGGGTTAAGTCCTCCGGCAGGAAGGCTGGCTTTGGTGATCTAGGTGAGTAATGACAGGGATGAGTTAGGGAAGTGGCAGTAGAGAAGTCGAGATCTGCAGTCCATCTGACAGACTGACCGAATGGACGTGGAACATGAGGTGGCGCACAAGGCCGGCTGGATGTGAGGAGTGTGCGCAGCATACAACAGGAGTGACTGGGGAAGCTTGGAAACAAAATGGGCCTCAGGGCTCCAGAGTACAGGAGGCTCACGTGTGACCCTGATGGGTGATGGTCAGCAGGACTCAGGGACAAGAAGCCCTGATAGCGCTGTTTTGTTCTCTCCCACCCATCTGCAGGTGGAGAACATCAGCCTTCAGGAAGGGGAGACCATAACAGTAGAGGGCCTGGGGGGGCCTGACCCATTACCCCTGGCTAACCAGTCTTTCCTGCTACGGGGCCAAGTCATCCGCAGCCCCACCCACCAAGCGGCCCTGAGGTTCCAGAGCCTTCCACTACCTCTTGGGCCTGGCACTTTCCATTTCCACTACCAAGGTAAGGCCTGAGCCACAGAGAGGAGCCGGCCAAGACTGGCTGCTCTCCTAGTGGGTTTCCTTTTATTACAGTCTAGGTCAGAAAGGAGCTGAAGGGCCTTGACAATGACCATCTGGAGGTCTTTAGCTAACCAGACTGGCTTTCCTCACCCACCTGGGATGCAGCCTATGCCCCATGTGGCAACTCAAAGTGCCTCAGGAAAGAAGGGGGGCATGATGAAATGGGCCATACACTGGCTGAGAGAACAGGCTTCTTGCTAGTTGTTGACTTTGAGCTGGCCCTTTGATTTCTCTGACTGTTTTTTTCCCTCTATTCCTTTTTAGTACACCAGTTGTCACTTTTAATTTTTAAAATTTTATGCATTTAATGCATTTATTTATTTACTTTATGTGAGGGCAATTTGTGGAAATCAGAGCTCTCCCCTCCTTTTACCACGTGGGTCCTGGGGATGAAGTTCAGGTTTTCAGGTTTGGCAGCAGTGCCTTCGCATCTGGCCGTCTCTATGGTCCTTTTTGTAATTTTAATAAATGGGACAATTCCATAGTATAGAGAGAATCAAGACTAGCCATTTGCATTGAGCGTGGTGGTGCACACCTGCAATGCCAGCATTAGAGAGGCTGAGGGAGGCAGATCTCCGAGTGTTGTAAGCTTCAGGCTAGCCAGGCTATGCAGAAGACTCTACCTCAAAAATTTAAAAAGAAAAAAAAAATTAGCTGGACGTGGTATCTCACACCTTTAATCCCTGCACTTTAATCCAGCACTCGGCAGGCAGAAGCAGGTCTACAGGCCAGCCTGGTCTACAGGATAAGTTCCAGGACAAACAAAAGTAAAAATAATAATAATTAAAAGTATTTAATTGGAAATTACTCTATTTTTTTTTTTTACTCTATAATTTTTTGGTATTTTTCTTTTGTTTTGTTTTTCAAGACAGGGTTTCTCTGTGTAGCTCTGGTGGTTTAAGTTAAAGGAAAAGTGCTTAGTATGTCCTTCATTAAGGAAACTAGTATTTTACTGTTTGCAGGATGAAGGAGGGAGGCAAAGCTGCTGCTGCCCCACAGGGGTCCTTCCTGCCCATCCCCCACCGCCCACCCCGGACAGGAAGTCAGTTCCATCCTTTGCCCAGGTTAACTTTAATTCAGATCCTGGAGTGCTAATAGGGAAATAATTGGTAGGAACAATCAAGGCATTGTCTTGCATTTGGCATGGACCACTTCTGCAGACCCGCAGGGGGGAGGAAGAACTGATGGTTGGCCAAGCACTCTGGAGCTAGGGATGCGTGGACCCTGCCTTCTCACCTTGTCAAGGCTTTGTCACCCGAACTAGAGGAGCTGCCTGGTGTGACAGCAGGGATCCTAATGGTGGGCAGAGGTTGTTCAGGCCCTCAGCGGAGGTAAAGCCCCGCCCCAGGCAGGGATGACTGCCTGGGCGGCCCCTTCATTCTCCCTAATGGCTCATCAATCCTCCTCGGCAGCAGGCATAATTTCATGCCACAGTAACCTTTTCTCTTGCTGCAAATTCCTTTGCTCAAAACTACAGTCCCCTCTTTGTGTGGCCAGACAAAAGTGGCAGAACGCTATGGGGCTGGAGGCCGAGCCACAGGGAGCAGATCCCTAGCAGAGACTTGGAGAACTGGCCCGCTCCTGCTCTTTGTCCCAGAAGCCCTCCCTCCTCTGCCCAGTTTTTTGTCAATGATCAGCTCTTTCCTTAATGAGTGTAATTCCCCTAATTATAGGCTGTAATTAGCCCCGATCCCAGAGATGGGAACAGGGGGAGCGTGTGCTCACAAGCACTTCTCCTGGTCTGGAGAAAGAGGATGCCCGGGAGAGTCAGTGAGGGCCGAGGACCACGCCTGTATGTGCTCAGTGTCCAAGCCGATGAAGGAGGTCACAGTTGTGAGCTTCCACACAGGCCTTGTGGCCATAGGCCTTGTGGCGGGACAGATTCCTCTGGCCCAGCCCCAGGCTGGGTGGGGAGGCGGAGACAGAGTGCCTGATAGACCCCTCCCTCCTCCATCCTAGCATTCCTGGCACTGGACTTGGCTCCAGAAACAGCCGCCAGCAAGAAAATAACTCAACAGATTGTGGTGGTGCAGACTCCCTGGGAACAGTTGGTTGTCATGGCAATAGGAGGAAGCTCATCTTGGGAAGTGGCACTTACCCATTATGGAGTCTGGGGGCGCGCCTCTCAAAGCCACCAGCCTCCTGCTTTCACATCATCTCAGCCCACTCCCTTCCCTGGCTGTGCAGGGATGCACAGGGAAGCTGACAGGGAAGTGCTGAGTCTGACCTGGCCTATAGCTCCCAGGACATCAGCCTCTCATCCCTCTACTCTGGGTAGAGTCCTCCCTATCCTAACCTAGCCGGGAGGAAATGACCTGCTGAACAACCTCCAAGGCCTGCCTCGTCTGTAACTGTCAGGTTTCTCTGACCGCTGACTGGGGTCAGGTAGGAAGCAGGGGGCACTGAGGAACTTGAATCCCCGCCCTACCATACACTTGCAGTGCGACGAGAGTACACAGACCCCCTGAACCTCAGTTTCTCCAGACCTCAGCTTTCCTTACCTTAAAATGGGTTAACAGCCCCTACCTCACCTTTCTTCCATGGCTATTATAGGTACTAAGTGCGGAGGGCGTGAAGGTGTTTTAGGAGCTGGAAAGTACAGCAAATGTCAGAATCTGTCGGGACTCCTGACTGCCAACATTGTCAGTCGGCTGGGGTGTGAACTGTGCGCTTTGTGCCAGGCACTGCACATATGGCCTCTCATTTAACCTCCCCAGCCTTGGATGCAGTACTCTAGATCACTGGTTAAACAAAGGAACCAAGGCACGGAGCAAAGAGGTAACTTGCCCACGGTGGCACAGCAAGTAGTGGAGTCTGCATTTAAAGCCAGGGAGTCCTGGTTTAGCCAAACCCAGAACCCATCTCCTAGGCATCACCCTATACCACCTGCCAATCACAGCCAGCCTCTTACTGGTCATACCCGCAAAACTCTCTTCTCGTTGTCACACAATAACTAAGACCGGTGTGAGAAGCCTCAAAACCGAGTCGCGCTCAACTTGGGCTCTGGAACCTCCCTCATCTCTCCAGAGGCAACCCCCTTTCTAGTCACACAAAGCACACAGAGACATAGTCAAGCCTTCTCTTCGCTTCTCCCCTACTCTTAGAGACTCCCCATTTATAAGCTATTTCTGGGGCTTAGCCTAAGAGTCGGGATATGCCAGGCAATTTTATGAGATTTGCTGCCGCTATATGGGCATATATGGTATAACAACTCCAAAGCAGCCGAGTTTCCCAGAAATGCTCATCCCACCTCCAATTTCCAAGGTGAGTGGGACTTTCCCATATCCTCCCATTGTCTTTAAAAGTCGTTCACTGGTCGGGGTGGGTGGGGAGTAGAAAGAACCTCCACAGAGAAAGCTTAGGCAGGCTGCCCAGTGTGTTACTGGAAATGGGGCACTTCTGTGGAACTTCCAATGCCTCCTCTGAGCCCAAAGACACCTAGAGCAGACTGTGCGGGCCCTGCCCCTCCTCACTGTCACCCATTCTCTCTATAGCCTATCTCCTGAGCTGCCACTTTCCCCGGCGTCCAGCTTATGGAGATGTGACTGTCACCAGCCTCCACCCAGGAGGCAGCGCCCGCTTCCACTGTGCCACTGGTTACCAGCTAAAGGGTGCCAAGCTCCTCACCTGTCTCAATGCCACCCAGCCCTTTTGGGATTCCCAAGAGCCGGTCTGCATTGGTGAGTGGGTCCCCACAGAGAAGGCTCGGTGCCAAGCAGAGGAGTAAAGTGGGGGTCATTTTGGATCGCCATTGCTGTCTGGAATTTCGCTTCTTTTCTATAAGGAAGGCAGTATATGGTTGCACATCTCAGCGGTACTGAACCGACCTACATTTATTCTCCGTTATGTCAGCATCGCAGGTTGGGCTCAGAGTTGGTTTTCCATGTTGGCTGAGCAAGATGAATGTAGAGAGAAAACAGAACCAATCAGGGATGATTCATATCTTGGCAGATTGCTAGCCACAGGTGGCCTCAGGTACCGTCTGCAGTAACTCTCCAGACATCACAACACTGCCATTCATTGGTTGATTGCTAAGAAACTCTCCAATTGACCCCACTGGCCTGGGATTACCTTTTCTTCCCCAAGAAAAGGCTGAGCTGCTTGTCTGGGCCCAGCAGTGAGGGCTTCTGGGCCATTCCAGCACAGATTTCTTAGAAGGTGTTTGGAGCCAAGAAGGGACCTGAGTCAAACAGGGCTTCTATCCTCAGAGCCCCACAGTCCCAGGGAAGGCGGGAAGAAGAAGGGACCTAGAGATGCTGGAGAGGTGGTTCAGTAGTTAAGACTGCATGCTGCTCTTGTAAAGGACCTGAGTTCTATTCCCAGCGCACAATCAGGCAGCTCACAAGTGCCTGTAACTCCAGTTTGGGGATCCAACGCCCCCTTCTGGCCTCCACAAGTACTGCACTTGTATGTATAAGCCTACACTTAGGCACACTCATATAAATAGGACTTTAAAAAAATATTTTTATTTATTTATTATGTATACAATATTCTTTCTGCGTGTATGCCTGCAGGCCAGAAGAGGGCACCAGACCTCATTACAGATGGTTGTGAGCCACCATGTGGTTGCTGGGAATTGAACTCAGGACCTTTGGAAGAGCAGGCAATGCTCTTACCCTCTGAGCCATCTCTCCAGCCCTAAATAGGACTTTTAAAATAACAAATAAACCAGGAGCATAGATCACTAATTCTAAATCAGGGAGTTTAAAGTACCGAGGAAGAGTCATAACGTGGCTGGCATGGTAGTCACGACTGAAATCCCAGCACCTGAGAGGCTGAGGCAGGAAGGTTTTAAGTTCTAGGTCAGCTTGAGCTACAAAGTTAGACCTTGTCAAAGGGTGAGGGTTGAATTGGTCTGGGGAGAAAGCAGCTGTACATTCCCAGTTGGTACTGAGATAGCTCCCTGGAGGAGGTAGCCCTGGATGTTTGGCATTGCTATGCAGGGAACAATGTAAGCTATGATGGAGGGGCACAAAGGAGAGCGTGTTTACAGCACAGAAGACAGCCAGGTGGAGTGGACAGTGCCAAGGACCTGGACTGTCGGTCCAAAGCACTAGGTACACAGCACTGAGGAGGAAGGGAAGGAAGTCTGAACTGCTCCGGAGAGCCGGCAGTGGTTGTCTGGGGGCCGGGAGGCCATCCTGTGGAGAGGATTTGAACGGGGTGGTCACTTCGGGGATGTAGAGAAGTCCAGAGACACTGATCAGAGAGCCAGGCTGAGTGAACAGAGATGCCAGTTCTGGTTCCTGGAAGGCCTGAGATAGTTACAAACTCAGAAGGCTCATGGTGGTAATGTTGTGTTTGCCACATGACAGGTAACTTTTGCTTTTTATCTTTTTGGAGGGGAAGAGCCTTGGACTTTTAAACCTTACTTCCTTTCGTATTCTTCCTAGTACTGGTCCCTAAGAGACAGACATGGTCTCTTGCCTTCAAAGAGCACCATCTAGTGGGGAGGCTGGGGAGTGGTTTAGTGTGGACAACACTGGATGGGGTGATCTCAGTGTGCCTTGTATGTGGGCAAGACAGGCCAGTTCCAAATGGAGGAGACCTGGAAGGATTCCCACAGAGATAGCCTGGAGGGCTCCAGAATCATTAGTTCAGGGCAGCTTGGTGGGTTCTGTGTGAAGGCATGCAGAAACAGAATGATCTAGTAAGGTGTGCCTGAAGGTTTCAAGCAGGAAGACTGAAAAGGAAAGGAGAGAGTCCCAGTCATCATGAACTTGAACCTCACCTCAAGGGCCATAGAGAACCACTGAGTGATTCTAAGTCAATGGGATGGCGTTCGAGTAGAAGGCCAAGCAGAAAGTTAGACTGCTCCTCTGTAGAGAATGCAAGACAAGACTCATTCTGGCCCCAAAATCTAGACTCAACTCTTCTATTGTCTGCAGCCTTTGGAGGAAATGGTGCTTTGTATGGCAATGGTAGTCTGGCCTCCTAGAGCAGAGCTGTGTGTCTGTCTGTAGTCTGTTCTCCGAGAGCAGAGCTGTCTGTCTGTCTGTAGTCTGG
>NC_022014.1:21118920-21130643 GCF_000317375.1 Microtus ochrogaster | reverse complement strand
TGTGTCTGTCTGTAGTCTGTTCTCCGAGAGCAGAGCTGTCTGTCTGTCTGTAGTCTGGTCTCCAAGAGCAGAGCTGTCTGTCTGTCTGTAGTCTGACCTCCGAGAGCAGAGATGTCTGTCTGTCTGTAGTCTGGCCTCCGAGAGCAGAGCTGTGCTTGGAACCAGCTTCCTGTTTCAGGCCTGCTTCTTGGCCCCACTCACCTTCTGTGAATTCTGTGCTAGAGTGGCCCAGAAACCCTCACTGTTGGGCCCAGACATGCAGCTCAGTCTTTCCTTGGGGAAGAAAAGGTAGTTCCAGGCCAGAGGGGTCAGTTTGAGAGTCCTTAGCAGTCAGTCAAGGAATGAGAGTGTTGTTAGTCTCGGAGAGCCACCTGTGCCTAACAACCTGCCAAGGCATACTGGTCCTGTCTCCTCTCTATATTTATGCATTCATTTTGTTCACCTGACATGTAAAACCAACTCAAGTCTGACATGAAAAGACAGGGTCTCTGTACCGAAGGGGTCCTAGTTAAAGGACAAACCCAAACAGATAGCTGCTTTTGTTCTTGTTGTTTTGTTTTGTGTTCTGGGGTTCAAATCTGAGGCCTGTTATCATGCTAGGCAAGACAGAAAATTAGTTTTACAACAGTAACAAGGCATGGGGGCATGTTTGTCATTGCAGTCTTCCAGGGGCTAAGCAAGAGGACTGCGAGTCCCAAAATAGCCTGGGCTACATGGGGAGACCCTGTTTTAAAAACAAAAAAACCAGGTCTGGTGGCATATACTTTTAAATCCAGCACTTAGGAGGCAGAGGCAGGTGGACCTTTGAGTTTAAGGATAGCCTGACCACATAGCAAGTTCCAGGCCAGGGCTACAAGGTGAGACCCTGCCAGAAAGAAAGAAAACAGGAAGGAAGGAAGGAAGGAAGGAAGGAAGAAAGAAAGAAAGAAAGAAAGAAAGAAAGAAAGAAAGAAAGGAAGGAAGGAAGGAAGGAAGGAAGGAAGGAAGGAAGAAAGAAAGAAAGAAAGAAAGAAAGAAAGAAAGAAAGAAAGGAAGGAAGGAAGAAAGAAAGAAAGAGAGAGAGAGAGAAAGAAAGAAAGAAATAGAAGTCATGTATAATGGCAAATGCCTATAATCTTAGTACTTGAGAGATGGAGGCATGAGGATCAGGAGTTCAGGGTTATCATCTATTTCGTACTGAGTTCAAGGACAGCCTGGCCTACCTGAGGTTAAAAAAAGAGAAGGGAAGGACAAGAGAAAAGGAGGAAGGGGTGTGGAAAAGGACAGAGTGCATTAAAAGTATCAGCTAGCTCCAAGAAAGTCAGTCTTGGATAAGCCGCTTAACATACTGAAGTCAGCCTGGCGGAACCAGTCAGCCTCCTGAAGAGGTCGGTAGAGGGCGCAGCCAGGTAGCAACAGATGTGCTCACTGCCAAGAAAGTTACGCATGAAACCTCAGAGATGGGGACAGTCAGCCCCCAGTTGAAGTTTGGGCTGTTTGCAGCAGCAGAGTCAGGACTGTAAGATGGGCTCTCAGAGCCACCGCAGCAAAGATGATGTCCCTGTGCTGAGGGCACAGGGCTAGGTGGGGAAGAGGGTTTGGAGGCTGTTTGGAACAAGGACAGAGACCAAGTATAAGCCCATTGCCATCCATAGCTGCTTGTGGCGGAGTGATTCGAAATGCCACCACTGGTCGCATTGTCTCTCCCGGCTTCCCGGGCAACTACAGCAACAACCTCACCTGCCACTGGTTGCTAGAGGCGCCTGAGAGCCAGCGACTACACCTGCATTTTGAAAAGGTCTCCCTGGCAGAAGATGACGACAGGTGAGGGGCTGTCCCGGCTAGATGGGAGTGCCTGACCTGGCAATACCTTGTTGGGGGGATACCAAGCATGCAGCTGCCACTCTTCTGGCCCAGGCTCATCATCCGCAACGGGAACAACGTGGAGGCCCCACCAGTGTACGATTCCTACGAGGTGGAGTACCTGCCCATTGAAGGCCTGCTCAGCTCCGGCAGATACTTCTTTGTGGAGTTCAGTACTGATAGCAGCGGGGCGGCGGCAGGCATGGCCCTGCGCTATGAGGGTGAGCCTGCAGGAACCCAACCAGTGCTAGGCTCTCTCTCCCACGTCCTTCCCCTCTCTAACCGCATTCTGTCATTCCTCCCACATTTCGCACCTGCTCCATGCCCCTTCCCTCCGGCCCAAGATTCCCATCCCATCCTTGCAGGAGCCCTTTGCCTCCACCATAGATTTCTAGCCCAAGAGAATGAATTCTCCAGGTTTTAAAAAAGCAAAACAGGCCTCAGCCCTTGGCGGGGGTGGGGAGGAGAGACTGCTGCAGAGGCATCCTAGACCCACGCATACATACATGTGCTCATTAACTCATCAAAAAAAGCATTGAGCACCTTCTGTATACTAAGTGCCAGCGAGCCAACAAGAATACAGCAATGATTCAAGATGGCTTCCTGACCAAAATAGGGTTGAGTTCCCTGTCCCCCTGCCTCCGATTCCAAGCCCAGGATACACTTTTGCACTGAGGAAGAAAGGTCCTGACGAGGGAAGTGGTAGAAGGCCTGTCCTTTGGCCTAGCCCGGTGGAGGCTGAGCTGGACTGGGCCCTGTGGTTCACAGCCTTTCAGCAGGGCCACTGCTATGAGCCCTTTGTCAAATATGGCAACTTCAGCAGCAGCGCCCCCTCCTATCCTGTGGGTACTACCGTGGAGTTCAGCTGTGACCCTGGCTACACCCTGGAGCAGGGTTCCATCATCATCGAGTGTGTTGACCTCCACGACCCCCAGTGGAATGAGACAGAGCCAGCCTGCCGAGGTCAGCAGGCACTGGTGGGTGGGTCTGCCACCTAGGAGGCAGCCACAGAGCCCAGGGCTAGGGGCCCTGCTGTGCGTGACTGGTATTTCCCCTTGAGGGAGGAGGTGGGGAATCCTAGCAGGGAGTGGCACTTTTGTGGGCAGGTGGCAACCCTAGGACACCGCACTGGAGAGAATGGGCCTCCCTGGCCTCCCCTTCCTTGCAGCCGTGTGCAGCGGGGAGATCACAGACTCAGCAGGCGTGGTGCTCTCTCCAAACTGGCCGGAGCCGTATGGCCGAGGGCAGGACTGCATCTGGGGTGTGCATGTGGAGGAGGACAAGCGCATCATGCTGGACATCCGAGTGTGAGTGCCTCGGGTCAGGCAAGCCGGCTCCTGAGGCTGGGGACACCTCTTGTCCTGCCCACCTTGGGCCCTTCCCCCAGCCTGTCCTGCCCTGATCCTCCTCCTCTACAGGCTGCGCATAGGCTCTGGGGACGTACTGACCTTCTACGATGGGGATGACCTGACGGCCCGGGTCCTGGGCCAGTACTCAGGGCCCCGTGGCCACTTCAAGCTCTTTACCTCCATGGCTGATGTCACCATCCAGTTCCAGTCAGACCCTGGGACTTCGGCGCTGGGCTACCAGCAGGGATTTGTCATCCACTTCTTTGGTGAGCTCGTCTCTATCTGACTTGGACTGTAGATCCCAAATCTTGGCAAGTCCGAGAGCACAGGGCAACAAGGAGCCTGGATGCCCTATCTGATGAGCAAAACCCGGGAAGGCACCAGGCATCCCCAGAAGCCTTTGGTTAGAGCAGGGGAGATTTGGGGAGGCAGCAAGAAGAACTTCCTAACAAAAACAGGAACTACAGAAAAGGGCTGGTACCTTCCTTTCTGACGGTCTGGAACAGAAGTGACTCCCCCACCCTCCTTTGCCCATCTCTCAGGCCTGAGGGACTGGCCAAGTGCTTCTGAGAGTAGAGTCAAAGCCATGGTGACAATCCTGGAATCTTGGACACTCAGGGCGATCAGGGGATGGGCAAGGGGGTGGGGCTTGAGAAAGCAGGGTGAGTCACTGAGACTTTTCCAGCCAGTGGAGGCCCAGGATAATCTGCAGGAAACAAAGAGACCTCAGAGTTGGCACTAGCACAGTCACCTCGGTACTGGCCAAGGGGCTGCATCTCCCTGCTTCTGTGTCCCCAGAGGTGCCCCGCAATGACACATGTCCGGAGCTACCTGAGATCCCCAATGGCTGGAAGAGCCCATCACAGCCTGAGCTGGTGCATGGTACGGTGGTCACCTACCAGTGCTACCCTGGCTACCAGGTGGTAGGATCCAGTATTCTCATGTGCCAGTGGGACCTGAGCTGGAGTGAGGATCTGCCCTCATGCCAGAGGGGTGAGTGCCCCCGTCCCCATGGTCCCCCCACCCTGCCTTCTCTGTTCTGAGAGGAAATCTAGCACTGGTCCTGTTTCTGCTAGCATCCGTATTCTTCTAACCTGTCTGTGAAGTCGAGATGATCCATTGTCACAGGATTTCCAGAGAAGTACCGCAAGCATTTCCTGGCTGACCGAGGACCAGGCAGTGCTGGCTGCCTCAAATGCATGGCTTTGCCGCCCTTGATGAGTGGGAAAAGGATGCGTCAGCAGAATGGTGGGCACAGTCAGGCATGGTGTGTCACATGCCTGCAATCTCAGCATTTAGGAGGCTGAGACAGGAGGACCAGAAATTTGAAGGTGGCCTAAGGTATAGCGTGAGGCATTTATTTCCCCCCAAAAGGTGGAGGGGAGGGTGTCTGAGTGACTAAGAGCACTTACTGCTCTTGCAGAAGACCCAGGTTTGGTTCCCAGCACTCATATCAAGCAGCTCACAGCCTCCTGTAGTCAGTTCCTGGGGATCCAACACCTTCTAGCCTTGTAACACCTGCGTACATGGGCATCTACATGTACGCAGTACACATAAACTCGACACAAACGCAAACATAAAACAACAACAACAAAAGACAAAAACAAAAACAAGGGTCTGGAGAGATGGCTCAGTTGTTAAGAGCACTCACTGGTTGTTCTTCCAGAGTTCCTGAGTTCAATTCCCAGCAACTACATGGTGGCTCACAACCATCTGTAATGAGATCTAGTGCTCTCTTCTGGCCTTCAGGCAGACAGAACATGGTATACATAATAAATTTAAAAAAAAGGCATAAGACCACCTGGCATGCATGCCATCCTGGGTTCTAGCACTGCCTAAAAAGAAAGATGCAGACATCTAAATGAGAGTCGAGCCATGAAGCCTGGTATTAGCCGGCCTGTGACACGTGGAAACCAGGGTGAACAGGCCTTTCTTTTGTCCCGCCCTCATAGTGTCTTTAGCCCAGACTGGCCTCAAGCTTCTATGAAACTGAGGATAACTTTGAATTTCTGATCCTTCTGCCTCCACTTTCTTAGTACTGGGATTACAGGCACCTTCTGGAGTACTGGGATTACAGGCATGCACCACCAGGCCAGGTTTATGTAGTGCTGTCTGTTAAATCCAGAGTTTCAAGCATGCTTCCAAAGCACTCTTACCAACTGAGCCAGATCCCCAGATGCTGAACCTTCCTTGCTCTCCTGCTTCCCTCCCCATCCATAGTGACATCCTGCCATGACCCAGGGGATGTGGAGCACAGTCGCCGCCTCATATCCAGCCCCAAGTTTCCTGTGGGGGCAACTGTGCAGTATATCTGTGACCAGGGTTTTGTGTTGACGGGGAGTGCCATCCTCACCTGCCATGATCGTCAGGCTGGCAGCCCCAAGTGGAGCGACAGGGCCCCCAAATGTCTCTGTAAGTGCCGAGTGTGTAGGAGGGGGCCCTTTAGAAAGAGAGGGGTCTGAAACTTGCACCCGACTCTGCCTGCCTTGCAGTGGAACAGTTCAAGCCATGCCATGGCCTCAGCGCCCCTGAGAACGGTGCCCGCAGTCCTGAGAAGCGGCTTCACCCAGCAGGGGCCACCATCCACTTCTCCTGTGCCCCTGGCTATGTGCTGAAGGGCCAGGCCAGCATCAAATGTGTGCCTGGACACCCCTCGCATTGGAGTGATCCCCCACCCATCTGTAGGGCTGGTGAGTGCCACTATCCCCTTAAAACCCCACCTGGACCATAGAACTGTTGTAGTAAAACAATTTCATGTTGAGAATCAGAAGCACCTGCCCATGCCCCTGCCTGTCCCTCAGTCTCTGCCCGGTCTCTGATCTAACATCATCATGACAATGCAGGAGTGGGCTCTCCCTGGTCAGTTCCTCTCCCATGACGAGCCCACTTCTGTGCTCCTTGCATTGGTGGCTTGGTCCATCAGGCTCACCCACTGCCCTTGGCGCTCCCTTCTTGTTCCAGCCTCTCTGGATGGGTTCTACAACGGCCGTAGCCTGGATGGTGAGTCCCCATGCTTGAGAGCCAGATATGTGGTCCCCCTGCACCTGGCTCTCACAGCTCCCAGGCCGTGGGTTCCCACAAATGGAAGGCAGAGAAAGAACAGTTTGGGCCCAGAAGGGCATACAGCTTCTTCCCTACCCTAGCCAGCTAATGGGAGCTGGTCTCTGAATGTCCTTGAGAAGGGAGGGGACATAGGCTCCAATAGGGACATCAGTTCCAATCCCGCTCACCCTTTGCTTTCAGTTGCCAAGGCACCTGCCACCTCCAGTGCCCTGGATGCTGCCCACATGGCAGCTGCCATCTTCCTACCACTGGTGGCCATGGTGCTGCTGGTGGGAGGCGTGTACCTCTACTTCTCCAGGTGAGTCTGGCTTCTCTTCCTGTTCTACACACCCAATTCACTCCTGCCTTGCACCCCTGCTTCACAGGGTCTTCTGTCCTCACAGGCTCCAGGGGAAAAGTCCCCTGCAACTTCCCCGAACTCATCCTCGCCCCTATAACCGCATCACGGTGGAGTCAGCGTTTGACAACCCAACTTATGAGACTGGAGTAAGTATCCACGTTGACCTAGATACCTCTTCAGGACTCAAGTCCTTGCTCCCTTGGGTGGGTATGCCTGTGGGTCCTGCCACGCCCTCCTGATGCCTTGGGAAGGCGGACTGTGGCCCGATGAATCTTCTACAAGTTTCCAACTCCCCGCAGTCTCTTTCCTTTGCAGGAGACGAGAGAATATGAAGTTTCCATCTAGGTGGGAGCAGCCTGGGCATGCACTTGCAGCCCTGTGTCACAGGCCAGTGGCAGGGCTCCTGGCTCTCTGCTGTCCCTTTACCTCCTGTACATACCACCTGGGAAGAGACACCACCAGTCCCTCAAGAAGTTGTGCCCTTCCCTGCCTGCAATGCCCACAGTGACCTATTTTCTTGGCACCTCTGCCTACTTAGGGCCTTTCTTTGGGTCCAAGTCAGGGGGCGCCTGACTTGGATAGAACCTAACTGGAGCACATTTCTACCAGCCAACATTCCCTGCTTCTCTTATGCCCTGGCCCTCCGGCCTGGAGCTGCAGGCAGAGCAGGGCACTTTCTACACATGGCCACCGTTCAGCCCTGGCATGTGGAGACTCCGGAAGAGCTGATTTGCAGCAGTGGAAATGGGACAGGGTGCCCCTCACAGAGCCATCACCAATGGCCAAAATTGTTCTCAATGGTGACCTCTTGGTAGTCCTGGCATGCCAATACCAGCCCTGCAAGGAGGTTCCTAGTCCCTTTTCTAAAGGCTCAGAATTGGAGTTATGCCTTCTACCCTGTTCTGGGAAGGTGAGGATTTTAAGGAATCCTTAAAGGTTCAGGGATTCTGTCCCAAGCTCAGGTTGGGCTTCACTGGACACTCATGCTCCACACCAAAGCAGGATACCCTACTGTCCCCGGCATCCCTTTAGTCTGAGGGCGGGAGAGACCTTCCTTGATGTTCATCTGGATGTTACAAGTGTCCCCTCTTCTAAGCCACTTACTATGCTCCCCCTTCCTGCCACTGTGTTATGGCATGCCAGGAGAGGGTAGGTACATTCTGGAGAGTAGAAGTCCAAGGACCCAGGAATGTGGCACAGAACTGAAATCAGAAATCCCCAGGAGGAAGCCCAGTCCAGACCGAAGGCCACTTTGTACATATGATGTATTATATGGGGTCTGGGCTCCAGCCAGAGAACAATCTTTTATTTCTGTTGTTTCCTTATTAAAATGGTGTTTTTGGAAAAAAACTAAGGAGTGTGAATGGTGCTTTCTTGGAGGGGAGAGGGTGGTAGATTACTGTGATATGGATCTTGGCATGAGAAGACCTGCTGGACCCACCAATCAATCATTCCCAGATTTATTTATTTTATTTTATTTTTTGGTTTTTCGAGACAGGGTTTCTCTGTGGCTTTGGTGCCAGTCCCGGAACTAGCTCTTGTAGACCAGGCTGGCCTTGAACTCACAGTGATCCGCCTGCCTCTGCCTCCTGAGTGCTGAGATTAAAGGCATGCGCCACCACCGCCCGGCCATCCCCAGATTTTATGAGAAAAAAATGCTATATGTATTTAAATAGGCAACGCTGCCCCGAAGACATTAGTGTTATAGATGGCTGGTGAAGTGAGAGGCCCCAGTGGTTAATGCCGCAGGGATGTGGGCGCTCATCCACCCCAGTGCCTCATTTCCTCCTCTTTGCCACAGCGAGATTGGCCCAGTCCCAACCCCATTTTAATACTGCTGGACTGCTGACAACGCCCAGAGTCTGAAGCATCTTTCCTTCCACATCTTCTACCCAGGGAAACTTGAGAGACTGGAGTCAGAACTGTAGACTGAACTTGTACATAAGCTAACCAGCTTGGCTTGTCCTCAGAAAACATCCAGACTCCGAGTAGGAAGGACAGGGTGGCTTGGGGGTACCTGATACAGGCAAGGGCTCTGCCCACAGGCTCTTTAAGGTGGCTGCTAAAAACAGGCATCCAAGGGACAGTATACAGACTGAGCACGTTATACTTATGTATTTAGAAACGTGTGTGTGTAATCACGTATGTATATGACAACAGTTTTAAAAGATGTTATGAATTTGAAAAAGAGCAAGAAGGGGTATATGAGGGGAGTTGAAGGGAGGAAAAGGAAGGGATAAATAATGTAATTATATTATAATCTCAAAACATAAAACAAGTTGGGTGGTGGTGCACGCCTTTAAATCTGAGCACTCGGGAGGCAGAGGTAGGAAGATCTCTGAATTCAAGGCCAGCCTGGTCTGTAGGCCCATATTTCTGTATGGCACAAAAGCCATAGGTCCGATCTGAGGTGATCTGAGGTGGTCACATAGCTCTGCAGACAAGCTGTCTCTGCCTAACAATGGTCAGGATGTTTGGAGGATATCTTACAGAGAGGCTAATTCAGGCCTACGTGACAGCTAGCATACAGGTAGAATGCAGACGTGACAAAAGGCCATTCACCTGGTTACCTAGGATACGAGTCTAATGTATTTTCCCGCTCAATTTATGTGATGATATATAAGATGTTTGGATAATAAACGCGGAGAGATCTTCAGGAGATAGTCAGGAGAAAAGACCCTGAGATGCCCTTCCATCTGTGTTGGACCCACACGCCTTCAACACTGGTCTATAGGACAGTCAGGGCTACACAAAGAAATTTTATCTATAAAAAGCCAAAAACTAAAAATAAAGACTGGTCATGGTGGTATACACTTTTAATCCCAGCCCTCGGGAGGCAGAATCAGGAAGAGCTCTGTGAATTTGAGACCAACCTGGTTTACAAAGCCAGGGCTGTTATACAGAGAAGCCCTATTTCAAAAACCATAGACAAACAAATGAATGCTTTTTAAAGAAGTGATGGCTGACCAGGATATACTTAAATTTGCCCATTCCCTATGGCCCCCAAAGCCTTCGGAGATGAAAGACTCTTCCCATGAGGCACTTGAAAGATAAAAGACAAAAGCACCTGAGAGGAAGACCTGCACCCACCAGCACCTTCTGCTTCTACAGTCTTTTTGTTTTGTTTTGTTTTTTGTTTTTTAAGACAGGGTTTCTCTGTGGTTTTGGAACCTGTTCTGGCACTAGCTCTTGTAGATCAGGCTGGCCTCAAACTCACAGAGATCCACCTGCCTCTGCCTCCCGAGTGCTGGGATTAAGGGAGTGCACCACCACCACCGGGCCTGCTTCTACAGTCTTTAACTGGAAGATGTGGACCAGAAATCCCTCCAGGCTTCTGTGCAGCCCAAGTCAGGGGGTTCGGTCATTCATAGTGCAATACCTACATAGACCACAAGAGGTCGCTTCCACAGGCTTCTACAGCCCACCTGCTCTCTTTTCCTGGAGTGCCCTTGAACACCCAGAGCTGGAACTCTCCAAGGTGGCCCCAAGTCCTGCCCTTACAGGACTGACCTCATCCTTCAGGCTTCACAAGAAAGGTGTGTGGAGTGATTTGTTCCTCCGAGACCTGTCAGCAGAGCCAACTCTCATTTTCCTCATTAGCCCACTGCCCGCTCCTGTTTTCAGCTGCAACGGATGTGTTGATCAAAGCAAAGCCTTGCTCACTGGGCATGTGCCAGCAGCTCACTTCTGTGCCCAGTAATACCTTCAGGCTGACACAGCAGCACAGCTGTGCTCTGGGCAGCAGGAGGGAAGCCAATGAGAGAGGGCATATGAGGCTCCAGCTTCTGAGGTCATGTGGCATGAAGGAGGCATAAAGCCTGAGCTCTTCCTTCAAGGAACCTATCCCAGCCCTCTCCTCTGAGAGCCACATCTCAGCCCTATAGCTACTAATCTATTGTTGGCTGTGGTGACCACAGAAGTCAGAGAGCAGCCAATTTGCATGACATTCTCCACTTCCCCATGACCTTACTATTTCCAGGCACCAACACAGGAGCACCAGAGAAATACAACGTCTCTCTCTCCTCCTCTCTCTCTCGTCCTCTCTCTCTCTCTCTCTCTCTCTCTCTCTCTCACACACACACACACACACACACACACACACCTAAAACTTCACACAGTTATCCATACCCTTTTTGATTTATAGTCCTGACTGTCCTAAACGGAGAAGCAGCAGTTCCTCAGAGACAGTAAGCATGGTGGAGAGGACAGATTCTGACCTATGAATCAAGTAATGTTCCCTTTTTAGGTTTGCTATAAACCCACTAAGAAACCTAAGCAAATCACTGCTCCACTCTTGTGTATCTGGAAATAGAGTTTAAATAAAATAGTCTCTGTGTTTTACGATTCTGAGAATGATGTATAAAGTAACATAAAAACGAGTTTAAGTGGAGGCTGGAGAGATGGCTCAGCGGTTAAGAGCACTGACTGCTCTTCCAGAGGACCTGAATTCAATTCCCTGCACCCACATGGTGGCTCACAATCATATGTAATGAGATCTGATGCCCTCTTCTGACCTGCAGGAGTATATGCAATTAAAATACATAAATTTAAAAAAAAAGCACTGGCTGCTCTTCCAAAGGACCTGGGTTCAATTACCAGAACCCACAGGGCAGCTCACAACTGCCTGTAACTCCAGTTCCAGGGAATCTGGAACCCTCACACAGACAGACATACATCCAGGCAAAACCCGAATGCACATAAAAAAAAACTTTTTTTAAAAAATAAGTTCATGTGTCGGGTGGTGGTGGTGTATGCCTTTGATCCCAGTACTCGGTAGGCAAAGGCAGGCGAACCTCTGAGTTTGAGGCCAGCCTGGTCTACAGAGCGAATTCCAGGACAGCCAGGGCTGTTACACAGTGAAAGTCTGTCTCAATAAACCAAAAAGAAGGAAAGAAGAAGAAGAAAAGTTTAAGAAGGGCCAGGCATAGTAGCAATAGTAGCACACGTTGATCCCAGAAATGGGACTGGAGGCAGAGGCAGAAGTATTTCTTTGAGTTCATGTTTAACCTGATATACACAGCGAGTTCTAGGCCAGCTACGGCTGCAGAGACTCTATCTTTGGAAAGAAAGAGAGAGGGACGAAAGGGAAGGAGGGAGAGGGGAAGGGAGGGAGGGAGGGAGGGAGGGAG
>NC_022014.1:21109265-21118820 GCF_000317375.1 Microtus ochrogaster | reverse complement strand
GAGGGAGGGAGGGAGGGAAGGAGGGAGGGAGGGAGGGAAGGAAAAATAAAAAGAAGGCAGGATACAGTCATACTGTCACCAATATTAATTAGCGTCTAGTGTGGTTCATTTATCCCAGTTCAACAGCTTCATCCGCAGTATCTATCCACATTGGAGAGCGATAACAGGGGATAACAGCGGACACCCAGAGAAGCAAGTCTCTCTGCCCAGAATTTGAGACGAGGAGCTCAAACTACAAATCCCAGTACCCTTCTCAACAGGCTCCCCTCCGCTCTCCAGTATCCTACGGAACAGTGCAGCATCTACATATGAAACTACAACTCCCACAACTCATCAGACCCATCGCGATCCTTACTCCCAGGGTGCAATGCGTTCCCGTTCAACCTTGAACACAGCGCGTTGCAAGTTGGGGATTGAAGTCAACTGCAGGCAGGTAGCTGGGCGTTGTCAGGATTACGGACTGTTTGGGCTTTTGACTTCCTCTTTAAGAGCGGTTCTCAGGGACAGAGAGAGGGTAGAAAGGCAGCTTGAACCAGCCTTGGTTCCATCGCGGCGCAAGGCAGCGATGTTCGTGCTAAAATTAAGTGTGGAGAGCGAGAATTAAGTGGAAACAGCAGCCGTCCAAACAGCCACCAAAAGCGTCGTTTTTTGTCGCAATGGCTTTTTTTTTTCCTTTACCAATATGGCTGCCTGCTCCAGCCACACCTGATGCTGGAGCCAAACAATCCACTACAGCTTCCCTATGAGTACTACTGCCGCCGACAGCATACCGGCTCCAAACAACATCACATCTTGGTGACTGCGGACTCCAAGGGCACAGTAGCCCAAATCCCACTACCAAAATGGCGAAAGGAGACGCTTTCTTGTGCAGGCCGCCAGGTGACAATACGCCTGCGCGTGAGGCGGGTGCGTTGTTAAGGGACGGGAGGGTGGCAACCCAACACGCCTGCGCGGGAAGAGGGACCACGGTCTGCACACAAACACCAATGGGTGAAGCGTTCCCAAGTTCCTGCGGCTGCGCCATGACCCGCACGCGCTTACCCAGGCGCCTGAGCGAGGCCTCAGGTCCCGCCCTTTTAACTCAGTACGCTGGCGCACGGCAGAAAGGCGGCGCTTCTGCGCTCTAGACGAATGCCAGCGCGGCTGCGCGCAGGGGGGTACCCCATCACCGCGGCTGCGCGGGAGCCAGGCCGCCGGCTGTCACTGCGGTTGCGCGCGGCGAGCGGCGATCCCGGGGCGCCTGCGCGGGTGGCTTTGCGGGCGCTCGCGGTAAGTTTGCGCCAAGTGCGCGGCAGCCGGGACGCAGACGGCGGCGGCGGCGAGAGGCGGAGCCCGGGGACCACCCCACATCATCCTCCCCCGAGTCACCTCACGTTCCACAACCTCACCTAACCTCTCACCCCCCCTCCGGTCCCCCAACCCCGGGATGGCAGCGCCCTCCAGCCTTCCCGGCCGGACCAGCGGTCGCCAGCGCCAGCTTTAGCCTGTGGGTCTAGGCCCCGCCGAGGCCTGATCCCCCGAAGCCGGGACCCACTGTGCAGCCAGCCGCCGGGCCGGGGCTGAGGGGTTGCTCCCCTCTCACGGCCCTTGGGGAGGACGCTGCCGTCCCAGGGACTGGGGGCCGGGGGGTGGGGGGGAGCCAGGGAGAGGAAGTCGGAACCTGTGTTGGGAAGAGAGAAGGGGGCCGGGGGTCAGGAATACCCCCTTCCCCCGCCTCCCCCCTCCCCCCGGGGCTGGGGGGGCCGGAGCAGAGAGCGCCCAGTCCGGGAGGTGGATGAATGTGGGAGAAAATGGAGACCAAGACGATCGTGTACGACTTGGACACGTCGGGGGGGCTGATGGAGGTAAGACTGGCCCTCATCCCCTTCCCCCAGTGCCGGGAGGGAACCTCCGCCCCACAAAGCCGGCCCTAAGCTCGAAGCGCCAGAGGGCCGGGGAAGGGGGGGGTTCTTCCTCACCCAGTCTCTCCCTCCCATCTTTGCAATTTGGGGGACTGAGCACAGCTTCCGAGGACGTTTGCAGCAGTTTCACCTACCCGCCGCCCTCGATTCGCTCTCCTGAGGCTTCAGCCCACTCCATTTCATTGCACCGGCAGGCCTCCCCACCCCCTTCTTGTCGGCCCCTTTGTGCTTCCCCCTGCACGTCCGGGTACCAAGCTTCGGGCCTCCGGAGCCGGGCTTTGGAGTCCCCCACTGTCCATACAAGGAAGTGGCGAGAAGGGAACCGCGCACCCTTTCCCCATCCCCCTACCCTGATCCTCCTCATTTGGAAGGAGCTTTTCTCCTTGTTGTGCTGCAGGAGCTCAGTTAGGGTGGGTTTCCCCTGGTTCCGGGGACCGAGAGGTTCTGGAAGCAGCCTGGATGGGAGGAAGAAGGACAAAAGGGGGAAGAGGGGTGGGTGACGGAGAAGCCGCGCCTCGGGGACTACGGGACGCCCGAGAGCTCCGAATGTGCACACACGCCGTTTGTATGTGTGTGCAGCAAATCCAAGCTCTGCTGGCTCCCCCCAAGACGGACGAGACAGAAAAACGGAGTCGGAAGCCGGAGAAAGAGTCCCGGAGAAGCGGCAGGGCCACCAACCACGACAGCTGCGATAGCTGCAAGGAAGGTGGGGATCTCTTGTGCTGCGACCACTGCCCTGCCGCCTTCCACCTCCAGTGCTGGTAAGGCCTGGGGACCCCTTTGGAACACCTTGGCGGATCGTACTCGGTACATTCCTTCACCAGGCCTGGAGAAATAACGGGCGCTTGCAACCGCTAGCTGCCTGCAGCCGCTGGGGCGAGCGCCTTTGCGATCTCGGCTTTTGCCGGGATCCGGCCGACTTGAGGGGAAAAGCAGCGGCGTGACCCCGGGATGGGGGTTGGGAGGAGTGAGGTGAACCCCAACTGAGATTGGAAGTAGATAGGGAGCTGGGACTGATCGGGCGGCCGGCGGCGGCGGGGAGGAAGGGGAGGAGCTCCAGGTCCAGTGCCGCTTGGCGGCCGCGCGCTCCCGCCGCCCTCTGGGCTCCTGCCTGCGCCTGAGCTCTCCTTGGGGTTGGTGCGCGGAGCTCTCGGCCACCCAGTTCGCCCAGGTTCAGACCCAAGCGAGCGGGTGCCTGCGCCGGTGCAGGAAATCATGGAGGATGTCTCTCGAATCCACTTCTTTGCCTCTCTGTTTACAATATGGCGACCTGCCTTTAAATTATATTTTTATTCTCAGCGCCATTTTGGCTGCATATATGATTTGCAAACGTCTCCGGGAGAACGGTGCGGGTAGCCTTTGAGCCCTTTCTGCAGCAGCTCCTCGAGGGCCAGGGCTGGGATCTCGCCGGCTTGATCCCTTTCTCTGCAGCTTGCCCCCTGTTGCCACTCCAGAGCTGCCTCCCTCCTCCCTCTTTGCTCCTCCCTCCCTGCTCTGCTGCCTCTTAGGAAATCGGGCCGTGTTAGACAATTAAAATTGCCCTTGGGCGCCGATTTCTCTTCTCTGCTCTGGATCAACGAGCCCTTCTCCACAAAATTCTTTGCTGCTGGGGCAGGATTGTATTTGGTGGCTCTAGAAAGGCAGTTTTGAGAGCTGGAAAGCTGTCCATTCTCTCACCTCAGCTGAATGGGGGGGAGGGGGTTGATCGCCGGGTGAGGGTGCTTGATTCTTCTCATCATGGAACGATCTGGCAAAAAAGATAGTTTTCACTATCATCTGCCCCCAGACCACCTTTCTGCCCTGCACAAAAATCCCACATCTGTACTTGGAACCCAGGTGGCCTCTTCTTGTTCTGTTCAGCAACAGTTGACTGAGGCTAGCTTCTGGACGGACGGGCTGTTCTGTTTGTTCCCACTTAGATTGGGAGGGAAGGGGTCCTGTTATTTTCTTTTGGTTTGGGTTTTTTTTTTTTTTTTTGTTTTTGTGCTGCCCTTTATAACTGGTGTTGTCTATTTTTAAATCCCTTGTTTAAAAAAAGTGTTTAAGGTCTCCACAGTTCCATCCACATTCCCTCGCTTGGTTTATGGAATAATGCCTGCTGCATCTGTACTAATTGCAGGTTTTATTAGACAGATGACTGATACTCGGCAAATTAAGACTGTGGTCAGAAGTTACGTGAGACATTCCCATTACTAATTCCAAGACACTTTTGCCTAGGAGGGCACCCCCATCTTGGCTTGTAATGTTCCAGGGACAAAGATTATTATCCTGGAGGAAGCTTTGCTACTGGTCTTTAAATTTTTATTATGACGTGAGTAATGCCAACAGTAAGGGCCTGTGGGTTCTGTTTTTAGCCTTTACTTCCTCTAAAATGTAATCCACCTGGAGAAAATATCTGTGATCCAGTTTCTCTTGCTATTCCTTTTTATTTGGGGTGGGTTAAGTTGGCCTCACTCTGTAGCCCTGCTTGGCCTTGAACTCACAACCATTTTCCTGCCTCAGTCTCAAAAGTACACATCATCGCTTATCCCTCCCTTGCTGTTCTTGAGCACAGGAGGGATTTGAACCTGAGTCTGTGTTGATTATGGTTTTTGTTGTACTTATGCATGACTAGGACTGTGTTTTCAATTTCTTCTCTCTTCCTTTTTCTGTGTTTTTTGCTTTTTTTTTTTGAGACAGTCTTGCTGTGTATCCCTGTTTGGTTTGACTTAGTACTTGTTATGTCGCCCAGGGTGATTTCCAACCTATGACCATCGTCCTGCCTCAGTTTCCTGAATGCTGGGATTACAGCTGTGCACCCCCATATTTAGCTGTATTTTTTTTTTTAAGTTTGGGCTAATATTTTAACTGTTACCTCTAGGGCGAATCTGAAGCACCTTAGGAGCATTTGCTTGACAATTATGAGGAACAGAGTTCAGATCCCAGCATCCACACGGCAAACTGGGGGTCCTGCAAATGCCATTAGCTCCAGCTTAGGGGTGGTGGCAGACTCGGGATTACTGATACTTAGCTGGCTTCTAGCCTTGTTGGAAGCCAGGTTGGTCCAGGTCATAGCTTAACTGAGAAAACATCCAGAATTCTCAAAGGAATAGGCAGAGAATAATGGAGGGGGACACGCAGTGCCCTCTAACCTTTCCAAACTCCGGAGTATGCACTTGGACATGTATAACCTTCACTCATACACATACATACATTACTTTCGTTTTTTTTTTTTTATAAATTACATTTATTGCCAGGATGTGGTGGTGTACACCTTTAATCCCAGTGCTTTGGAGGCAGAGGCAGGTGGATCTCTTCAAGACTTGCCTGGTTCCAGGACAGCTAAGGCTGGTGCACAAAGAAGCCCTGTCTCAAATATCATATATGTATTGGCGGGGGGGGGGGGTGCCAGGTGAAAGGAAGGGGACAGCCTTCAAGATTCAGTGCTCTCCACTGCTGTTGTTCCTAGGGACTGGACCCGGGGTTTCAAGTTACCATATGGGGCAGCAAGTGCCTTTACCTCTTGAGGCATCTTACTGGCTCTTAAGTAAACCTTTAATTTAAGAAAAGTTTTGAGACATGGAAAAAGTGTGCTATCTTTTTGCCTAAGGTTGGGCTTTTAAACTCTTAAAAGCTGAACTCTGAGTCTTTAAGAGTAAATCTTGTTAAGTTTTAACTGCAGTTTGTGCATTAGCTGGAAGGAGAAAACGGGAGGGACAGTGAAACTCATGCTACGCATGTCATTGACTGTTTCCCCTGTCTGAGATCGTGAATTGAGAACTGGTAATCAGAGATTTAAAAATGGTAGTGAATGAAGTAGGATTTGTTTCACATCTTCAGTTCTCCCTTGAAGGTGTCAGTACTGAATGAATATACCATCGACTTATCTGAGTTCTTCTCTAAGTCACAAAACATTCTAAGTATTAGTAAAAGAGGAGGAAACCATCTTTTAAATAGAATTCCCTGGGTGCTTTCATTTCATAAGTGAGGATTTCCCCACTTTTCTGTTTTTTTAAACTACATTCTCCAATAAAATTGAAGTACTAAATCAGCCAGAGTTGTGAGGTTAGGCAGTTAATGTTGAGGTTTTGATTCCTGAGTGTGTTTTCAATAGTGTTCCTGTGTTTGCTTATTTGTATGGGGGTGAGGTTAGGTAGAGCTGTATTTTCTCCTGTTTCCCCTTTGAACTGGCTGAAACTACATGACTTAGATAGCATGTGTCCCTTATGTACAGAGTGTATGAGAATGGAATTGGAATTTTATGAATGCTATGGATCGTAATTTCAGTGCTGTTATCTTCACTGAAAGTTCTATGAGATATTGGGTAGGTGTTTGCTTGCCTGTAATCCCAGCATTTTAAAGGATGAGGCTAGAGTACTGAGAATTCCAAGCCTGCCTGGGCTATATAGAAAGACCCTGTCTGAAAAGAAAACAAAAAAAAGAAAAAGAAAAGGTTCTGTGAGACAAGTCCTTTGTATGGCTGGTTTTTTTTTTTTTTTTTTTACCAGTATGCTTTATGGTAATCAGTATATATTAAAATGCCCCAGAAGTGCTTTCTTTTGATGGGATGGTGGTGGGTTGAACCTAGGTAGGGCCTGTTAACCCTCCTGTCACAGCTTCCCAAGTAACCAGGATTTTAAGCCTGAAATACCAAGCCTAGACAGAAGTGATTCCTAGGCAAACCTTATCTCTTGGGCTTAAGATATAGCACCAGACATTACGGTGCCCTCTTCTGGCCTGCAGACATACACACAGATAGAATATTGTATACATAATAAATAAATATAAAAAAAAAAGACATAGCACCAAACGGCAGTTTTTTCTGAGATAAATTACCTGAGTGAAGGAAAGGACTGCTCACAATTTGTGTTTGGGCCACCTTTTCTCTCGAATTAATGGACTGTGGAAAGTCAGTCTAGTTAGGTCTTTTCTGGGTTTTCTGTGGCAATCCTCTGTGTTAGGAAATGAATTGTCCTGTGCGTGGTATTAATAAACTCAGCGTGATAGTAGGATTACTGTGCCTGCCCCAGAGAACTAGAAAGTTCTCAGTTGTCCCCTGATGATTCTGGCTTTGTCATCACAGTCGTGCATAAGTTGAGCCTTCTGAAGTCTGATCCCTAAAAATCTGTTAAAGAGAGGATACCTAGGCTGGAGAGATGTCTCAGCGGATAAAAGCACTAGCTGCTCTTCCAGAGGACCCGAGTTCCAGTCAGGCACCCACAGGATGTCTCACCACCATCCATTTATAACTCTAGTTCCAGGGGATCTGATGCCCTCTTCTGGCCTTTGTGGGTACCAGGCACACAAGTAGACATATATGTAGATAAAATACCCATACACATAAAATAATTATTTTATTTTATTTATTTATTTTTTTATTTTTTGGTTTTTCAAGACAGGGTTTCTCTGTGTAGCCCTGGGCCCTGGCTGTCCTGGAACTCACTCTAGTTAGGCTGACCTCAAACTCAGAGATCCACCTGCCTCTGCCTCTCCAGCACTGGGAATAAAGGTGTGTGCTACTACCACCCAGTTTAATTTTATTCGTGAAGAAAAAAAAGCAGGCTGACTGGTAGAGCTCTAGTTGCTGATGTTGCATCTTTCTGTTTGAGTTGGGAAGGACTGTTGTCACTGATAGAGTGAGTACCACAGCAGCAGTAATGAGGCTACTGGAAAGTGGGTATTTTCCTCATGAAACGGTTCATGGAATTCTGCTCCAGACAGACAGGGACCAAAATGGTCTGATTGAGAAGTGTATCCACTTCAGTAGATCTCAGCGTGGTCCCTTCCTGTCAGACAGATTTCTGTAGCATTTGCCTCTGTGTGTTATATTTGGAATCGTTGGCTGGCTTTCCTCTCTCTGGTGTTGGCAGCAAGACTCAAAATGAGGTTTTCGAAGAATAAGAGTGAAAAGGTCTCTGTGCACAGGCAAAACTAAGCTCACTTGGAGTTTTGCATGTTTAATTTCCAGTGAGTCATAACAAAGGTTTCACACATACAATAGCATCTAGAAGTGTTCTGCCTTGAAAAAAATCTTTCCCTCTAAACTTTTAAGAATATTCTGATTATGATGTGTTTGGCTCATAGGACTAATAGTCAACCAGTGAATCAAAATATGTAGGGTTTATTTATTTATTTTAATCTCGTGAACTTGTTTTCGACATTAAAGTACTTGGAAATCTGGTCCCGAGAAACAGTGTCATGGATTCCTTTCCCTCACTCTATCCCATGAGTTGACATCATCCCACAATGCAAGCGGAGACTGTACTGTTTCCCGACTGCTCAGGCCAGAATAATCACACAGAAACTGTTCATTACAACACTGCTTGGCAGGTGGCTCAGGCATATTTCTAGCCAGCTCTTATATCTTCAATTAACCCATTTCTATTAATCTGTGTATCTCCTTGAGGCTCTGGCTTACCAGTAAGGTTCTGGCATCTTTCTCCTTTGGCTCCCTTCTCCCTGACTTCACCTTCTTTCTCCCTGCATTCAGTTTAGTTTTCCCACCTACCTATATTTTGCTCTACCATAGGCTAAAGCAGCTTCTTTATTAGCCAGTAGTAATACAGCATATTCATAGCATACCGAGGGTAATCCCACATCATCACAATACACAAGTACCTAAGTTGGTTTTATGTTTATTTTATTTACTTATTTGTCTTTATGTGATGAATTGGGATTTAGCTGTGTTTATAAGAGTCCACTTGAAAACAGAAAGTCCAACTTGAGCTCAGGTTCATAATGTATGCTTTCTGACTATGTGGGGCTTGGCTGTTAATCTTAGGAGTGGTTAGTACAAAGATAAAGATTATTTAAAAATACTAGAATAGGGACTGGAGAGATGGTTCGGTGGTAAAGAACACTGACTGCTCTTCCAAATGATCCAGGTTTGGTTCCCAGCACCTACATGGCAGCTCACAACGATCCCAGTTCCAGGGGACCTGACACCCATGGCAAAACACCAGTGCACATTAAAAAGAAAATTAGAATAGGGCAGGGGAGAGGGGAGATTGCTCAGCAGAGCAGTTAAAACATTTGCTGTGCTAGCAAGAGGACTGAAGTTTTGACTCCCAAGCTCACATAAATGCCAGGTGTGTGTGTGGCAGGCTACCTGAAAGTCCAGCCTAGGAAAGCCAGACATGAGATCTCTTGCAAGCTGGCTAGCAAGACTAGTCATGTTGGTGAGCTCTGGATTTGATGGTAGACCCTGCCTTAAAGAATAAGGTAGAAGAGAAATGAAGGAAGATTCCCAACATCAGCCTCTGGTTTCCACATGCACACTCATCTGCACACACACAAAATTAGAATAAGGCAGAGGCAGGAAATCATTCCAAGTTTAAGGTTAGCCTAATCTTACACAGTTCTAGGCCAGCAAGGGATACATAGTGTGACCCTGTCCCAAAGGGAGTTAGGGGTGGGGTAAAGATTAAGAACACTGGCACTTCTGGAGGTTCTGGATTCAATTCACAGCATCCTCTTAGCAGCTCACAACAGTATGTAACTCCAGGGACTGCAGTACCCTTTTTCTGGGTGCACATGGTACCCAAGCACATTAATTTTTTTTTAATTAAAAACAAATAAGGTATAGCCGGGTGGTGGTGGCGCACGCCTTTAATCCCAGCACTCGGGAGGCAGAGGCAGGCGGATCTCTGTGAGTTCGAGACCAGCCTGGTCTACA
>NC_022014.1:21097852-21107785 GCF_000317375.1 Microtus ochrogaster | reverse complement strand
TTTTTTTTTTGTTTGTTTGTTTGTTTTTCGAGACAGGATTTCTCTGAAGCTTTGGAGTCTATCCTAGAACTAGCTCTTGTAGGCCAGATTGGCCTCGGACTCACAGAGATCCGCCTGCCTCTGCCTCCCAAGTGCTGGGATTAAAGGCGTGCGCCACCACCACCTGGCCGCCACCATTCATTTTTAATTAAATTTTTTTTCAAAAACAGTTTTGGCATTACTGGGGATCAAACCCAAGACCTTATATACTACTCCTGAGCTACATCCTAGTTGTTTATTGTTATTATTTATTGAATTATAAGAGATCCAGATGTAAGTCCCTTGTCATATGTATGATTTGTAGATATTCTGTCATCCTGTTGGGTATCTTTTTGCTTCCCTTAACTCTTCTTTTCTTGGGGTGTGTGTGTGTGTGTGTGTGTGTGTGTGTATTTGAACAGGGAGGTGGGCTACTAATAGCTATCAAGGCAGAGTATTATATGCAGCTGAACAAGGAAGCAGGTTCAACTAATCTCAGCAACAGTCTTCAGAATGTAAATATCTAGTGTGGGCTGCACACACTATCAACGTTTGCACTTGGACCAGAGGCAAGTTTTACTATCCCTCTGAGTTTTGCCCTGGGAAGACTTTGTCATTCCCATGCCTGAGGCATTGGAGTCCTTAATATGTATACAATATACTTTCTGCATGTATGCCTGAAGGCCAGAAGAGGGCACCAGACCTCATTACAAATGGTTGTGAGCCACCATGTGGTTGCTGGGAATTGAACTCAGGACTTTTGGAAGAACAGGCAATGCTCTTAACCGCTGAGCCATCTCCCCAGCCTGGAGTCCTTAATATGACTGTGCACACATTCACTCAGAATTTCACTCCCACATTTGAGTTCTATCCCTGTAGTCCACATGTGAGGGTAAAGAACCAATTTTAACTTTGGGTTTTTTTGAGACAGGGTTTCTCTGTATAGCCCTGGCCATCCTGGAACTCACTCTGTAGATCAGGCTGGCCTTGAACTCAGAAATTAGCCTGCTGGGATTAAAGACGTACCACCACCACGCTCAGCACAGAGAACGAATTTGTATAGGTTGCCTTCTGACCTCCACGTACATGCTCACACAAATATATTTACATACAGCAAATAAGAGTGTGTCTGTGTTTTATTATTACATCTCAGTGAAGAGCACCTTACTCTGTGATTTGATTTAACACTGTTTCAACATTTCAGGGTGGCTCCTAACCAATAAAAAATCTAAGGCTAGGAGTTTTTGGAGAAATATTTGGAGATATGGTTCAATTGGTAGACTGTTTGCCTAGCTAACATCCAAGAAGTTCCCGGCACTACGTGCACTACATAAAACAGGTATGGTTGTACATACCTATGATCCCGGTGCTCAAGCAGGAAGATCAGGAGTTGAAGCTAACCTTAGATACACGAAACTCTTTAAAAAGGAAAAAAAAAAAGTAATCCATCTCTGAATTTTTCTTTAATCTCTGGTGCGCACACACTTCCTTGGGTGTGTGGTTAAGTGGACCACTCAGTGCAACATTCTCCTTAGGCCTCTAGTGACTCTTACAGTAATTAGTACAAGCATCTTAAAACCAGTATCAGGTTTTTACTTTAATTAGGGCCAGGGGAAGGGTGCTTTCATCTCCTGTATGGAAGTCAGGATACAGCTTGCAGGAGTCACGTAGGGATCAAACACAGGTCATCAGGCTCGATGGCCTTTTGCTTACTTAGCTACCTCTCCAACCCCAGTAGTCTTGCTTTAAGATGCCAGAATTCCAGATCAACAGAATGGAAGACAGATTAAAATCAATTATTTCTACAATCTCATTCCTCAACTTTTCTCCCCCCACCCCACCCTCATACCGCTGGATTCCTCCTTTGACGTAAGGGCCCCAGGAAGTACAGCATGATGATCAGCATTGGCATTCACACAGGTGACACCTAATAAGACACCTCTACATAATGCTAACCTCTCAAGAAACACAGGACAGCAGGACAGCTGTCCCCTTGCCAGTTTCCTGAAAGAGGAGGACATTGTATTCAGTACAGCCCTAGATGGGATTTCAGAAAGTCACTTTGGTGTTCCTGATTTGTCACCATGCCCGGGACACTGCACAGGTCACTTGTTGACTACTTTTCCCGTGACTTGCAGGCAGTTGAGAAGAATGAGGTGGTGACTGTTTCTCCTGCCTGCTATTTCCGGCTATCAGAATCATCAGTCTCAGCAAATGAAAATAAAGATGAGGTTTTAGTACATCTCTATGATAGGAAAAATTGAGAATGAGATGTTTATTGATTTTAAATCTCTGGTAAGAAGGAACCAAATTCACTACTACATAGAACAGTTGTTAAATTCACAATAAGCAAATTCCAAGTACGTCTTGCAAACTGTTTCAATTTCCCAAGTAATGACAAACTTTATCAGCTCCTTCAGTGTTCTCCTTCCATTTGCTGTTGTACTGAATGAACAGTGCGTCTTTCCCATATGGTTTCATGTGAGAGGCATGCAAAATAACACTGGCTGGGGAGCAGAAATGCTACAGGGGCTATTCTGTGAGGGTGGCACCTCATGGCTGCTCCTTTCCTCCAATAACATTTGCTTCCCTATGTGTCACTCACTTTACTATTTAATTTTTTCCTTTTTCTGAAAAAATTATATGGATATGGGATATCTTCCAAAAGTGCTTGCTAGTTTTGACAGACCAAAACACCAGTGCAGTACCAGCAAGTTGGGGAGTGCCAGAACCTAACACTAGTCTCCCTGGTCTGCTCTGTGAGACTCCTTCTGAAACCAGCATGCATGAACAAGAGGTGTCTCTATGGACTGGATTATTTTATCTATTTATTTGTTTGTTTATATCGCAGCCCAGAAACCTCACTTCCAGTTCCAGGCCAGGCAAGAGTTACTAATGAGCCTGAGTTCCAGGTAGAATCCAGATTGTAGCAACACCAGCACACCTGAATTAGATGTTTTCACTCAGTTCTGACCGACACAAAGATGTTGGATATTATTTTTCTCCCGTGTTTGTGCAGAGCAAAGAAGCTAATAAAATACTGAGAACTTGGGGTGAGTTGGCCCTGCATTAGAAGTTAAGTAACAGGGACCTACCATGGACTTTTTTTTTTTTTTTTTTTTTTTTTTGCGGGTGGGTTGGGGGGTGGCACTTGCTACAGGATTTCTCTGTCCTGGAACTCACTCTATAGACCAGGCTGGCCACAAATTCAGAGATTCACCTGCCTCTACTTCCTGAGTTCTGGGATTAAAGGGCTACCACTACCTAACCCACTGTGGGCTTCTATCATAAGCCATCAGCTAGAGTTCTGCTGTTTCCCTTTTGGGAAGATAAGGATTAGCGTAAAACTTTACGGTGAACTTTTTCAATAGAAAATAATCAGTACTGGTTTATGAAAATTTTATTCCATTAACCTCACTGAATATATCTGGAATAGGTTGGTTGCATATTCTCTCCTTTAATTTTGCTTGCCATCTTTTTTGAAAGAGCATCCTCTTAAATGATTTTTAGGAGAATTCTGTCACTGACTTAAGCTGTTTAACATTTGCTTTACTCTGTCATTTGTGATTACTTAATCCTTCCTCTGTGGTCCTCCTGGTTTTGCCTAGCATAGCCATTTGTTACATAGCGAATAGACAGACCTGGCTAATCTGCTAATATCAGACCTCTCTGCAGGCTGTGGTTTTGGTGTTGAAATAGGCTGTATATTAGCAAAGTATATGCAGTAAGGTAAATAACTCAAATTTAGGGCTTGCATGCTTGTTGAATTACTTAAATTTGTATATGCACAGATATCCCAAAAGTGGGCCAAAGGGAAAAAATTATGGTTCTCTGAGAGGTGTGTTCAGCTTCTAAATAGGTCACTAGAGGTGTAACTGGAAGGGTTTGGAAGCCCGAGTCAGCATTTAGCAGTGGCATCAAACCACAAGAGCACAGCCTGACAGCATGTCGAGATTACTTAAGTCCTAAAGGATGGGGAGCTTTGAGGTTTATGAGAAGAATTGGGGGTTAGGGAGCAAGCCTGATGCTATAGGGCCCAAATAATAGTCTCCCTCCTCTGTCAGAGGGTGGCAAATGAGGCAGGGGTCTCTCTCTCTCTTTTTTTTTAATATTTATCATGTATACAATGTTCTCTGTGTGTATGCCTGCAGGCCAGAAGAGGGCAGCAGACCTCATTACAGATGGTTGTAAGCCACCATGTGGTTGCTGGGAATTGAACTCAGGATCTTTGGAAAAGAGCAGGCAATGCTCTCAACCGCTGAGCCATCTCTCCGGCCCCAAAGAGTCTCTTTTATATTAAGTAAAAACTTGCTGCATAAATTAAGTTCAATTTTTATATTGCGGTGTGTGTGCGTGTGTGTGCATGCACGCATGTCAAGGCAGGAGGATTGGGGCCTTGGGGCCAGCCTGGGCTATGTTTCATGAGACCTTGTCTTTAAAAAAAAAAAAAAAAGAACCAGAAAAAGATATTGTTAGTATTTTTAGCTTTGTAGGCCTTAATAGAATTTTCTATCCAGTATTGATAACTGGCCCAGATTGCTGAGTTGTTTCTGTAATATGAGATTGGTCTGGCTGTTATCTTTTCCCTGGTCGTCCTCTAAAATTTGGTGACAGAAGCTAAATGTGGCTCACTTCTGAAATTCAAGCACTTAGGAAGCTGAGGCGAGAGGAGCATCACAAGTTCAAGGCCAACCTTTCTCACACAAAACAACAAAAAATTTGATATCAGAATAGTTAGTATATTTCATACTTCTGAGACTCTTACAAAGTATATAGTTGTTCTTCCTGACATTTAAATATTCTTCAGGAGTATTAAAAATTACTGTTGCTAGATAGGGTGGTGCATGCCTTTAATACCAGCACTTGGGAGGCAGAGGCAGGCAGATATCTGTGAGTTCTAGGTCTACAGAGTGAGTTCCAGGAGAGCCAGGACTACACAGAGAAACCCTGTCTTTAAAAAAAGAAGAAGAAAAATTACTGTTGAGGTCAGAATGTTGACCCTTTCCCAAAGATAGGTAGGCTGTAGTGTCAACCAGGAGGTGAAAGAGTAAAGCCAACCCATCTATTACAAAGACATAAAAATTCCGAGAACAGCCAGAGATAGATGTTGTAGCAGAGGTAGCAGAGGCAAACACGGGCTGAACTCTGGTGTTTTCCTTGCCTCCTCTTCCTGTGCTGTTGCGATGCTTTCTCCAGCTGCCCTTTGCTAGGAGGATGCCACAGCCAGGTCTACATAGAAGGCAAGAAAACTTGAGGCGCAGTCAGCTAGTTTGGAAGGATGTGTGCCTGAGGAGGTAATGCAATAGCTAAGTTTCTCAGTGGGCATTTGTGGTTGCCCGGCACCTCGTTGGTCTCCTTGTTAAGACTGTCACTCAGGCTTTGCATGAAAGCCCATAGTGTGCACTTTTATGATTTGAGTGACTGGTTAGGCTAGTAAAGAATCACTCAGGCCCTTTTCTCTCAGTGTCCTCCCACGTGGCCTTTGTCTTCACCTTCAAGAGGTTTTACTTGAATAGGAAGTGTCACACAGCTGTCCAGAGGAAGCTTGCTGGTTTTTCTGACACTTAAATTTCATTCTGTTGAAGTATGTAGTGTTATATTTGGATATGTTGATAAATTTTTTTTAATATCTTTAAATTAGTACACTCCATGGGAGGCAGAGGCAGGCGGATCTCTGTGAGTTCGAGACCAGCCTGGTCTACAAGAGCTAGTTTCAGGACAGGCTCCAAAACCACAGAGGAGAAACCCTGTCTCGAAAAACCAAAAAAAAAAAAAAAAAAATTAGTACACTCCTGAAGAAAGAATGTTATGAGTTCAAGAACAGCCTCAAGGCTAAACATGTCTCAGCAGTAGAGCATTTGTCTAGCATTCCCATGGCACGCTAGTTTTAGTTTCCAGTATTACCCAAAAGCAATGGGAAGGTAAAAATGAGAAGGAACAGCTCTAGCTATATTAATGACACTATGTCTCAAAAGAATTTTTCTTTTCTTACACAGGCAGGGTCTCATGTAAGCCAGCAGGGCCTAGAACTCATAATATGGCCAAGGGTAGTTTTGAAATTCTCTTCCTGGCTCTACCTCCCAAAAGTTAGGATAACAGGCATGCATTGCTGAGTCTGGTCTGTGCAGTGCTGGTGGTTGAACCCACAGCCTTGTGCCTGCTGGGCAAGCACTTTACCAACTAGACTATATCTCTAACCTGAAGAATTTCCTTTTAGCTGGCTCAGGAGGCAGAGGCAGGTGGATCTCTTTAAGTTCGAGGCCAGCCTGGTCTGCATAGTAAGTTCCAGGATAGCCAGGATTACACAGAGAAACCCTGTGTGTGGTGGTGGGGAGGGGGATAGCTAGGTATAGTGGCATATACTTTTAATCCCAACATTTTAGGATGCAGAGGCATAGATATATCCCTGTGAGTTAGAGGCTAGCCTGGGCTACATAGTGAAACCCTGTCTCAAAAAGGAAAGTGAAGGGCTGGAGAGATGGCTCAGAGGTTAAGAGCATTGCCTGCTCTTCCAAAGGTCCTGAGTTCAATTCCCAGCAACCACATGGTTTCTCACAACCATCTGTAATGGGGTCTGGTGCCCTCTTCTGGTCTAAAGGCATACACACAGACAGACTGTCGTATACATAATAAATAAATAAATATTTTTTTAAAAAAAAGGAAAGTGAAGATGTTAGTAGTTGTGTGCACACATGGAGATTAGAGGACAATAGCTTCTCCTTCCATCAAGGTCCTGAGAATGGAACTCGGATTGTCACTATTGTATTACAAGTGCTTTTATTCTGAGCCATCTCATAGGCTCAGATGTATATTTTACATATTTTTTTAAGTTAAACTTTACCTATCACCTCTTAGCTTTTCCAGAATATACCTGGTTCAGCATATTTTCTGAAAAGGCATGTTTGCTTTCCCTTCTTTTTTTAAGATTAAAAGAAAATGGGTTTATTTTTATTTTGTGTGTATGAGTATTTTGCCTGTGCGTATGTTTGTGCACCACATGTGTGCCTGGTGCCTGTGGAGACCAGAAGAAGGTGTCAGATTCCCTAGAACTGGAATTATAGACAGTTCAAGCCACCATGTAGATGTTGGAAACCAAACCTTGATCTTCTGCATGGGCATTAAATACATTTACCCCCTGAGCCGTCTTTCCAGTTCTAAAAGGCTTATTTTCAGGAGGTTGTCTTTAGATCAAGATGGCTGCTGTAAGGTTGAACTATGATTGTGGTTCTGTCAGTAATCACCTTACCCTTACTTTCTGTGTGCACGTGGACACATGCCAATTTCTGACCCAGCCTAGGTCAGCAGTGGCAATCTGCGAGCGTAATTCTAAGCCTGCATTGTTTTTTCTGTTGGTCTTTATGATGCTGCTAAATATAATTAGGGGATTTTAATCTAGTAGTAGACCTCAGATGGATCGATGAGACCTGTGAACTATGAAATTAAAAATCAAAACTGCTTAGTGTTATTATTTGCTTGGTAAATACCACATCTCACACCCAAACAAGGCAGGGGATGTTCATCCACGAGGGCGAGGGGGGGTCAAATCTTTTCTGAGTCTGCTACTTTATTCCAACTGAAACTGCTGTAAATGGCTTAGAAAGCCATTTAAATCTTGGAGACTGATGGTTTCTGACAGAAGGGACCCAACCAGTTCATGTGACTGACCTCTTTTACAAGCTCAGGAGAGAGGTTCTTGGTCTGTTGTATAGTGTTTTTAGTGTTAAGTATTTGTATTAAATTTGTATCATATTTTCACAGAGAAAATGGAGTGTTTTTTTTTTTAAATATTTTCATCCATTTTTTCCCCTTTTGTCCTAATCTATACCTACACCGTTGGCTAAGTGAGATTTTTCATTGTTTTCATGCTGCCATTGATTGCAGTTTTCTGTCGCTGTTGCTGAGATGAGTGGGTAGTTGCAAACCACACACCAGTAACCTCGCTTTTCTTTCTTTCTTTCCTTTCTTTATGTCTAGCGTTCAACACCAGTTTTGTTTTGTATTTTTTTAATCTGCCTGTTGTAATACAAAGAAAAGATCTCTAAAGTAGAAGGCAGTCTTTCTGCTCCACGGTCTCTCTCTCTCTCTCCTCCCTTTGTTCTTGTGTTCCCCTCCCCCTTCCAGTTGCACACTGGAGAACTTCTTGTGCTGGATGGGTAATCAACACAGTGCTATGAGCAACAGGTCCGTCCCACTGGTGGGGATGGTCTGAAGTAAATGGGAATGTGCAGGTTCACAGGTATTGATAGGCCAGGGAAATGTGTGCAGTTAGACTCAGATCAGTGACACTGGCATAGGACTTGAAATAGATGCTCTTAATTAGAGAGCCAAGAACCAAGACAACTACTAACATCTTCCATTTGTGGTGGTGAGCTGCGGCGTCATTAGAGAAGGAAAGGCATTCGGAACTAAAACTGTACTGTAAGTTGGGATCATCTGGCTGTGGACTCTGAATCATAGACAGAAAAATCCATCAGTGTAGGCATTGCAGTGTCCCAGTGAGGGATGCCTGTAGTTTTTTCTGTATGGCTCCAGACATTGACCAATCTAGACAGTCTCATCAGTAGTAGAGTCATTTGGGTCATTTGAATTTGTTCATGGGAATCTAGCTATGTTGGAGTCACACAGCAAAGGTTGACTTTAAAAGAAGTATTGGTTTTGGCCAGATGTTATGGCACATGTCTTTCAATCACAGCACTTAGTAGGCAGAGGCAGGTAGATCTGTGTAAGTTCAAAGCTACCCTACCCTACATAGTGAGTTCTAGGTGAGACAGGGCTATAGTGAAACCCTGTCTCAAAAAGGGGGGTAGTTTTGAAAAAATGATATCCATAACTAACTTTCCAATTGGTTGATATATAAATAATAGCAATCTATAGGACTAACAGAAAGCCACACTAAGATCAAAACGTCTATCTTTAGTTGCATATGCAATCTATGAATACTCAGACCCTTAATATAAGCACACACTTATGGGGGTCAGAGGTCGACCTCTGGTTGTTATTCCCTAGGAGCCATCCATCTTGGTGTTTGAGACAGGGCTACTTATTCATTAGGCTAACTCTCTAGTAAATTTACCTGTCTGCTGAAAGAGTCCCAGTGCTGAGGTCACAGGTGTGCAGCATCACACCCAGATTGATCTTTCCCTGGGTGCTGGATTAACTTGGCTCCTCAAGCTTATGCAAGAAGTGCTTTACCAACTGAGCCATCCCTCAAACTCACAATATTATTTTATTTTTAAAAAATTCATTTTATGTATGTGAGTGCTCTATCTGCATGTACAGCTTTATGCCAGAAAAGGGCTTCAGATCCCACTATAAATGTTTGTGAGCTACTGTGTGGTTGCTGGGAATTGAACTCAGGACCTCTGGAAGAGCAGCCAGTGCTCTTAACCTCTGAACCATCTCTCCAACCCCCAGTATTATTTTAAAGCCAGAAAATGAAGTAGAAGTCCTTGCTCTATTGGCTAAAGAGTCACTGGTTTTCCAGGACAGGACAACCCAGGTACAGAAGACAATTGTTGGAGGACTTCAGTCTTCTTAGAACGTGGATGTTCTCAGGGGCAACCTAAAAATCAAGATGCTTCAATACTTTATGTATCTAAGCAACTCATCTAGGAGTCCCTACTCCTGGAGCCTTTTCATCGTTGCCAAAATGTAGAAATAAATACTTGTAAAACTCTGGCTTCCTCTAGAATCCATATGTGCCTTAACCTCACCATCTTTAAAGGGTCACTGTAGTAATATGAGCGCGGGGCTGCCTTCCCAGCACCCCGGCCGCCTGCCCGGCTAGCTTTGCCCGAAATAATTACACAGACACTGTATTCATTTAATCACTGCTTGGCCATTTCTATCTAGCCTCTTCTAGGCTAACTCTCGCACCTGGACTAGCCCATTTCTAATCATCTGTGTGTAGCACCC
>NC_022014.1:21061413-21094822 GCF_000317375.1 Microtus ochrogaster | reverse complement strand
AGGCGTCTGCCCCCGAGAGAGAGCTGTCGAGTCTCTGACCTCACTTCCTCTTCCGCCCAGCATTCTGCTCCTCCCACTTACGTTCTAACCTATCAGGTCAAGCAGCTTCTTTATTAAATCAACCAATGACCTTCCTCCATCAGGTCACTGACTGAATTACCATTGAATAGCTATGAATGATAAAGAGAGTGTGCTGTCCACTGAAATGCCAGATGACTGGTGTGGGTCTGTCTGCAAAAACTGATTTGTTGAGTAAATGCGGTATTGTTACTGGGGACCCTTTTTCCTTTGTCTGTGATCTCTGGGGGAAAAACACCCTGTCTGAAATTCCAGCACTTAGCACATTTCCTGGCGTAAGTATCCAGTAAATGTTTGAGTGGTCAAATAGACTAGTCTGACCCTCTGCCCGGATCTGTTTTTCATTCATGTGTTGTAGCAAACAGTAGGAATCAGTGAGTGATGACTGACAGTGAGGAAAATACTCAGCATGAAGGTTCAGGTACTCTATATTAGGGTATTCCACTATATCCTCAGAAATAGGAGTACTACGTTCCACTAGTTTAGTGTGCAACTCTGAAAACTAAATATGCATTCTGGTCTTTATGACTTGCCTGTTGGGAAAAACAAGGTTCTGCCCTACTCCAACTTCTGCACATACAAATGAAGACGGTGCTGGAGGCCATCCTTCATAAAAGGAAACCACTGAAAGTTAAGTCAGATAATGCTGAGCTTATTTCTACCAGTTTCCACTGTGCAGCAACGAGAACACTCTAACAACTAGACATCAATATGACTCCTAATCATCGAGGCCTAGAAATGGCAGAGTGATGACTTCATGCTGTTTGGTTTATTACAGTTCACAAAGTGCTTTAGAAGATCTCTCCCTCCCTCCCTTCTCTCCGAGACAGAGTCTTACTATGTAGCCCTAGATGGCTACAAACTCAAATTCATCTGGTAAAGGCAAGCTACCACATATGGCTTCAGATGCTCTCATTTGATCTTCATTACAGCACTGGGATAATTTTTATTCTTTTGTTTTGTTTTTTTCGAGACAGGGTTTCTCTGTAACTTTGGAGCCTATCCTAGCTAGAACTAGCTCTTGTAGACCAGGCTGGTCTCGAACACACAGAGATCCTCCTGCCTCTACCTTCCTAGTGTTGGGATTAAAGGCGTGCGCCACCCAGGTTTATATTCTGATGCAGTAGTTCTCAACCTTCCTAATGCTGCAACCCTTTAATGTGGTGACCCCAAACTCTGAAATTATTTTTATTGCTACTTCATAACTGTAATTTTGCTGCTGTTATGAATTATAATGTAAATATCTAATATGCAGGATATTTGGTGTGACCTACAAAGGGGTTATGTCCCACAGGTTGAGAATCACTGTTCTGATAGATGAGGAAGGGTACCATTGAAGACACCTTTTATTTATTGTAGTGTGTGTGTGTGTGTGTGAGAGAGAGAGAGAGAGAGAGAGAGAGAGAGAGAGAGAGAGAGAGAGAGAGAGACCAACCCTCTAAGAGACAGACTGACCACATACCAAAGAATCGCTTGCAGGACTTTGCTCTCCTTCCAACATGTAGGTTCTGAGGGAGGCTCAAACTCAGGTAGTCAGGCTCAGAAGCAACAAGTGCCTTTACTGACTGAATTGGCCCAGTTTATTGGAGTGGGGTGGAGTCGAGGCAGTCTCACTGTGTAGTCCAGGCTGACATCAAACTCACAGTGATCCTCCTGCCCCCAGCCTCCTTAATGCTGGGATTATAGGTGTGAGCCACCATGCCTGGATTTAAAGGGCACCCCACAACTGACTTATGCATGCTAGACAAGTACTCTACCAACTGAGTGATGGTCCCAGGCTAGAATTTACATTCTAATGCATTTCTAGATGTTGCTGTTTAACTGGGAATCATACTTTTAGAACAAGATACCTGTTGTATTAGCAATATAAATGTGACTCTTCTGGGAATTTGATAAAATCTCCATGTAACTTTAATGGAAGTAATGATCTAAAGGTCTGTGAGGTCTAACCCTACACAGCTTGGGTTTTGAGCTTTGCTTGTTTGGCTTGGGTTTTGCTTTGTTTTGAAGCAGAGTTTCATGCATGCTAGGCCAGTTTGTAAATCACTATGTAGCTCAAGCTGGCATCAATCTCAATTGTACTGCCTTAGCCTCCCAAATTCTGGGCATATGTCATGCCTGATATAGCTCTGGTTTTTAATTAAGGCTTCATTTATTAAAAATGCAAGGAGGCAGGCTAGAAAGATGGCTCTGAAGTTGAGAAGTTGAGAGAGCATCCTGTTCTTTCAGGGGACCTGAGTTTGGTTTCCAGAATTCATATCAGGTGGCTCAGAACTGCTTGTAACTCCAGCACCCTCTTCTGGCGACTATGTGGTGCACGTACATACACACAGACAAAACACTTCATGCACATGCCCACACACAGAGAAAAAGGAACTCAACTGTTTAACAGGGAGTGAGTAGTCTAGAAAGTGCAGGTGGAGAAGCCATGTCTGGTAACCTACCAAAACGCAGTGGCCCAAAACAGACTAGTAGAGGCTTGAATTGGGGTCAGCTTGGTGGTTTTCTGTTGTACATGTAGTTGGCCAGGACCACAGTTATTTGGAGACTTATCTGCTCTGGTATGTCCAAGATGATTCATAGCAGTAATTGGTATGACCTGTTGGAGTTCAACTAAAGCTGTTGATTGCAGTACCTCAGACCTCCTCCATGTGACTCTCTTAGCAGAGCTCGGAGACAGAACATTCCAGATATAAAAGGTTGGAATCTACAGATTGCTTAAGGCTCAGGCTTGAAAGTTACAACATGTCAACGGTCTTGCATTCTGTTTGTCAAAGCGAGTCACAAGACAAGCCTAATTGAAGAGGAGGGCAAAGGACTGCTTGTGGATGCGAGACCAAACAAAGCCATGGAGCCTAGAGCAAGCTGTAGGAATGGCTAGCGGGGATGGGGGTACAGCTTTACTGGCAGGAGAGTATCACAAAAAAAGAAGTGGCAAATGTTCACTGGGGGCATGGATACCTGAGGGGGCCTGTCAGGTTAGAATGGACTGTGTGACAAGGTTCTGAACCACGGAGAGAAGAGATTGGGTTTAGACTCAGACTTTGAGTAAGGCATAGTACAGAATTTGGGAATGCTTCTTCAGGCTCTCAACTAGAACTTATATGCCTTTTCCTGTAAACTTAGGGTCGACAGCTGTGGATTTGGCTTCTCTTTTTAAGTTGTACAAGGAGTTTCCCCCTTGAGTTGATGATACGTTGTTAAATAGGCATTTCGAAGGACATGAGGGCTCTAGCAGGGCTCCAGAACTGGCCACAGCAGTAGTTAGGGACATGCAGCTTGTGCCAGATCTATTTTCAGCTGCATCCAAGGGTTAGTTACTTAGTCTTGCCCTTGTCTTTTCCCCACAGTAACCCTCCACTGAGTGAAGAGATGTTGCCTCCTGGGGAGTGGATGTGTCACCGGTGCACTGTTCGCCGAAAGGTAATAATGTTGCTTTCTGAAGGCTCCCCTCAGAATGCCAGAGCTAGAGCAATGATCCTTCAGAGCTAAGGGACTTGATCCTAAGGGCATTTCATCCTCTTGTCCCTTCTAACACTGGAATCACTATTCTCTCTCCATGTTGACTGCAAGACTTAAAACTCCAGAAGTGGGATGTGAAAGAGGGCAGAAGGGGGTATGTTAATCCAGTGAGCCATGTTAAGTCACTAGTGACAGGCTTAGTCTGATCTTATTGATCTCTTAGGAAATAGCCTGAATAGGTGTCCTTATCTGTGGCTCCAAAAAAGAAGGCTTCTTCTCAGTTCCATGGGGTCTCCAGAGGCTTGATCAGTTTTATTAAAGGAGTAGATTTTGAACCCCTCTGTCCTGGTTGTCTGTTTTTCTTTGTTTCCCTTTTCTCTAGGTCAGTACTAACTGAATTATGAGCATGGCTAATTGTTTTCTACTTTGAATTTCTTTTAATTTAATATATTTATTTACTATTTGGTTTTTCAGGACAGGATTTCTTTGTGTAATTTGGAGCCTGTCCTGGAACTCGCTCTGTATACCAGGCTGGCCTTGTACTCACAGAAATTTGCCTGCCTCTGCCTTCTGAGTGCTGGGATTATGTGCGCCACCACCTGGCTACTTTGAAATTTTTTATAGAGAGCAAGAACTAAACTTTCCTTTATCTCCCTTCCCCCTAAAAAAAGGAAGTACGTGTGTGTCACCAGATTATATTTGATCCCACCTTTACATTACAGGCTATAATTAGGATTTGTCTGTAGGTTACCCTGCTTTCTTCCCACACTAATTGTGTAACCAAAGAATTTATTTTCTTGTGGCATCACTGCTGTTTTCTTGGTCATAACATGATGTCAGTGATGACATCCTCAGTTGCAGAAACAGAAAGAGCTACCTAGCTTCCAAAGCCCTTTCCTGTGCATCTCATAGAGCATGCCCTATCTGTTCAGAAACTTACTATGCAAAGAAGCTAGACATTAAAGGGTTGGGATCAGCCAAGGAAAAGAGGTGAAAACTTGCTAGTGCCCATTGTACGCCAGGTGTTTACTGTTATTCTGCTTAATCTATGCAAGTATCGAAGAATGCTGGTGGTAGATCATAATTATGGAAAGGAACAGACTGAGGCTATGAAATATAGATTATTTTCCCAAGGACTCAGGAATTTTTCTCTCATTCTAAAGGTCTGTTACCTCTTGTTCTCTAGAAACCTTTGCTTGCTAGGAACAGTACACTCTTTTCCTAGCATAGGGCATTCCTCCTGAGATGCTGCTCCGACTCACTTTCACATAGACCTCTCTACCTAAGGGTTCCACAGCTGCCTTATCCACCGTCACCACCACTCCCCTTTGACCTCAGTATTCACAGTGAAATGGATTGAAGTAGATTTCTTTTGGGTCTCATGAACTCGTAATGGTCAGTCCTGTTATGATTCCTGGGGAAGGTCACCCATGCCTTTTATAGATGCAGTCCTTTTATCACCACCATATCCCTAAGAGGGAACAGATTCAGTGCTTTCACTTTGCAGATGGAGGAATTCCTGAGCTGCCTAGGGAGGACCTAACTAAATGGAGATTAATATGACACTTTGTTGATTTTAGAGCCTTGGGAAGCTGCATTGTCCACTTTCCATTCCTACTGAGTTCACTGTAGTCTTTTTTGTATTTCATGCCTTCTAAAAGTATCACTTTCCGAGTTTCTAGCTAAGATGGAAAGCCATGGTTCTTGGGTGCCTGCTTTCTGCACTGGTTCTCTCCTTGTGGCACCTTTCTGTGCCATCCCCCTGAAAAGTGAGCTTTCCCAGCCTGTTTTACCTTTTCAGACTTTTCTCTGTTTTGAGCTATTTTCAGAACCTATCGGTAGGTCAGGATGCACTTGTCACAGGCAAGTAAGTGACAGTGACCTTTGTATTACAGTGTTCTTACCGTCATCTCACTAAATTTGTTCTGTGTTTAGTTTGTTAGCGGCTTGCCCTGTGCTTCATATGTATATAGGTGTTAAGTATCATACAGTGAATTAGTTATTCCAAAATTCCCACACTGTTTTCGATAATTCACTCCTGCCATGTTTTCTCCATTTTAGTTAGTTCAGTTATAGCTGTATCTAGGGCTAGAGTGATGGTTCAGCAATAGAGTACTGACTGTTCTTCCAGAGGACCTGGAACGTCTACGTGGTAGCTCTCAACTCCAGTTTCTGTGATCTGAGGCCTTCTTCTGCCATTGATTGGCTTCAGGAACATGCACAGTACACAGGCATATATGCAGGCAAAATACTAATACACACGATTAAAATTAAAATATATATCTCAACTTTAATAGGCTGCTGTCCCAGGTCCTGAGGTGGATGATTCTGTGATGTGTAAGGGACTTTGTAATTTTCATAAGTGGTCTAGCAGGACATTGTATACCCATCTCTATTTGTTCTTTTCATGATGGGCCCACCTATTCATTTGCGCAGAAACGAGAGCAGAAAAAGGAGCTGGGCCACGTCAATGGACTGGTGGACAAATCCAGTAAACGGACTACATCCCCCAGCAGTGACACTGACTTGTTGGACAGATCAGCTAGCAAAACTGAACTCAAGGCCATTGCCCATGCCCGGATCCTGGAAAGGAGAGCCAGCCGGCCTGGCACCCCCACATCCAACGCCAGCACAGAGACCCCCACCTCTGAGCATAACGACGTTGATGAGGACATCATTGACGTGGATGAGGAGCCAGTAGCAACAGAGCCGGACTATGTGCAGCCTCAGCTGCGGCGGCCGTTTGAGCTGCTGATTGCTGCCGCCATGGAGCGGAACCCTACCCAATTTCAGTTGCCCAATGAACTGACTTGTACCACTGCACTACCAGGTTAGCGACATCATCATGTTCATCATCTCTCCTTTCTTACCCTAGCTTTCCAGAGGGTTATTATTTAGCCCAAAGAGCAGTGCTGCCTGCAAGGTTACTATAGCCATTGTCTTTTGTTATTATTCCTCGTTCTGCCTGGAGATAGCATCAAAAGTTTTAGTTGTTATAGTACTTACTCAGTTTTTTTATTTTCTGAGTCTTCTGTCTCCTGTCCTGTTGTTGCCCTACAGTTTTTTTTTTTTCCTAACATAAGCCAAGTAGGGTGACACATAGTAATAATCTGATCACTTGGGGGAGGGTAAGGCAAGAGGATCGTGAATTTGAGGCCAGCCTGAACTACATATTGGGACTGTCTCAAAACATATAAAGAAGGCTCAAGAAGATGGCTGAGTGGTTCAGTGCACAGACTGCTTCTGCAGAAACCTGAGGTTTGGTTCCCATTGTGACTCATGACCATCAGTACCTCCAGTTTCAAGGGGTCCAATATCCTCTCTGGCCTTTACAGGTACCAGGCGTGCACATGGTGCACATATATGCAAATGGCAAACATTCATGTGCATAAAGGAATAAAATTTTTAAAAAAACTTAGTTAAAAGAGGGACTAGAGAGATGAATCTGCAGTTAAAAGTACTTGCTCCTCTTCCAGTGGACTTGAGTTCCTTTCCCTGCGCCCATATCAGGCAGCTCACAGCTGTCTCTAACACCAGCCTCTGGGATCTGACACCTGGTTTCTGTAGGCACATGCACAAACCCACATGCAGATAGATGATGCACAGAATTAAATTTTTTAAATTCCTTTTTAAGATTTATTTATTATGCATACAGTATTCTGCCTGCATGTGTGCCTGCACCCCAAAAGAGGACACCAGATCTTATTATAGATGCTTGTGAGGCACCATATAGTTGCTGGGAATTGAACTCGGGACCTCTGGAAGAACAGTCGGTGCTCTTAACCTCTGAGCCATCTCTTCTGCCCAAATCTTTTAAATTCCTAAATAAATGAATGAAGAAACAAAGTTTAGGAATATAGTTGGGTGGTAGAGCTACCATGCACAAAGTCTTGGATTTGATCCCCAGCATCTCCTCCTCCCCTTTGCAGACAGCTGCTCTTTGGTTGGTTCTTATTTATCATTCTGGGGAGAGAGGGAGAAAGAGTATGTAAGTATGTATGTCTGCCTGTACTTTCTTCTTAAATAGCATACTGTACAAACTTTTACAGTTTGTTCTTTATTCTTATAATGTAGTCCAGTGGTTTTAGCATTACTGTAGTATTTCATTAGGTTTTTGTTATGGCTCCATAATAGTCCATTATACAAATGTACTATAATTGATTTAAGAAGTTTTCTGTTCATTGCCATTGAAATTGTTCCTAACATTTTTTAATTTATTTATTTTTATTTATATGGCTTTTTGCCTGCAAATATGTCTTGTGCACCATGTGTGTGCCTGGTGCCCACAGAACCTAGAAAAGGGTATCAGATCCCCTGCAACTGGAATTTGAGATAGTTGTGAACCACCATGTTGATGCTGGGAATTGAACTTGGGTCCTTCAAAAGAGCAACCAGTCCCTTTAACCATTGAGCTATCTCTCCAGCTCCTAATATTATTAGAATTGCTAGGTCACAGTCGGCAATGGTAGATTTGATAGCTATTGTCAAATTTCCTCTTTTAACAAAGAAAACCAAGTCATGGCTTCTATTTGATACCATGACACTTCTAGATCTCTTTTTTCCCCCCCTAAAAAACAGTGAGATTGGCTAGGCATGGTGTCTTAATTGCCTGTAATTCCAGCATCAGTTTGAGGCAGAAGCTATGTAGTGAGTTTTTCACTAGCCTAGGCTACAAAGTGAGACCCTGTCTGAAAAAACAAAAGGGAATATGGGAAGATGACTCAGGGAATAAAGCACTTGCCATGCAAATGTGAGAACTGGAGTTCATATTTTCAGAACCCATGTCATCAGCCAGGTGGGCAGGACAGCCTTCCTGTAATCAGATTGTGGGAGGCGGAAGTGGAATAAGCTTGCTGTCCAGACAAACTAAAGTGGTGAGCTCCACAAGAAGAGCTGCCTCAATATGTAAAGTAGACTGCAGTCAAAGGAAATCGCATGCCTTCAGATACAGACATATACAAAAACAAGAAAATTGGAAGGCTTGAAAAGCACACATGAAGCCTAGCAGTGGCGGTGCACTCCTTTAATCCTAGCGCTTGGAAGTCAGAGACAGCTAGATCTGTGAGTTTGAGATCAGCCTGGTATACAAAGTGAGCACCAGGACAGCCAGAGCTCTTAACACAAAGAAACCCTGTCTCCAAAAAACCAAAAAAAAAAGAAAAAAAAATACACATGATCCAAATGTGCCACATTCCTCTTGTCCCAGCATGAAAAGATGGAGGAAGATGGATCTCTGTGAGGTCGAGGCCAGCTAGGGCTGCAGAGACTGTGTATGTGAGAAAGGAGGAGGAATATGCATGCATGGATGGAAATGCCTATCGGGCAACTTGCAAGATAGCTGAGATAGTAAAGGCACTTGCCATGCAAGCCTGGGTTTGATCCCTGGAACCCACATAAAAGTGGAAGTAGGGGAAAGTTATCTTCTGACCTTTACACATGTACATTTCATTTTAAAGGGCACATATATCTATGCTTATTGGCGCATAACTTTAATTCCAGCACTTGGGAGGCAGAGGCAGATGAATATCTGAGTTCTAGGCCAGCTTTGTCTACAGAGCAAGTTCCAAGTCAGCCAGAACTACAGAGAGAGAACCTGTGTCAAATTGGGAGGGAGAGTTGCATATGGACCTGCTTTTCTGGTTTCTATAGAAACATGATTAAATTACTCAGTTATCTTCACAGACTAGTCTTTGTTGACCGTATAACTTGGACATAGGTTGCTACTATCCCAGGTTTCTGGTTATTTCATATTGGTAAGATCAGTGTGTTTCTGCCTTAAAGCAGGTAACTTCTGCTTCTAGTCGCCATGTATCTGTTGTGGTCATCCCGTGTCGTCGTCTCCCCCACCCTTCTTTCTTACTCCTGTTTTGTCACTTGAAACTAGCCCTGGGGTCCTCAGAAAGAAATCTATCCCAGCATGGCACATGCTTTTGCTTAGATCTGTTCCTGTCACTTAATGTTTTCATATTCCAACAAGAAATTCGAAGCCAAGGGCAATTCAGCACCACCAGCTTCTTTTCTAGGTTCTAGCAAGCGGAGAAGAAAGGAGGAAACCACGGGAAAGAACGTTAAAAGAACACAACATGAGTTAGATCATAATGGTCTCGTTCCCTTGCCGGTCAAAGTCTGTTTCACGTGTAACAGGTATTTTTTTTCTATGCCTATATTCAACAAATGCAGTTGTTGTTGTTTTTTTTTCCCCCCTCTTATCCTTTTAAGTCCTGTGTGTGAATGTGGACAGCCATATTCTGATGGTATAAGCACACAGAACTAATTGACTAACCACTTCCTTGAATATGCCAATAACAAATTACCTGAAGAATCAAGATCCAGGGCCAGGTGTATGATATATGCATGTAATCCCAGTACTTAGGAGGTGGAGGCAATTTGGGGAGTTCAAAGCTAGCCCCACTCATAAGGCCCCACTTTCCAGGCAGGCTTATTGGTTGATGGGTATTAGTAAGTAACCCCCACCCTGCTCCTGTGAGCAACAGTGATTAAACCCAGTAGGTCAGAACCAATGTGATTGCTCATTGGATTAAGGCTCCCACATCATTATAACTTGAGCTCAACTCCCAGAAGCCACGTACTGGAAGGACAAAACTGTGGCAAGTTATCTTCTAACCTCTTCAGGGGAGCTGTGACATGCACGAACACACACACACAATAAGTATTTTTTTAAAAAATTAAACTTGCCGGGTGGTAGTGGGTGGTGGTGCGTGCCTTTAGTCCCAGCACTTGGGGTGCAGAGGCAGGTGGATCTCTGTAAGTTCAAGGCCAGCCTGGTCTGTAAGAGCTAGTTCCAGAATTACACAGAGAACCCCTCTATCTTGAAAAACCAAAAAAATAAAAAAGTAAAAATGGAGCTTAAAAGAGATGAAACTCAGAGGGACTTGTTGGGAAGTGGGGGGCGGTATATGTTTAAAATTTATTATGAGACTGTCACAAGTCTAGACAATCAAAAGAAGCAGGTGTGGTAGCACACACCTTTGATCCCAGAGACAAAGGCAGACAAATTACTATGAGTTCAAGGCCAGCCTGGTCGACTTAGTGAGCTCCAGGCTATCCTGAGCTATATAATGAAAACCTGTCTCAATAAAGAAAAATCGCCAGACGTTGGTGGTGCAGGCCTTTAGTCCCACCACTTGGGAGACAGAGGCAGGCAGATCTCTGTGAGTTCAAGGCCAGCCTGGTCTACAAGAGCTAGTTCCAGGACAGGCTCCAAAGGAACCCTGTCTCAAAAAAATCAAAAAAAAAAAAAGAAAGAAAGAAAGATGACAGATCACAGTACAGAAGTAGTGTTAAGTTGGTAACAACTTCAGAGGAGTTAGAATTAAACTTAAACTGGAGCATGAGGAGCTGATAAGATGGCTCATTGGGTTCAGGTGCTTAATGCCAAGCCTGGCACCTAAGATCCATCCTGAGGGCCCTGGATGAACACTGGCACATGGACTTTCCTTCCAATGCACACAAAATGCTTTTTTTTTTTCAACCTAAATAGGGTGTTTAGGCTAGCCAGCAAATTATTAAAGATAAGATAAATTTTAAAGTGGTAGTTGGTATGTTTTGGCCTAGACAAATTTCAAAAGGTCCTTGGCTACCTAAGTCACACAGCTACCCTGGGACACTTAGTTTCCTTCAAGAGAGGCTCTCCTCAGTCACAGGAACCAGATGTTTCAATGATTGAAGCTGGATTTGTTGGCTTGAGTTATGTCAGAAAAACTGTTATGGTTGGAGCAGGATAGCAGGAGAAAATGGCTCTATCACAAAGGATGCTTGGGGACTGAGGATATAGCACAATTAGTACAGTGTTTACCCGACATGGTTTGATACCCGGTATTACATAAACTCAAAATGATGGTGCAATCTGATATCTCAGCACTTGGGTCTTAGATGCAAGAGGAACAAGAATTGAGAATCATTCTTAGCTAACCAGTGAGTTCAGGCTACATGAGACTGTTTCATAGCCACACCCCCAACAACAAAGTGTTCATAACAAAAGCTATGGAAAACTAGATGGTAGTCAATTAGAAGTATAGAACTTGGCTGTTTTGCCGTGTGCCTTTAATCCCAGCACTTGAGAGGCAGAGGCAAGCAGATCTCTATGTGTTCAAAACCAACCTGGTCTACAGAATGAGTTCTAGGACAGCCAGTCCTAACAGAAACCCTGTCTCAAAAAACCAAAAATAAACAAGTAAATAGAAGAAGAACAACTTCAGAACTCTGCTGGGAAAAACATTGTCTCTAGTATACCTTTGGGGTTGTGAGTATTTGCCTCTCCTTGAAGCGTGCTTCCATAAATATATGCAACATAATTTTCTTGCCTCCGTCTCCAATTATCAGTACTGGTTATTGGTCTTTTCACACAGAAGGGAAATCTTTTGTCCTGTAGTTTCAACTCCAGAAAGACTGCTAATGATTTTTATTACATTTGCTTTTTGAGGGTAAGATGAACATGTGCCACAATGTATCTGTGAAGATGCCAACTTGAAAGACTTGATTCTCCCATTTAGCAATGGGTTCTATGAATTGTACTCTGGTAGTCAAGCTTGGTAGCAGTTTGCCTGTACCACTGGGCAATTAAACCAGCATCTAAGGGTTTTTTGTTTGTTTGCTTGTTTTGAGTGAGAAGTTCTTAAAAATAGGAAGATCAGAAAGCAGAGATGAGTACTAAGCATTGGTCATCCTTGCTCTGATAGCCACATTAGCCATCCTCCAAATAAACATTTACATTTACAAGATGCATTTTTTTCTAGAAGATAAAATACTGAAGACCCTGGTTTCCATTTTCCTTACTGAGTGGTTATGTGACAGAACCCTGGAGGGAGGGAGGTATGGAAGAAGCTGTGAGTTAGTCTTTAATTTTCCCATCATGCCACAGAAATCAGCTATCATATCTCATTCCTTTGCAGGAGTTGTCGAGTAGCCCCTCTCATCCAGTGTGACTACTGCCCACTTCTGTTTCACATGGACTGCCTCGAGCCGCCGCTCACTGCCATGCCCCTGGGCAGATGGATGTGTCCGAATCACATCGAGCATGTGGTGGTAAGCATGGCGTGTCTAATCCACTCTGTACAGGCCCGGCTGGGGCAGGCACCGGCCCACAAAAGCACACTAGAGTCAGCATTGTGCGGGAGTTCACTGGTTTCAGCAGACCTCACTCAGGTCTGCTCTCATGGATCTCACCTGTGCATCTTGCCTTCCCATGGATCTTGTTGAGGCTGTGCAGCTTGATTTGCTTGCTTGTCATTTTTACCCCACAAGAATTAAAGAAATACTGTTATCGCCCTAAAGAGTGAGTTTATTAGAGCCAACCTTAAGAGAATAAATGATTGGCTATTAGGAATACATGTGGCCCAACCATTAAATGACTTTGAACCCTGCTCTTACATTAGTTCTTTGTAACTCCCTTGTGTTGGCACATCCTAGGTTCTCAGTGCATTGTTGAATGGATGAAAGTGAATGCTGCAGCAACAACAAAACAATCTTGCCAGTGGTCATGATAGTTTTTCTTTCTTTTTTTTTTTCCTTTAAAAATTTTTTTGTGCTAGAGATGGAACCCCAGGCCTTGTATAGGCTAGGCAAGTGCTCTACCGTTGATTTACAGCCCCAGCACATTTTTTGGTTTGAGGGTGGGTTTTGTTGTTGTTGGGTTTTTTTTTTTTTTTTTTTTTTTTTGGTTTTTCGAGACAGGGTTTCTCTGTGGTTTTGGAGCCTGTCCTGGCACTAGCTCTGTAGACCAGGCTGGTCTCGAACTCACAGAGATCCGCCTGCCTCTGCCTCCCGAGTGCTGGGATTAAAGGCGTGCGCCACCATCGCCCGGCACTGGTTTTTATTTTTTAATTATTTTGTATTTTATGTGTGTATTTTGCCTGCATGTATACAAGTGCACCATGTGCATGGCTTGTGCCTTTGTTGACTGGAACAGGATGTTGGCACTCCTAGAGCTGGATTTAGAACTGGTTGTGAGCCATCATGTAGATGCTGGGGACTGAACCTGGATCTTCTATAAGAGCCATTTCCAGCCCCTCTAATTCACTGTGTAGCTGAGAATGGTCTAGAACCTCCCTGAGCCTGCCTTCTGTTTTCCACCTCCCAAGTTCTAGAATTACAAGTCTGAGTCACCACCACACCCAGCTTTATTATTGCTGTGTCTGTGTGCACGTGTGTGCTCTCCAGAGAATACATGTGGAGGTCAGAGGATAATGTTGTAAGTTACCAGGCTTGGTGATAAGTACCCTTACCCACTCCGCCATCTCACTAGCCCCATTTTCCACTTGGGTTCTGGAAATCAAACTCAAGTCACCGGGCTTACTTTATGCACTGAGCCATCTCGCTGGCCCTCTGTAGACATTTTACACACAGCTTTCTACCCTAGAGCAGAACTGTTGTCTGCCTCTCCAGGAGGGTCAGTCCTTCTATGTAGTCACCCATAAGGTACTTCCTTACAAAAATAGCCTTTCCAAATTAAACCATAAGACTTACCATGACGGGCTGGAGAGATGGCTCAGAGGTTAAGAGCACTGACTGGCTGCTCTTCCAGAGGTCCTGAGTTCAATTCCCAGCAACCACATGGTGGCTCACAACCATCTGTACTGAGATCTGGCGCCCTCTGGTGTGCAGGCATACATCGAGGCAGAATGTTGTGTACATAATAAATGAATAAATCTTAAAAAAAAAAAAAAAAAAAGGACTTACCATGACTGGGCTGGGCAGTGGTGGCACATGCTTTTAATCCCAGCGCTCAGTAGGCAGAGGCAGGTGGATCTCTTAAATTCAAGGATAGCCAGGGCTACACAGAGAAACCCTTTCTTGGGGAAAAATGAATGAATGAATATAAAATCATTTTTTAAAAAAGTACTCTTGTTAAGGATCCATGTTCCATTCTCAGCACCCATATGGTGGCTCACAACCCAGCTTTCCGTAACTTCAGTTCTGGATTATCCAACACTCTCCTCTTGCCTGTGCAGGTAAAAGATTCATACACACGAGGTTAAAAAAAATATATATTACTTTTGAGATGGTTTCTCTCAAGTCCAGGCTGGCCTGGATTTGTGGATCAGGCTGGTCTTGAACTCACATAGGTCTGACTATCTCAGCTGCCTCCCAAGTGCTGAGAGTAAAGGTATGTACCACCACACCCAGCATAAAGTAATAAGTTTCTTAAGAAATTTTTTTGGGGGTGGGGGCTGGAGAGATGGCTCAGCGGTTAAGAGCATTGCCTGCCCTTCCAAAGGTCCTGAGTTCAATTCCCAGCAACCACATGGTAGCTGACAACCATCTGTAATGAGGTCTGGTGCCCTCTTCAGGCCTGCACACAGACAGAATATTGTATGCATAATAAATAAATATTTAAAAAAAAGAAATTTTTTTTTAATGTACACGGATGTTTGCGTGAGTGAATGCCACATGTGTGGGTGACCTCAGAGGGCAGAAGAAGAGGGTATCAGACTGTCTGGAACTGAGTGTACTCTCTGGAAAATAGAAAGTCCTCTTAACCCCTAAGCCATTTCTTGTCATCCAGATCCTGTCATTTGAACTAGAGTGTAGGGGTCAGATATACTAGAGGTTAGAAGTGGCACAGATTCTCCATGCCTTCTGTCAGCACCTGCACAAGTTCCTCTCCTTCTCTCCCTTTGACCTTTAAGAGCAGACCAGAGGTTTCCCTTCCACAAGGGAAGATGTAATATCTGAACTGAGATGAGTTTGGTAATGCTTGCTGGTACCCTGGAGCAGGAATGGGATTTTGACCCTGCAAAGCCTCTATGTAGGACAATTTTTCTATAAGAACAGTTCCTTGATGGGTGGGGAGTCTGCTTCTTTGGCTCTCTTGAGGTCCAAGGCCTGCTAGGATTGACCCTGATGGGTTGTCCTGACCTACAGTCTGGCTGAATTAGGGGCACTTCCGGGCTACTTGACTGTTTTCCTAATTCCCAAAAAAAGCCTTTCCAGGGAGCAGGAGTCTCCTGCTTCATTACAGGCCTCTGACCAGACAGAAGGAACCCATTTACTGTTTTGTTTTGCTTTTTTATTTGTTTGGTTTTGATTTTTTTTTTCTTTGCTTGTTGGTTGTTTTGGCGGGGGGGGGGGGGCGGGGGGAGCAGCTCAAGACAGAGTTTCTCTGTATAACCGACCTGGCACTCGCTTTGTAGACCAGGCTGGCCTCACACTCCGCAGAGATCTGCCTACCTCTGCCTCCTAAGTACTGGGATTAAAGGTGTGTGCTACCACCGCCCAGCAAGAGTTTCTGTTTTTTAAGCCCAGAGAATAGGGCCAGCTGGAAGGGGCAGTACCCTTAGAAATTCACCACAGTGGTATTTCTGCTTATCCCTAGCTGAACCAGAAGAATCTGACACTGAGCAATCGGTGCCAGGTGTTTGATCGTTTCCAGGACACCATTTCACAGCATGTTGTCAAAGTGGATTTCCTGAACCGAATCCATAAGAAGCACCCCCCTAACCGCCGTGTGCTCCAGTCTGTCAGAAGAAGAAGCTTGAAGGTGAGTCACGGCCCAGTCAGAACAAGCAAGACGTTGGGCACTGGTTTCTCTCATGGCACAGGATCAGTGGGAGACTGAAGCCCCACAGATAAATCTTTGGTATCTCAGCAAATAATAAATGCATAGTGATAACTTGAGGATGGTAGTCATGATTACAAAAGCAAGATTCCAGGTATGGTTTTGAAATCCATTTATAGCTCTCCAATCGATGAGCAGCCTTCAGCCCATCTCACCAAGCCCAGTTGTACTCCACTGTCACTGTAACATCCGTCTTAGAGTTTCTGTTGCTGTGATAAAGTGCCATGACTGGTTAACTTTACAGGTGGGGGGACATTTATTTCAGCTTAACACTCTCAGGTCGCACTTCATGCTGAGGGAGATCAGGGCAGGAAATTGAAAGCAAAAGATATGTACAGGCCATGGAGAAAGGCTGCTTACTACCTGGTTTATTTTGCATACTTCTTATAGCCCCCATGCCTACCACCCCAGGATTTGTCTGCCTCTGCCTCCCAAGTGCTGGGATTAAAGGAGTGCACCATCACCACCTGGCATTGATGTTCCTTTTTCACCAATGATTCTGACATATAAGTTACCCTAAAACAAGCCAGCCTAATACTTAACTGTGTCTGTCACTATTAAATGGTCCCCTTCTGAGAAATTCTGATGAGATGAAGTTGTGATTAATTTGGCAGACAGCCATGCAGGAGATAAAGAGAGATATCCAACTGAAAATTTAAGAAAAATGTGTTTGAGAGAAAGTTCTTCTACCTCTGGATTTGTTTTTAGACTAATATATCAACTAAGACAACTACAGTTTTGGTACCTAGTATTTCTATGTACTTGATGCTTGCTAAGCTATATATATCCAAGGAGCCTGAGAGAATTTCCTTCATTGAAAAATTCTTGCTGTTTTCAAATTATTCAATCTCCTAATTCAGTTGATCTGAGGTTTAACATGCTATATATCCATTAGCAGTTCTCAAATATGGCCACTTGGTGGCAGCCATGTTTTAACCTCAATCACACTATTCCCATCCCATTTAGTGGGTGTCATTTCAGAACTAGCAAGGATACTTAACTGTTGAAAATTGTACAGCAAACTCTCAACTGGTTAACTAACAACTTATCCTTCAGTAGGATGGTTTTCTCAAATTAAAGTGTTTCTCATTACAGGAATAGGATATGAGGTGGTAGGCCTCATACCTCTAGTTAAATAGATCTAGAAGTAATCCAAATTATAATTCATTTACCATGTAGATTCAGAAGTCTGCCCAGATTCTACAGTGAACAAATTAGAAGGTCTTGAATAAATCTTTTCATTGACTTTCCTCTAAATATTTTTCTTATTGTTGAGGAGGAAATCAGAGTTATAAACTGCCTGAAGAATAGTTTCTTCTTCAGGTGGTGGCGGCACATACCTTTAATCCCAGGCAGAGGCAGGTGGATCTGTTGGTTCAAGGCCAACCTGGTCTACAGCCTGAGTTCCTGAGGCTCCAAAGCTACTGAGAAACCCTGTCTCGAAAAACCAAAATTTTAAAAAAAAAAAAAAGAAGAAGAAGAAGAAGAAGAAGAAGAAGAAGAATAGTTTGTTCTTGGAGAGTTTGAATAGGAAATGAAGACTGCAGCACCATAGGACAGTGGTCCTATTATAATAGGAGTGCAGAGGAAACCTGTCACCTGATACCTTGTCAGATCTTCTGCAGGGGCAGCTGCATTCTGTCCTCTGTTGCATCAGAAAACCCATAGCACTAGGTGGTGGTTCTCAGCTCCATGCTCCTTGCCTCTGTGCTCATCTTTACCGACCATTCTCACACGTAGCTCTTTTTGTTTGTGGATTGCATGGTCCGGGTTGGGCTCCAACTCACAGAGATCTGCCTGTCTCTGCCTCTTGGGTGTTGGGATTAAAAGATGTGTGCCACCACACCTAGCTCATTTTTTCTTTTTCATAGCACCTCAGATGTCCCTCTACTGTAGGATGCATTTCCTTGTATTATAACATTTCTATATTTGCCCCACTAGACTATGAGTTCCTTGAGGGCAAGGCTTAAATTTTTTATCTCTGGACCTCTAGGATTTTGGAACAGTGCCAGACTCGCGAGGCACTCAATAATGTTGACTGAATGTATGAATGACTTTTTGTGTGGCTCTTCATTCTTATATAATGTAAATCAGAGTGTGTCATTTTTCTTTGCGCAACAAAAAATCTTCACTTGTATCATGAGTCATGAATGAATAGATGATGCAAACTAACATTGATTAAATGCTCATTAGTCAGGTGTAATGTTTAATTTTTCTCCCGTGAATATAACCTCATTTAACTTCTCAATTACTATCATTCCTGCCTGTTGGCACTAGATACTACAAACCTACAACTTGGACAACCCTGAAGCCCAATACAGTGTCAGTCTTGCATGTTTGAGACAAAACGGAAGATAGTATGTGGTAGCTTTAGAGCTCTGCAAGACCTTGGACCTTAAAGAAGAACAATGAAAGCCCTGCCTATTGTTGCTATTTCTGCCCTTTTTTAGGACAAGATATCTGTGCGAGAGTCAAAGGGCAACCCAAAACAGTTGGAGCACACTGGGCTTCGTTGTCCACAGTAGATCACAGAGTAGATGGTCCCTTGGGTACCAGCACTACAGATGAAATAGTATCTAGTTAGGGCAGAATTTAGCTTGGGCATATTGGCACTATCTTTCCTCCTATCTTAAACAGGTTCCTGATGCTATAAAATCTCAGTACCAGTTCCCACCCCCTCTCATTGCACCTGCGGCCATTCGGGATGGGGAGCTGATCTGCAATGGGATCCCTGAGGAATCACAGACGCACCTTTTGAACTCTGAGCACTTAGCCACCCAGGCAGAGCAGCAAGAGGTGAGTGAAAGCAGAATTGGGATTCCCAAGTTCAGTCTCTCTTCTGTGTCACCAGATGTCTGTCATTCCTGCCTCTACCCTATCTCCACCTTAGCCCCTAAAAGTTGAGTGGCCATGGAGAATCCCAGGCTCAGGTGCCAAAGGCAAGAGAACTTCAGTCAAACAGGCTGCTTCCCTCATTAGTTCCCCATTGCTTCAAGCTGGGCAGTTCTGTACTGAAGGAGTAAATGAGCAGATCCACAGAGAGGTTGGGTGATCCTGCCAGACACACACAGCACATACTGGGGTACTTGCTGAATGTTGATCACAAGTGAGCCTTCAGGGCAGAGCCAGAACAGGAATCTCAAGTTCCACCGACTGAGGTAGTACTGCCAAGTGCATAAATAAGTCTTTCTTGAGAATAAAAGTGGGATCCCTTTCTGGTCATTCTTGTTGGAACCTTGGTAACAGTGCTTGTCAACTCTGCTGTAGCTCTGGACACTGGCAGGATAGACAACACCTCCCAGGCCTCTCACTCCTCTCCTCTCCTTCCATTGCAGTGGCTCTGTAGTGTTGTTGCGCTCCAGTGCAGCATATTGAAACATTTATCTGCTAAGCAGATGCCTTCGCATTGGGACTCTGAACAGACAGAGAAGGCTGATATTAAGCCTGTTATTGTGACTGACAGCTCAATCACCACCTCCCTGCAAACTGCTGACAAGGCACCTCTACCTTCCCACTACCCTTTGTCCTGCCCCTCAGCAGTTAGCACCCAGAATTCTCTGGGCTGCTCTCCACCCCACCAAGCCCCGGCCCTAGAGGACATCAGCTGCAGTTCTTGTGTGGAAAAGTCCAAGAAAACCCCTTGTGGGACTGCCAATGGGCCAGTGAACACAGAGGTAAAAGCCAATGGCCCACACCTCTACAGCAGCCCCACTGATTCCACGGATCCCCGGCGACTTCCTGGCGCCAACACCCCCTTACCAGGCCTCACACACCGGCAAGGCTGGCCCCGGCCCCTCACACCACCATCGGCTGGGGGGCTTCAGAACCACACCGTCGGCATCATTGTGAAGACAGAAAATGCCACTGGCCCCAGCTCTTGTCCCCAGAGGAGTTTGGTACCTGTCCCAAGCCTGCCCCCTTCCATCCCCAGCTCTTGTGCCAGCATCGAGAACACCAGCACTTTGCATAGAAAGACTGTCCAATCACAGATAGGACCTTCGTTGACAGATTCGAGGTCTCTGGGCTCACCCCCAAATGCCACCCGGGTGCTCACTCCCCCACAAGCTGCAGGAGACAGTATCTTGGCCACAGGGGCCAACCAACGATTCTGCTCACCAGCGCCATCATCAGGTGAGTATTTCTCAGCCCCAGATGATCAGGAACAATCTGTGTTCTTTCTAGCACATAGACTTAAGAGTCTAAAACATAGCATCCCTTTGAATACTTGAGGACTTCAATCTCTGTATCAGTGATCATTCTTCCCTTTGTTTCTATGGCAGGAAAAAGGCTGTGTTGGCTTGTCCCAACTATAAAATGGGGCTATGCTCAGTAATTTAAGTCACTTCCTTGGGGTGGCCTGCCAGATTAATGGCAATACTGGAACTACAGCTTGGGTCACCTGCCCCTTCACCTCTGGACCTAGTCTTCTGTCTGTCTGGTCCATCACTTCAGAAGGCACATGCTATCAGAACCACTTGGGTCAGTCTGAGGTTCAGGGTATGCAAGACTAAATCCATACCTGATGCAAATTTTGAGCCAACTCATTTGAGAAACATTTATGTTCAAGAAGCAGGGACAGAAAGCAGCCCAGCTTCAGGTGTGGCCCAGAAGCTTACCCTCAACCATATGCCTAAAGAAAATCCCTTAGGTCTGTACTTAGTCCAGCACAGACTTGTTCTCTCAGCTGTTCCTGTCAGTTTCTGGACCTCAAGGTTGCTGATCCCAGCATCTGAACCAGGTTTCACATGCTATTGTCACCTGTGTGGTCCCCCACATGATCTGAAGTCATCCTCATAGTCAGTCAGGAGATTTCTTCATGTGTGAGCCCCTGGCCCTATCTCCTACTCTAATGCCAGTGTGAGTAAATTTTGCAAACTGTCAGTTGTAGTTGAGCAGTCAGGAATTGCAGGGACAGGTGCCATGTTAAGAGTAGAGGTAGCAAGGTTGGGTGGTCGTGACCCAGAGAATAAAGCAAGCTCACCGCTTGCCCTAGAATAGTAACCCTGCAGCAGTTGTCAGTGCTCTGGAAACTCCTGCGGCCCGGGTGTGTTACTGTTCCATCTACCCTTCCTCACCACACGTTTTTAGCTCTAGGAGTTCCAGAGCCTATGGGTTGAGAATCAAGAAGGGAACATCACCTTGGGTCCGAAATCCAGAACTGTCTCAGCAATGGGGGATTGGACCGGTGGGTTTCCCTCAGGCGACGTAAGTAACAGTCTTCCTGCTCCGTCCCCAGATGGCAAGGTCAGCCCCGGCACGTTATCCATAGGAAGCGCTTTAACCGTACCCTCTTTCCCAGCCAACTCTACTGCCATGGTGGACCTCACCAACTCACTTCGAGCATTTATGGATGTCAATGGAGGTGAGTGAGACCCAGTAGTGTTCAGCTCCTTTTGAAGAGGGATAAGGAGATGGGGATGCACGGTATCCATTTGAGTAGAAGAGTGGGAAAGAAGGTTCCATCTCTTGTCTGCCTTCTGGATTTATGCAAAATATAATCAAAGATGAAGAAAGGGAGAACAAGCCAAGCTGAACCAGTGGGAAAGAACAGAATCACATTAGGCAGTTCGCTCGGTGTTAGCAGAGCAGAACCCGGAGCTTGCTTTCATCTGTGGAAAACCCCAAAGTCAAAGAGAAAAAGAGATGAATTTCTCTGCACAGAGAGTGGGTAGACCTTGCCTCACAGCCAACTGGGAGTTTTTGGTTCTGCCTTTTATTTACTTAAAATTAGCCTACCTTTCTACAAGAAACCACCGCACTAATCCCCTCCCCCCCGCACACACACACAGACACACACTATAAATAGCATGCAAGATGCCCACTTTCAGATCTTTGTTCCACTTTGGGCTTTATATTGTTTGAACAAAAGTTTGCTGGTTTGCCCTATAACCTTTATCTACTTCCATATTCCATTTCTCAGCTTTTTTGATCTTTCTCTTTGGTTGATAGAAATCGAGATAAATATGTTGGATGAGAAGCTGATCAAGTTTCTGGCCTTGCAGAGAATACATCAGCTTTTCCCCTCCCGGGTCCAAGCTTCACCGGGCAATGTTGGGACACATCCGCTGACTTCCGGAGGGCACCACACAGAAGGTGCGCGTGCACATACCTGCCACCACACCATCAGATCTCCTGTCTGATGTGTGTGTATGACCACCTTGCTCCATGGAGAATCTCCGCTTTCAGTAGCTCAAACTCTTTGTACCTACGATGGGTTTAATAAAGTACCGTGACTTTTTTTCTCAGCATGAACAAGATGATTAACAACTTTCTGATCAGACTTGGGGAGTTTGCCATAACCTTCTTTCACGCGGGTCCACTTTGATTCACAGCAAAGCAGCTACCAGTACTTTGGGGCATATGTTGTATGCTTTCTGTTCAATTACTTTTTATACTGTAATTAGAAGAAGGGTTTCCGAAGGATCAGGGTGAGAATAGAAAAACAGTAGGTAAGCTTCCTGGAAATTCACTCAAGTGTTCATTCTGCTTTGAGCTACTTTAATCCTATCTCAGCTCTTAGCCCTTAAGAGAGAGCCTTGATGCTTCAGGAACTTAAAGTACCATGCCAGTACTATCAGAATCCCAAGAGCTTATTACAAATACATATTCTAGAGACAGTGGGATAGCTCAGTTGGCAGAGAGACCTGAATTTGCTCCCTAGAACCCACATTTAAAAAGCCAGGTATGGAGGTGCATGCTTATAATCTCAGAGCTGAGCAAGTGCAGACGGACGATCCCTGGGACTCACTAGCTGTCCACTCTAGTCTGCTTCTCAGATTCTAGGCCAGCGAGGGATCCTGTCGCCTAAAGGAAAAAAGAGAGGAGTATGAGTGGCAGCACCAACGGTGATTGATTCATGTATGTGTGATCACGTGTGTGTGCATAGGCATGCACAAAGTGCAAATTTGCAAGTTCTAGATCCTCCTACTCCAACTAAATCCAAAATCGGTTTTGTGGGTGGGTGGATTAATGGTGATTGTGGTTCTAGCGATCAGATCCATTGACTTTTACTGAACAAGTACTGTACAACTAAATTATATCTTTCAACAGAATTCATGGGCAGTTGATGTGCTCATTAAAGCTTGAGAAACACTGGCCTATGCCTTATGTTTTTCCATGTTCTCTTTGTTATCGGTTGGAATGTCCCTGTTAGTTCCTTATCGGGAGCCCAGGAACTTAAAGTCCTGACCGTTTCAAAGAAGATCCTTCCTAACCTGTGTTAGAGATGTGGGTGAGGCGAGCCCTCCCCCGAAGCAGCTCTAGGTCAGGTGTGAGTTTGTGCACGAGTTACACAGTAGATTTTTTCCAGGCCATCAGCAAAAGATCCAGATTTTGTTGGTTTATGTTTGGGTCACAGGTTCTGAGTTTCTGAATGATCCTATCCCTATGTTTGTCTTGTAGTGCAAAGAAAGGAGGTACAGGCCCGAGCTGTGTTCTACCCCCTCTTAGGGTTGGGAGGAGCTGTGAACATGTGCTATCGAACCCTCTACATCGGGACAGGTGAGCCAGCCAGGAAACTGGGAGGGGCACTGGATCTTCAGCCTGATGGACACTTACAGAAGCCCTTTCAGGAGTTGATGGGTCTCAGCAGTGGTTGTCCAGACAAGAGAGGTTAGGAACCTAGACAGTCCAGTGGGGTACTTCCTTGGCTCAGGCCTTTTGCTTTAACTGCTGCTCAGTAGCATCTGAAACACTGTAGGGAAAGACTTCAAAAAGAGGACACTTTTATCCCTGGGTGTGACAGGCTCACCCATAACCCTGTTGCTGATTTAAGATAGGGTCTCCTGTGGTCCATGCTGGCCTTGAAGTCTGCCCTCTTGCCTCAGCCTCTCAAGTTCTAAAACTACAGGAGTAGCCCACCACACCCCAGATCACTCCTTACCCTGGAAACTGCCCTTCGAAGTAGTATGGCTTAAAGGCCCTGTTGTGTCCACTTAGATGCCCCATCCTCCTTAGTAACTCACTGCTCCTTTTGGGTAACAGCCACACATCCTACAGCAGATTAGCTTTAGAACAACAGGGAAGTGCTGGGCATGTGACACACATCTGTAACCCCAGGACTTAGGAAACAGAGGCAAAGAGGTCATGAGTTCCAAGCTAACCTATCATTAAGAGGAAAAGAATAGAAAAGGAAAAAAAATAAAAGAAAAGAGGGCTTTTAAGCTACCTTGAGGTTTCTACTAGCGGCCACCCAGAAGCTAACTCCCTTCTCTTTCACTTCCCCCACACATACACCTTATAGTCTATTCTCTGCCTTTTCCTTGACTCCTGCCACCTTGCAGGAGCTGACATGGATGTGTGCCTTACAAACTATGGTCACTGTAACTACGTGTCCGGGAAACATGCCTGCATATTCTACGATGAGGTGAGGGGCAAAGATGGGTGGGAGGGAGCTTTCCCAACTTGAGATCTTTCCCTAGCATTGGGCTCTGGGTAAGGGGCAAGAGTGAGCAACCTCTCCTCTCCTCCTGTCTGTCTTGGAGGAAAGACAAGGGCATGGCAACCTGTTTACAGGAACAAGCTATCATTGCAACTAACATTGCTCACAGGAACACCTGAGGGAGGCCACCTCAAAGCAGGGAAAGGAACCAAAATAGGATGTGCCCCTGAATTTCATCATAACTATGTGCCAGTGGATAGCAAGTCAACAGGGAGGGTAGTGCTTCAGAGCAGAGAGAGTGGGGACATGGAGTGGGTAGGTGAGTCTTGAATTCTACAACCAGGCTGTAACTGAGGAAGAGTATGAGAGCTTGCCAGGTAGAGAGCAGCAAGCTCTATGTCCTCTCCTTCACCCAAGGCTTCACACAGCAACCACACATCGTGTCTTCCCCCTCCTCCAGAATACCAAACATTATGAGCTGTTAAACTACAGTGAGCACGGGACAACGGTGGACAATGTGCTGTATTCATGTGACTTCTCTGAGAAGACCCCGCCAACCCCCCCAAGCAGTATTGTTGCCAAAGTGCAGAGTGTCATCAGTAAGTTGGAGCAGAGGCCTGTGACCACACAGCTAAGGCCCCGGTCACCTTGGCTCTGCCATACTGTCAATGACCTACAGTTCTTTGCCTTCCCAGTCCCATTGGCCAAGCTCATTGTTGGTGGGCCTGGGAACGGTCACCAAGAATCAAGTGCTGAACGCCCACATATGTGTCAGACCTTCCTGGGGACTCGAGACTCCACCAACCCCGTCTGAGCATTCCTCAGCTCATGTAGCATATAGAGTGGGGAGATGCAGGGGCCCAGTCCTGCCAATCAGCCCAGATAGGTCAGCTGTTCACTGTTCCCCTCCTATGATCATCCCCCTTTTTCCCAGGGCGCCGCCGAAACCAGAAACAGGATGAAGAGCCAAGTGAGGAGGCAGCCATGATGAGTTCCCAGGCCCAGGGGCCACAGCGCAGACCCTGCAGTTGCAAAGCCAGCAGCTCAAGCTTGATCGGGGGCAGTGGGGCCGGCTGGGAGGGCACAGCCTTACTGCACCATGGCAGCTACATCAAGCTGGGCTGCCTACAGTTCGTCTTCAGCATCACTGAGTTTGCGACCAAACAGCCCAAAGGCGATGCCAGCCTGCTGCAGGATGGGGCTTTGGCCGAGAAGCTGTCTCTCAAGCCCCATCAGGGCCCTGTGCTGCGCTCCAACTCCGTTCCCTAGGCCATTGGCCTGGACACCCAAGACTCCTGCAATGCAAAAATGTACACGAACCAAGCCTGGTGTTTTCTATACCAGAAACCCTTCAACTACAATCTTTGCATGAAATGAAGAAAACCTTTTGACTGTTTTTTAAGACTTTTCTCAAGTTCTAGGGGGCATTTGCACATATATTTGTACTCAACATTTCATGGGAAAGCGGCAGACCCGAGCTGAGGAACAGCGGGGGCAGGGAGGGGAAGACCCTGGTCTGGACACTTCCAGCACACCCCTCCCCCGCCTTCTGCTCCCTCCCCCGACCACCTGCCCGCTGTTGTAAAATAATCAGAAACTTGTTCTATTTTGTGGCAGTGACAATAGTTTTATATTAAAAGAAAAAATACAGTTTTCATACAGCAAAATCTATACAATATCATTGTTTTATTTAATATAAAGATCGCTACCCACCCCCTTCCATGGTTCCCACCCTACAAGTTACTCTCCCTTTCTGCAGCGGTTGCACTACAGGTAGCTACTGTGTATATGGACAAATGAGGAATGAATTCTTTTTCTGGCTGTCCATCTATTTTATTTCAAATAAGGAAAAGTGTATTTGGATTTTGTGTAAATACATCTAGTGATGACATTTTTTCAGTGTTTTTAAGAACTGTACAGTACATGTGGTAGTGTTTTTCTCCGATGTCTATTGTAGCAAAGGCGTTTTTGTCGTAAACCTGTTCTGTGTCCTTTTTTGTTCTCTTGCCACTCTCTTCCTCCTCACCCCAGCTCCTTCCTTCTTCTCCACGACTAGTACCAATGTACATAGTAATTGTAATGTTTTAGACTTTACAGAAACTTTCCTGTATTCTGTATATAAAAAACCAAAAATACTTAAATTATGTTTTCTGCCTGTCTGTCCTACCTGTCATCACCCCTAGAGGGGACCTTCCCTGGGATCTCCTTTTTTGTACCCTTTGAACAATTATCACTCTCAAATAGCCTCCAAGGGAAGCTTGGTAAAGAGGGAAAATGTTAGAAGAGTGAGCCTCAGCTGGATGAGGGGAATGGAAAGGTGGGCACTTGGCTTTTAGGGGTGCTTTTTCTCTGGAGAAGTGTTAATACGGTAAAATCCATTCTCTAGAGCAGTGGTTCTCGGCCTTCCTAATGCTGCGACCCTTTAACACAATTCCTTATATTGTGATAACACTCGATGAAATTATTTCATTGCTAGCTAATTTTGCTATTGTTATGAATTGTAATGTAAATATGTGATATTCCCAGTCCTCCACACACACTACAGGGATCTCGACCCACAGGTTGAGAACTGCTTGCTTCTCTAGACTGAGACTCTTTAGTGTAGCTCTAATGACTTTACTGCTGTTCTCATCAGAAAATACTCTGCATCATCCAAGGTGGAAGTTCCTCCTGAGCACAGTCTCCTAGAAGACTTCTGGCGATATTCTAAGTGGTACCTGTTCATGTATTAGTCTACTGGTGGGGTTCGAGGAGTTTTCCATCCACAGCATCTACAAATGTGCTCCAAGTACACTGCGCAGTTAAATAGGGAGTCTCATGTGGTCACAAATCTGACCATGCTCCAAAATACAAGTATAGTTTTGACTGGGCCATTCTACTTCCGCTGCAGGAAGGACTTCAACCCCTAAAGGCAGAAGCTTTGTATTTTGCTCAGTGTCAATAGTATCCACAGTGCTAGGCATGTCATGATTGTCAAGTCACTGTCCTAGGCAAGGTCCTGCCACGAGTGCCTAAAGCCACATCTCCTTAGCTGTCTGGCCCATCTTACCCTCAGTCACTCCTTCACCTGAGTAATCGAGTGTCTGTTTCTGCCACCTGTGAAAATTGTTCCAGACACAAATTACCCCTAATTTTTCACTGCTTCTTCCTTTTGGAAGGCAGGGGTAGAGATGGAGGAGCATCCCTGTAATCCCCACCATTTTGGAGGTTGAGGCAGGAGGATCTCGAGTTTAAGACCAGCCTGGGCTACCTAGTGAAACCACTTCAAAAACCAAGAAAGGGGTGGAGTCATAGTCAAGAAGTCACATAGTTGAATCCCGACAACCCTGTCAGTGCCTTGCAGAAAAGCCTCAATGGCCTGTACCTAGATGCTGAAGGCTAGATGTTGAAAGGATGAGAAATTAAAGTGATGGAGGAAGGTCATTGGTTAATTAAATAAACTGCTTGGCCTCATAGGTTAAAACATAGGTGGGAGGAGAAAACAGAACAGAATGCTAGGAGGAAGGGGAAGTGAGGTAGATGCCTCAGACAGATGCCATAGCTCAGCTCTCGGGGGCACACGCGATGAAGCTCCAACCCAGGATGGACGTAGGCCAGAATCTTTCCGGTAAGCGCATCTAGTGGTGCTATGCAGATTATTAGAAATGGGTTAGGCAGCCGGGCGACGGTGGCGCACGCCTTTAATCCCAGCACTCGGGAGGCAGAGGCAGGCGGATCTCTGTGAGTTCGAGACCAGTCTGGTCTACAGAGCTAGTTCCAGGACAGGCTCCAAAGCCACAGAGAAACCCTGTCTCGAAAAACCAAAAAAAAAAAAAAAAAAAAAAAAAAAAAAAAAAGAAATGGGTTAGGCAAAATATGAGAATTAGCCCGTAAGAGGCTAGAGCTAGTGGACCAAGCAGTGTTTAAAAGAATACAGTTTCTGTGTAATTATTTCGGGGCATAAGCTAGCAGGCGGCCGGGGTGCTGGGGATGCAGCCCCTCCGCTCCTATTACTACATTAAAGAATCGGTTCATTGAGGTCAGGCAGTCGTGGCGCACACCTTTAATCCCAGCACTTCCAGAGGCAGAGGCAGGCAGATCTCTGAGTTCAAGGCCAGCCTGGTCTACGGAGAGTTCCAGGATAGCCAATAGCCAAGGCTGCGCAGAGAAACCCTGTCTCAAAAAGAAAGAAAGAAAGAAAGAAAGAAAGAAAGAAAGAAAGAAAGAAAGAAAGAAAGAAAGAAAGAAAAGAATCGATTCACAAAAGCTACAGAGAAACCCTGTCTCGAAAAATCCACAAAAAAAAAAAAAAAGAATCGATTCATTGAGATGAAAGCATCGAGGACCTGACTCCAAAAGCACAGGCCCATTCATGTACACAGGACTCCAGACTGAGACACAGAGCTACATACTCACACCTAGAGTAAACAGAGATGTTCATTCAGTCACACGCGTTGGAGGAGACTACAGATGCATGCACAGCCTGGAGGGACTCCCGCCATGGGCACAGACACCTACGCAGTGATCTCACACCGGCGCGCGCCCAGAATCTAGAAGCGCGCCCAAACCGTGAGCAGTGATCTTAAATTAAGGTCATGGGTATGCACACTCCCACCAGGCCCTCACGCAGATGTTTCCTGTACATACCTGGCACGCGCTCCCGGGAGTTCACGAGCCTAGGGGGCGCTCCCAGGGCCCCAAGATGCTCGCCCAGGCACGCCGCCAGGGCACGCAGACGCACGCCTAGGGGGCGCCCGTACGGCCCACGCGCGCGCGCGCAAACCCCTGCCCAGCAGCGTCCCGCCTGTCGCCGCCCTCGCGAGGCCGAGGCGGGAGTGACGAGGCCCGGGCGGGAGCCGGAGCACAGCCGGCATGGAGGCGCTGCTCCTGGGCGCCGGGCTGCTGCTGGGCGCCTACGTGCTTGTCTACTACAACCTGGTGAAGGCCCCACCGTGCGGCGGCATCGGCAGCCTGCGGGGCCGCACGGCCGTGGTCACGGGTGAGTTCGCGCGGGCGGGCGGCGGGGAGGCCGGGCGGGTGGCCGCGGCCCGACCGGCTCAGCTGGCTCCCGCCCGCCGCCCTCAGGCGCCAACAGCGGCATCGGGAAGATGACAGCGCTGGAGCTGGCGCGCCGGGGAGCGCGCGTGGTGCTGGCCTGCCGCAGCCGGGAGCGCGGGGAAGCGGCTGTCTTCGACCTCCGCCAGGTGAGGCCACAGGGGGACACGGAGGGCGGAGCAGAGCGACGCGAGGAATCAAGATCTGAGAGGAAAGAGCCGCACTGTCCCTTAAACACTGAAGAGGATGCAGGCACTACAGTGGACACACAGAACCAAATCCCCCCCCCGAGGAGGCTTACTCAAGAAAGGAGTCGCTAGTCTTGAGACGTTTAAGGATCAGAAAGAGTTAATGACCACGACCACGCGTGGTCCCAGTACAGGGCCAGGAGCTCAAGGCCATCCTGGGCAGAGGAAAGACAAAGAAGGAAGGTTTAGGCTAATGAAAAGCCTCAGAAAGAACAGCAAGTGCAAATGCCTGAGACAAGGGAGTCTCATTGAAGACTGGAGGGGGGCGGGGGACTGGCGGGGAATGAAAAAAGGAACGTCCTAAAGGGGCTCTGAGCCACTGCCAGCTTCTGGAGGCCCTTACGGATCCCACTGAGGAGTTTAAGGCAGTTGTGCTCCAGGAAGACTCCTCAGTAGGCTCTGGACCAGCCCGATGGCTTTTTGGAATGAATTACTTACAGTTGTGGTACCTAGACTGCAGAGAACAAGACTAAGAGGGTCAGTATCAGTAGCACACACTTGAGAGGCAGAGACAGGTGAATTTCTGTGAGTTCAAGACCAGCCAGGACCACATCGTAAGCCCCTGTCTCAAAAAAAAAAAAAAAAAAAGTGCTTAAGAGAAGACCAAAGTCAGTTTAGAAGACAGTTGTAGCTGTCTGTACAGTTCATGGTACACATGGAACACACCTGTAATCCCAGCAGAAGAGGCTGAGGAAGGAAGCTCATGAGTTCCAAGGCAGTCTGGGCTACAGAGCCAGAGCAGAAGCTGTCTTCAACAGGCATAAGGCTGCATGTAGTAGATTTTAAGGTAAAAAGTAACGGAGAGAGGGGGAATGATAATAGCAATATCTGCACAGGGCTGGCTGAATATTTTACATATATTAACTCTGTAGCTCAGGCAAGTCTTGAACTCATGATCCATTTGCCTCAAACTCCTGAGTAACTAGGATAACACATATGCCACTACACCAGATATAATATGTATCTTATCTGATTTGATCTGCACAACTCTTTTTCTTTTTCAGTAGAAAGTATTATTATTATTATCCCATTTTACAGTGAGAGAATAGAGGCCCAAAGGGTTAAGTATGTTGTTGTTGAAGTCACACTCTGGTGAGAGGCAAAGTGGAGATCTGAATCCACACACCCATTACACACTGATGCACTGGGGCAGGTTTTAGTCCTAGTGGGTAGGCTCTCAGGTGCCTGGGAAGAGGGGGAAGGGAGGTACCTGGTAACAATCCTAGCCCTTGCTGCTCCACAGGAGAGTGGAAACAATGAGGTTATCTTCATGGCCTTGGACTTAGCCAGTCTGGCCTCAGTACAGGCCTTTGCCACTGCTTTCCTGAGCTCTGAACCAAGGCTGGACATCCTTATCCACAATGCAGGTGAGAAGCTGTAGGCCCTGCAGGGGGGGTGGCTGGTGGCATGGAGAGGTAGGCCCTCCAGCTTGGCCCTACCAGGGGCCAGCAGACACATCTCACAGCTGGGGATTCCGTGAGCCCCATGGGGCACCCGAAACAGCAATTCATGCCTAGCTTCTGCCCTAGGGATCAGTTCCTGTGGCCGGACTCGGGAGGCCTTTAACCTGCTTCTGCGAGTGAACCATGTTGGCCCTTTTCTGCTGACACACCTGTTGCTACCCCGCCTGAAGTCATGTGCCCCCAGCCGTGTGGTGGTGGTGTCCTCAGCTGCCCACCGGCGTGGTCGTCTCGACTTTACACGTCTAGATTGCCCAGTGGTGGGCTGGCAACAGGAGCTGCGGGCGTATGCCGACAGCAAACTAGCCAATGTACTGTTTGCCCGGGAGCTTGCCACCCAGCTCGAGGGCACTGGTGTCACCTGCTATGCAGCTCACCCAGGTGAGGCCTGATTGCTCCTAATTGCTTCTTTGTCACCTTTGTACTGCACTGCGCTTCCCTCCAGTCTCCTGATGAGTCACAGGACGCAAACATGGTCAAGGAGAAAGCCTGTTTCTCTCTGATCCTGGAGCCAGGCTCTCTCCTCACCTGTTTACTTCCTTTCTACCTATAAGGTTGGATTCTGATCACTTGCTAGGGGGATAAGAACAGGGCTGTAATTCGGTGGTAAAAAACTTGCCTTAATATAGGCCAGACCCTGAGTTTGTTTACTTACTTACTTACTGTTTGCTTACTTACTTAAGCTTGGGGTGTTTGGTTGGTTGGTTGGTTTGGTTTTGAGACAGCCTCTCACTATGTAGCCTTGGCTGGCCTCAAACACTCAGAGATCCACTTGCTTCTGCCTCCAAAGTACTGGGGATCAAAGGTGTGGGTCACCATGCCTGGCTTTAAGTTTTTTTTGTTGTTGTTGTTTTGTTTTTTAATGAGTATGTATTAGTGTTTTGCCTGCATGTATATATACCGTGTGTGTGTGTGTGTGTGTATCTGTGTATCTGTCTGTGTGTCTTTGTGTGTGGTGTCCCCATAGGCCAGATCCCCTAGAACTGAAGTTAGGGATGGCTGTGATCATCTGTGTAGGTACTGGGAACCAACCTGGGTGCTCTATAAGAGAAGCAAGTGCTCTTAACCACTGAGCCATCTCTTTAGCCCCTGGTTCATTGGTTTTTGTTTTGTTTGTTTGTTTGGTTGGTTTTTGGTTTTTCAAGACAGGGATTCTCTCTGTAACAGCCCTGGCTATCCTAGAACTCATTCTGTAGACCAGGTTGGCCTCAAACTCACAGAGACACACCCGTCTCTGCCTCCTAAGTCCTGGGAATAAGACGTGCGCCACCACCACGCAGCGGTTTTTGCTGTTGTTGTTTTGAGACACCGTTTTTTTACTCTGGAGCCCAGGTTGGCCTGGAATTCTATGTAACTCATCAAGCCTCAAATTCATCCCAGTTGTCTTGCCTCATACTTAGATTTCAAGTATAAGCCACCATGTCAAGCTGAGACCCTAGGTTTGATCACCAGCACCATCCAAAAAAAAAAAAAATTATGATGGTGATATTGATAGATTACTACTCAGTCAAGGAGCCCTCTCTTTGTGAGTATCCAGTATACAATAGGCATTATGGTGCTGGGGCAAAAGCAGTGAGCCAAGCTTGGTCTGGAGCTGTTGGGTTCAATCCCCAGGACCTCAAAATTATGCAAAGGAAAACAAAGATCTGCCAGGTGTGGTGGCTCACATGTTTAATCCCAGCACTCGGAATATATAATGAGAACCCTGACTCTGAAAAAAACAACACAAAAAACCACAGACCTTATCCTCCAGTCCAATGACTGGTGATAACAGACCGAAGAGGAAAGATAAACAGGAAGAGAGAGCGTTCTCAGATAGAATGTTGTGTTTTGTCAATGACAGTCAAGGAAGACGTTTATAAAGGAAAGAACTGAGCACAGATCTGAATGAGACAGAGAAAGTGCAAAGGCAGGAATTGCTGCTGTGCTGTAGGATGGCTATGAGAACAGAGTGGGGTGATGGCAGAAGATGAGGTCCTAGAGACGGGCTGGAGCTGGAAGGGTCTGAAGGTTTACTGAAACTTTTACTCTGAGCAAAATAATAGATTAAAAGGAAAAAAGATAGGGCTGGAAAGACGGCTGAGAGCTTAAGAGCACTGGCTGCTCTTCCAAAGGTCCTGAGTTCAATTCCCAGCAACCACTTGGTGACTCACAACTATTTTTTTTTTTT
>NC_022014.1:21056454-21060623 GCF_000317375.1 Microtus ochrogaster | reverse complement strand
TGCCTGCAGGCCAGAAGAGGGCACCAGACCTCATTACAGATGGTTGTGAGCCACCATGTGGTTACTGGAAATTGAACTCAGGACCTTTGGAAGAGTAGGCAATGCTCTTAACCTCTGAGCCATCTCTCCAGCCCTGGATCCAGATTTTGCCATCTGCTCCTAGATGTTTTCCCTCTGCCGGGCCCTGGGCCCTCACTGCCTGCCTCCACAGCTCTTCTTTCTTCCTGCCCACAGGACCTGTGAACTCGGAGCTCTTCCTGCGTCACCTTCCTGGATGGCTGAGTCCTATTTTGCGTCCACTGGCTTGGCTGGTACTCAGGGCACCTCAAGGGGGTGCCCAGACACCTCTGTACTGTGCTCTGCAGGAGGGCATTGAGCCCCTCAGTGGAAGATATTTTGCCAACTGCCATGTGGAGGAGGTCTCCCCAGCTGCTAGAGATGACCAGGCTGCCCACAGGCTATGGAAAGCTACCAAGAAGCTGGCAGGTCTTGAGCCTGGAGAGGATGATGATGACTCTGATGAAGAGCCCCAACCTCAGGATTCAGGGGTCCCATCATCCCTGAATGTCCCCAGCCCTGAGAAAACCACAATTTCTGGACCTTCTCATAGCTTTCCGGGCTCATCAGACTTGCCTAAATTGACACAGCGGAGAATTCAGGTGAAGGCTGAGCCCACACACTAACTTTCCTGACCCCCAGGCTAGAATGCTTCTGTAGTGCGTGGGACCCCTCTTAAAATCTCAGCTGGGTGCCTGGGCACATTTACTTAGGTAGTTACGTTTGGGGACCTCTTATGTCCTAAACGGCCCGTTTCCTAAAACGGAAAGTAACCCCAGATCCGGGGATGATGTTAGACACTGTTGCTCTGGAATTTTTTTTTTCAGGTTTCTGGGCCCTTCTCTGAATAGTGATTCGCGGGGAAGGCCAGGGACTTTGCTGTCGATGCACTGCTGATGTTGAACATCACTGAACCTTTGCAACTTTCGAGCTAGGTTAATTTACCCCCATCTTACCGAGGCGGGACTAGAAAGGACTCAGGGCACAGACTGGGATTTGAGCTCGGGGGTAGGGCGAACGCCCGAGGTGACGCTGCGCGAGGTGTTACTACTGATGGGCCCCAAAAGTGCTATGGGGACCAAGCCCTCTGGAATAAAGCGAAAGTTGACTACACACGCGCTGGCTCCCGCCCCTCTCAATTTGCCGGCCCCGCCCTCCGCCGCCACACTTCCGGCGGGGCCGCGGCCGCAGAGGGGCGCAGGCAGGCGGCGCTGGGGGAAGCGGGAGAGGCTGGGCGCGGCCGGTGGCCGGTGCTGCGGGACCCGCCATAGACCTCCAGGTCACTGCAGACCAGGTGTCTGCTTGTCTGCCTGCGGCGCCATGGGCAATTGCCACACGGTGGGGCCCAACGAGGCATTGGTGGTCTCAGGTGAGGCGACGGTGAGGGCAGGGGAGCGGAGAAGGCCGGCCGAGGGTGCGCGTCCCTAAGTCAGCCCCCCCGTTAGAGCGGTGTCCCCCACCCCATGGTGTGGCCTCGGGCGCTCTACGGTGGGCTGGGGCTTCTGATGTGTGTGGGTTCAAGCGCTCGGTCGCGTAGCTCTGGAAGGCAGGTGCCTGACGAGGAGGGCCTGAGGCAGGGGACCCTCTTTTCCGGGTGAGGCAGACCCGTTAATTCCGAGCAGGCTGGGGCTTGCCAGGACTTACTGGAAACGCGGGTGCGGCCTCTACAGTTGGGTAACCCGGCTCTGGCCTGTAGAGCTCTAGATTACAAAATGCAGCAAGCTCTAGATCTGGCTGGGTGGGGCTGGGGGACTGCAGCATTGCAAGCCTTCAAGCTGATGTATATTTATTTATGTGGTATATTTGTGGTGTCTTAGGAGGCAGCTAAAGACACCTAGGGTCCTGTTGCATGCAAGCTCGCAACTGTAATCTCTTCTCTCCATCAGCACTGATTTTCATCTCGTATGCAGAATTACTAAGGCTGGCTGCCAAAGGGGGAGGTAGAAGCTCTGAGCCAGGGCTTAACAGCTGCCGTTCTTGGGGAGGTGTAATGAATCCACTGGGCCCTCAACATGGCCTTAGGTGTTGTTTGGATCTCAAAATCAGTCTTTACTGAGACATCCTCACAGTCCCCAACCCGGACGCTGCTCCAGTGGGAGAAATAAGATATCCCATCTCATTGAAGACCAAAAGTCATGGGGTCAGAAGGGAAAGCAGAGAGGCCAACTTTGGCATCCTAAAACCTGGACTTGGCTCCCTCCAGTCTTCATAGTTAAAGATGACTTTTGGTGCCATATAATCATTTGAGTGGGTTTGGGTTTCCAGGTTGTTGTTTTTTTTTTGGGGGGGGGGGGTTAGTTTGATTTTTGTTGTTTGTTGTTTTTAAGATTTTGTTATTTGTAATTGTGTATTTGTCTATCTGGGGATATGTGCAGGTGAGTGCAGGTGTCCACAGAGGCCCCAGGTGGTGAATTCCCCTGGAGCTGGAGTGACACATGATTATGAGCACCTGACATAGGTACTAGGACTTGAACTTGAGTCCTCTGAAAGAGCAATATGTGCTCTTAATCTTTGAGCCCTATCTTAAGCCCTGTGTTTGTTTGTTTTGGGAGACAGACTTTCTTGGGACCCCTGGCTAGGATTGACTTGGCACTCTCAGTGATCTCCCTGCCTCTGACTCCCTACTGATGGAATTACAGGCCTACGCCTTCACACCCAGCTTGAGTTGGTGTGAGTGGTGCGTGCTGGGAACCAAACCCTGGGAACTCAGCTCATGCCAGTCAGTCCCTGTGCCACACTCCTCAGGCCTAGAAGGCTTTTAGACATCAGAACCTGGAGCCAAGTAGGTGTTTCAGCAGGTGATGGAAATTGCCCAGACCTGATGATCTGAGTACACTCCCAGCACTAACGTGTTGGAGGGAAAGAAACAATTACTGCAACACACGCACGTACATACACAGACATTCACGAACATACACACACACATGTTGAAAATGGTTTTTTCACTGGGTGTGGTCAAACATGCCTTTAATCCAAGCTCTTGAGAGGCAGATTCAGGCAGATCTCTACAACAAACCTGGTGGTGGTGTTGTATGCCTTTAATCCCAGAACTTGGGAGGCAGAGGCAGGTGGATCTTTGTAAGTTTGAGGCTAGCCTAGTCTACAAATACAAAGTGAGTTCCAGCACAGCCAGGACTGTTACACAGAGAAATCCTAACTCAGAAAGAGAGAGAGAGTACTTATTCCTACTTGAAATTAAGGGTGGTGGTAGTGCATACCTTTAATTCCAGCACTCGGGAGGCAGAGGCAGGTGGGTCTCTGTGAGTTCGAGGCCAGCCTGGTCTATAAGAGCTAGTTCCGGGACAGGCCCCAAAGCTACAGAGAAACCCTGTCTCGAAAAACCAAAAGAAAGAAAGGAAGAAAGGAAGAAAAGAAACCAGTAGTAATTACATCTATCACTAAATCTTTTCGTTTTTGAGACAGGGTTTCTCTGTGTAGCCCTGGCTGTCTTTACTATAACTAAGAGATCCACCTGTTTCTGCCTCCCAAGTGCTGGGATTAAGGGCACAAAAACCTTTTTTACATGTATGTGTGTTTTACTTGTATGTATATCTTTGTACCACACGGATGCAGTACCAAAGGACATCAGAAAAAGGCATCCTGTCCTCTGGAACTGGAGATTCAGACAGTAGTTATTAACCACCATATGAGTGCTGGGAACTAAACCAAGGTCCTCTGCAAGAGCAAGAGTGCTCTTGGTCCCTGAAGTTCAGAGTCGAGGATATAGTACAGTTGGTAGACTCCTGGCCTAGAGTGTAAAGCCCTGGGTTTGACTCCCAACAGTTGTGAGGTGGAGGTAGGAGAATTAGAAATTCAGAGTCATCCTCAGCTACGTGTCAAGTTTAAACCTGGAGCTGGAGAGATGGCTCAGCAGTTAAGAGGGGGATTCAATGTCCTTTTCTAGCCTCTGTGGGCACCATACATATCTGGTACACAGACATCCATACAAGCACAACATTAATAAAAGGTCCAAAGCCAGCCTGGGAAACATAAAATCCTGCCTTCAAAAACTATTTTCAGCTAGGCGGTGGTGGCGCATGCCTTTAATCCCAGCACTCGGGAGGCAGAGGCAGGCCTCTGTGAGTTCGAGGCCAGCCTGGTCTACAAGAGCT
>NC_022014.1:21050858-21056354 GCF_000317375.1 Microtus ochrogaster | reverse complement strand
AAAAAAACAAAAAACAAAAAAACTATTTTCATATATTACCTATTTGGTTTTTTGGGGTTTTTTGATGCATTTATAGGCCTTTTATAATGAATCCTTAGATACAGCTGGAATATTAAAAGGGTTTGTTAACCAGGCATGGTGTTTCATACCTGTAATCCCAACACTGAGGAGACAGAAGAACCAGTATCACAAATTCCAGGCCAGTTGGAACCACATAGTAAAACCCTGCTGCAGAGGTAGGTGGATCTCTGAGTTTGAGGCCAGCCTGTTCTACAGAGGGAGTTCAAGTACAGCCAGGGCTATAGAGAAACCCTGTTGCAAAAGCAAAGCAACAGACTGCAGAGAATGCCGGATGGGTAAATGTCTTGCCCCCTCACCCCCTGCCCCAGAACTGTAGCATATGCTTGTAACGCTAATGCTGGGGAGTGGAGATGGGAGGGTGTGTACCTCCATGGCCAGCTTCAGGTTCAGTGAGAGAGCCTCACGATAGACAGACATACAGATAGGGTGGAAGTGGTGAGGAAAGACATTCTGATCTCAACCTCTGGCCTTCACATGTGCCTGCGTGGACAAGTGTGTACACACACACACCTACACCTAAAATGGTGCTCGGGCCAAGAATAATCAACTGGGAGATGCCTTCCCGGGGAAGAGGCTGCTGGGAGTAGGGGCACCCTGCCAGCTTCCAGCTTCCTGCTACTGCCTCTGGGAACCTGGCATGTTGCCCTTGGCTACAGCAAAGCATCTGTGACAGACTGCTCCCAAAGCCAAAGACTAAAAGAAAAAAGTAGCCGGGCGATGGTGGCGCACGCCTTTAATCCCAGCACTCGGGAGGCAGAGGCAGGCGGATCTCTGTGAGTTCGAGGCCAGCCTGGTCTACAGAGCTAGTTCCAGGACAGGCTCCAAAGCCACAGAGAAACCCTGTCTCGAAAAAAAAAAATTTAAAGACAGCACAATAACATTCAGGATCCAGACTATCTGTATATTTTTAATCTTTATATGGCTTTTTTTTCTTTTATGTTAGTTTACTCCTGTTTTAAAGACTTTATTTTTTTTTATTATGTATATAACATTCTGCCTGCATATATGCCCGCACGCCAGAAGAGGGCACCAGATCTCATTTCAGATGGTTATGAGCCACCATATGGTTGCTGAGAATTGAACTCAGGACCTCTGGAAGAGCAGCCATAGCTCTTAACCGCTGAGCCATCTCTCCAGCCCAAGATTTTTATTATTTTAACCATATATTATATATATTGGTTTTTCAAGACAGTTTTGCTGTAGTTTTAGAGCCTGTCCTGGAACTGGCTCTTGTAGACCAGGCTGGCCTCGAACTCACAGAGACCCACCTGCCTCTGCCTCCTGAGTGTTGGGCTTAAAGGCGTGCACCACCACTGCCCAGCTTGCAGTGTCTTCTTTCAACAGTGCACATTCATCTTGCTTCTCTGCATCCAGCATTCTATCTGCCCATAAAATCCTGGCTACCGTTTTGTACACCTTAGATATATTTCCACCCATGCAGAAAATTTCTAGAATGATAATGTTCCAGCTGTAATAGAATGCTTGACTGGCATTCAGAAACTCCACATTCAATCCACCTAAAAAGAAGCGAAAAGCCAACCAGCTTTTTTGATTCCAGAACTTGGTAGGCAGAGGCAAGCAGTCTCTGTGACTTCCAGGCCAGCCTGGCCTATGTAATGGGACTCAGTCTTTAAAAAAAAAAAAAATCCTGCACCAGAAGTTACACAGTTGTATCAGCCACGCACTGTGCCTGGGTTTCCCAAGAGCTGTCTGATCTGTTTTCTTTACCTCAGAGAAGAGTGCTCTTGGTTTCTGTTCTGTTGTGTCGTTACTGGTGATCACGGTGGTGTTTGAGACAGGTCCTCAGAGACAATAGAACCAGTCACGAAAGACTACTGTGCTGTTGCTCTTGGGAGGCAAGCATCCTTAAGCTTTCATGAAAACCAAACTTTTTTTTCTTAACCCTACAAAATTCTGTTTTCTTTGATTCCTGTTTCCTGTGTGTTTCTTTGCGTGGTAAATTAACTCCTGCGCAGCCTTTCCTAGCGCTGCCTGGACTTGGTGAGCAGCGGGAGTTTGCCGTGAGAATTTCAGCAACTGTTTTTTTCATTTCTGAGCAGAGAACATGCCACTTCCTTCTGAAGCCTTCCTTCCTCTCACCACTAAAAGCTAGCCTTAGTTTTGAGGCCTCACTTCCCTTCCTGTGCCCACAAGGGGAACAAGGTGATCCTGAATGGTCTGGGTTTGGGAGTAGAGCACCAGCCTCAACTAGGATAGATTTGTCAAGCACAGCAAGGTTGTTGCCTGGGCTGCTAAGACTTTGCCTCCTCCGCAGAGAGCTGCTTCTCCATCCCACTCCATCTGGCTCCCAATGATGAGTGAGCCTCATGATATGATACCACCCCCCAGAATATACTTTTTCCATGTCTAACCTCCTGTGAGGTTTTTAATTTTTGTTTCATGTGTATGGATGTTTTGCTAACATGTACATATATGCCATATGTGTGCCTGTTGCCAGAGAGAGCGTTGGATCTCCTGGGACTGGACTTACTAAGTCAACATGTGGGTGCCGGAAATCAAATCTGGGACTTCTGGAAGAGGAGCCTTAACCATTGGGCCGTTTCTTTAATCTCCTATAACATTTTGTCTTCAGGCTGGAGAGATGACTCAGCAGTTAAGGATATTAACTGCTCTTCCAGAGGTCCTGAGTTCAATTCCCAGCAACCACATGGTGGCTCACAACCATCTGTAATGAGATCTGGTGTCCTTTTCTGGCCTGGATACATGGAGGCAAAACACTGTATACACAATAGATAAATAAAATCTTTTGGTTTTTCTTTTTTTAAATATTTATTTATTTATTTATTATGTATACAATATTCTGTCTGTATGCCTGAAGGCCAGATGAGGGCGCCAGACATTTTACAGATGGTTGTGAGCCACCATGTGGTTGCTGGGAATTGAACTCAGGACCTTTGGAAGAGCAGGCAATGCTCTTAACCACTGAGCCATCTCTCCAGCCCCAATCTTTTGGTTTTTCGAGACAGGGTTTCTCTGTAACTTTGGAGCCTGTCCTAGAACTAGCTCTTGTAGCCCAGGCTGGCCTCGAACTCACAGAGATCCTCCTGCCTCTGCTTCCTGAGTGCTGGGATTAAAGGCCTGTGCCACCACTGCCCGGCAATAAATAAAATCTTAAAAAAGAAAAAGAAGAAGAAGATGATGATGATGATTTTATCTTCATCTCTATTTCCCTAGCCAGGAAACAGATGCTCTACTTGTTGTCTGTCATCTACACTTTTGGTCTGTCTTCTTGAAGATTTATACTCCAAAATATTCCATTGCTTATCCTTTTACACAGATTGCCGGGTTTTTGTTGTTGTTTTTGGTTTTTTGTTTTGTTTTTTTCTGATTTTTAGTTTAGTTGTTTGGTTGGTTTCTCTGTGTAATAGCCCTGGCCATCAGGCTATGCTGGAACTCACAGAAATCTGCCTGTCTCTGCCTCCTGGTGCTTAAAGTATCCACCACCATCCTGGAACTCATAGAGATCTGCCTCCCAGTGCATAATGTATCCACCACCTTCCTGGATGGAAATCGTCTATCTTAAAAACTAGGTTCTAGGGCTGGAGAGATGGCTCAGTGGTTAAGAACACTGCCTGCTCTTCCAAAGGTCCTGAGTTCAATTCCCAGCAACCACATGGTAGCTCACAACCATCTGTAATGAGGTCTGGTGCCGTCTTCTGGCCTGCAGACATACACACAGACAGAATATTGTATACATAATAAATAAATAAATAAATAAATAAATAAATAAATGCTAGGTTCTAGTCAAGCGGTGATGGCGCATGCCTTTAATCCCAGCACTTGGGAAGCAGAGGCAGGCGGATCTCTGTGATCTGTGAGTTTGAGACCAGCCTGGTCTATAAGAGCTAGTTCCAGGACCGACTCCAAAGTAACACAGAGAAACCCTGTCTCAAAAAAAAAAAAAAGAACTAGGTTCTAGGCTGGGCGGTGGGCGGTGGTGGCACATGCCTTTAATCCCAGGTTCAGTTCCCAGTACCCACATGATAGTTCTTAACTGCCTGGAACTCCAATTTTCACAGATATACATGCAGGCAAAACACGAGGGCACATGAAATAAAAATAAAAAACAAAAAAAGCTAAGTTCTACTCTGAAGACAGGGAGAACTTGTATTTATGGGTAATCTCTAATCTCAGCACCTGACCATCAACAGTAGCTGTTGTCAAATCTCAGACAGATTTAACTGTCTTAAGCCAGAGTTAACTGGGTGTGGTGGTACACACACTTGTAATCTCAGTATTGGGAAGGCAGAAACAGGAGGATTGGGGTAGCCTGGGCTACATATACATATATACATAGTAAGCTCGGTTTCAAAATAAAAAACAGAAAGCCAGACTTGGTGGTTCATATCTATAACCTGTCCTTCATGAGGCTAAGGCAAGAGGGTCACTGAAAGTTCAAGGCTAGCTCAGTGGGCAAAGGCTGATGACCTGAGTTCAATCCCCAGAACCCTTGGTGAAGGAGAGAACTGATCTCAACAAGCTGCCCTCTGACCTTCACATACAGGCTGTGGCACACATTCAACTACACACACAAATAAATGTAATTTAAAAACAATATTTAGTTTGGGAGACCAGCCTGATCTATAGAGTGAGTTCCAAGACAACCAGGGCTACCCGGAGAAACCCTGTCTCTTAAGAAAAAAAATCAAACAAACAAATAATATGTAAAACAGGCCAGAACTGGGATGCAGGGCAGGTAGACCCAAGAACTGACTGACCAATAGTGGTTTGCTTTGCTCCCCAGGGGGCTGTTGCGGTTCTGACTATAAACAGTATGTGTTTGGCGGCTGGGCCTGGGCCTGGTGGTGTATCTCCGACACTCAGAGGTAAGGGCCTAGGGGTTCTGGAATCTGTCATCCTGGTGGGCAAGAAAGATTTCCAGTGGGCCCACTCCATTCATCACATAGCCAGATAGAGCATCTCCCATCCATTCCATCTGCAGGGAGGAGGCCAGAGATGGGCTCCTCAGGGATACAGGAGGCACACATCTGTCCTGTGGGCCTGTCATAGTTGGATTTTTATTGCTGTAATAAAACACCATGACCAAAAGCAACTTGGGGAGGAGGGAAATTCTTCAGCTTTCAACTCTCAGGTCACACTCCACCACTGAGGAAGTCCTGGTAGGAACTCAAGGAGGGAACCCGGAGGCGGGAAGTGATGCAGAGGCTAAGGAGGAAGAATGCTTACTGACTTGCTCCTCGGGGGCTTGCTTAACCATCCAATACCACCTGCACAGGATGGGAACTCCTGTAACGGCCTGGGCCCTGCACATCAATTATTAATCAAGAAAATACTTCGGGGGGCTGGAGAGATGGCTCAGAGGTTAAGAGCACTGACTGCTCTTCCAGAGGTCCTGAGTTCAATTCCCAGCAACCACATGGTGGCTTACAGCCA
>NC_022014.1:21037916-21050203 GCF_000317375.1 Microtus ochrogaster | reverse complement strand
GCAGGCGAATCTCTGTGAGTTCGAGACCAGCCTGGTCTACAAGAGCTAGTTCCAGGACAGGCTCCAAAACCACAGAGAAACCCTGTCTTGAAAAAAAAAATCTCAATTATAAACTATTTGAAAGGGGTACAGAGGGAGGAAGCATCAGCTGGATCCCAGTAAGTACATCCTCTCCTGTACAGGCCTTGGGACAATTCTGGCGAGAGCTGCAGTCAGAATGGATATACAGTCAGATGTGATCTGTAACAGCAGTGGTCTAGGGGTATAAGAATTTCTCCTGGGGCCTGGCAAGACAGTCTGGAATCCTAAGTCAGTATGGAAAGTCTCCAGACTGAAAAATAAGCAAGATGAAGGCAGAGAAGTTAGCTGCCATAGAGCCCACCATAGTTCTTCCTGCTGGTGCCTCCAGAGCTCAGCAAGGGCCTGATCCAGCCTCCCCTGATGCATCAGTGCCTACAACCCAGGACCATTCCAGCCACCATCCTTTCCTCATGGTGGAATATGGAGCTGGTATCCCAAGCGGGTAGCGATGGAAATTCCTCCTTAGCTCCCACCCATCTGCAGAGAGCCCTGTGTCTGCATGATGTTGCTGGGACTTGAGACTCTGGGGTGTCTGCATGTACTAAGGCTGAGGGGTGGGAAGCATGACTTTTTAACATCACTGATTCCCAGTAACCCCCTCCACTCTCCTGTCTTCTCCCTTTACTTTGTTTTTCCTACCTAAGGAATGCTGAGGGGCTGACTCTTCTGTCCCAAGGCCATCAGTGCCACAATCAGCTACAGTTTCCACTTCAGAGAGCCCTAGGCACATCTGGCTAGATCAGCTAGCCTTCCAGAAGACATGGGAACACCCTCCAGAGACACACACCAGGCCCAGACAGCTGGACTTGCCAGAGATCTGTCCTGTATGGGTAGCCATTGCTGAGGCAATGGCCCTGCATCCTTTTCTCTGCATCTCAGGCCTCCTACTCCTAGTTCTTACCTGAGGGAGCAGAGTTCCAAGACAGGAAGGCTAAGAGCTTCCTTGACAGCAGGTAGGAAGTGAGAGCTGGATTCAAGTCCAACATGCTCCCTTTGGGTGAGGATCTTCTCCTGTAGCTTCCTCTGTTCTTCCTCCTTTCTCTGGAGTTAGCCCCTTCTCCAGCCCCTAGCCCACTTGTGGGACATCTCCATAGCCAGGTACCTTTATTTCCCTAGCCTGGCAGGAGCCTTTGGGTCAGAGCAGAGGCCTCTAGCCTAGTATGGTGGCAAACTCCAGAGGCTAGGTGCAGAGGTCAACAAAGAGTTGGGCTACAAAGAGTTCTTGACCAGTAGGCTAGGCTATAGACTGTCTCAGAAAGACGGGGAGGGGGGAGGGTCTGGGAGGGCGGCTTGGTGCTGAAGAGCACTGTTGCTCTTGCAGAGGACCCAGGTTCAGTTCTCATTATGCAATAGCCGCTCACAACTGTCTATAACTCTAGTCCCAGGGTTCTGGTGCCCTCTTCTGACCTCCTTGGAAACTAGGCACACACATGGTACACAATCATACATGTTGCAGGCAGACACTTCTAAACATAAAAATGAAATTTTTAAAAAGAAGAGTCAGGCATCTAACAACGTCCCTTTTGAAGAACTTTCCATACCCAAGATGTATGTTACACCTATAGTGTCAGCCGTTCTTCCTCGGGGCTCAGTGGATCCTCTTGCTTTTCTTTGCTGCAACATCCTCTCATCCTGAGGCCCTTGTGTGAGCAGCCCTTTCTCCTTTCCTGAGTAATTCTTCCACTTTTGGCATCTGAGCTGCAGCCTCCCTCCCTCCCTTCTTTTCCGCCCTCCCTCCCTCCTTCCTCCTGCTTCCCTCTCTCCTTTCCTAGAAGAGAGCTCTGGTGGGTAGGTTCCTGACTGAGCCAGGTCAAGATGTAGTAAACTGGTTTAGTATTTGTCCAGCATATGCAAGACCCTGGTTCCATCCCCAGCATTGAAAAAAAAAATGTAAAAAGTACTCTTAGGCCTAGGGGTACCAGTGTTAAGGGATCAAATGAAGGCAACATTTGCACATCTGCATGACTAGAACCCCCAGGCTGCAGCTGTGAGAGCAGCCTCGCCCAGAGATGAGGTTTGCCTGTCCCTCCCCAGCCTTCCCACCTTACCCACCTACTTCTGCCTCTTTGCTCTCAGCCTCTGCTTTCCCTTCCTTGAGCTTAAGGAACCATTCACACTTTATAGCTTGCCTCTGCCTGTACCACTGCCCTGCACACGTGCACACAGCTGGAGTGAATCACGCAGCCTACATGCACTTTGTTTCCTTTTTCCTTTTCTTTCTTTTTTCTTTTTTTTTTTTTGTGTGTGTGTGTTTGTTTGTTTGGATGAGACAGGGTTTCTCTGTGTAGCCCTGGCTGACCTGGAACTCAGAGATGCACTTACTCTGCCTCCCAAGTGCTGGGGTGGGATTAAAAGTGTGCACCACCACCGCCCAGCCTGTTTCCTTTACTAATACTCTTTTCTTTGCCCATGCCCAACTTTGGGATTCCAAATTAAATGATTCCATCGTCCCTCATCGATTACTGTGAATATTCTTGCATAACTATTCTTTCTTTCCCAGCCTTCTTTAATCCCCCTTCCTGATCAGACATCCCAAATTTTCTCTGAGATTTCCAGTTGCCTTTTTATTTAGGTGTTTTTTTATTTTTCATTTGTTTGTTTGTTTGTTTGTTTTTTTCAAGACAGGGTTTCTCTGTAGCTTTGGAGCCTGTCCTGGAACTAGCTCTTGTAAACCAGGCTGGCCTCGAACTCACAGAGATCCACCTGCCTCTGCCTCCTGAGTGCTGGGATTAAAGGCGTGCGCCACCACAGCCAGGCTTCCAGTTGCCTTTTTAATTGGGATATTAACCCCAACCTTGAAAGTCCATATCCCAAAGAGGATTAAGTATTTGCTGTGGCATATTAATTCCCAGAGTGGCCACCTCATCCTGACTTGTGGAAACAGATTGTCCTGTGTTAGGAGGGTGGAGATAAGACTAAGTCCTCCAGATCATGGAAAAGTGACATTGTTGCAAATTGGGTGCCCTCTACATGGCCCCTCTGACTTCTGGCCCTGGGCTCTGGACACTTAACAGACCTCTTCCCCAGCTGAGCAGCTCCTCCTTGAAAAGGGGAAGGGGAAAAGACCAGACTAGAAGCCTCAGGTCAGCAAGGGGGTTGCTGTGTTCTCCTGCAGCCTTAGACTGAGATGGTGGGGGTGGGGGTGGAAATACAGAGAGCACCACATCATGCCCCAGGTGTCAGGCACCCGTGCTTATCTGGTAACCACTGTGTGTGTTTACTGTGTCCCTTCCTACCCTTCCTGTCCCTACCTTGCCCTACCCCCTGGCTGCTCCTCAGACTGTCTCTGGAGGTTATGACCATCCTGTGTCGCTGTGAGAATATTGAGACGTCGGAGGGGGTCCCGCTATTCGTAACAGGGGTTGCACAGGTAATAACTCACCTGTTTCCTCCTCTATATCTAACCTTCTCTTCCTGCCCTGCGGGGCCTGGCAGGCAGAAACTGGATGGACTCTCCTCCTGAGAGTGTGCCTCCCTCCTCACTCTTCTCTCTGCTGCTTCTGATGCCAGGGTAAATTCAGGTAGATCCCCAGGTTCCTTGCCTTTGCCCCTTAAGGCTAACAAATAGAGAACACTCGAGGGGTTCTGCAAGTTCTGCCAGGTCACCCAGTGGGTGTCTTTCCTTCGCTAGTCTGCTGAGCAGCTCCAAGAGCTTCTCTCTGTGGTGTGCAGATTCCCACCTTCCTTGCTTCATGTGTCAGCTCTCTAGTATGCATCTTCTTAGTTTCAGGAACTGGGAATGAGGCCGTGGATGTCAGAAGCCCCTACCAGCTGTCGCTCGTAGCTCCCCAGGCTGGAGAGATTAAACAGTATCTTGCCCTTCCCTTTCCTCAATACTAAGTTGCCCTGCAGCCTTCTCAGGCAAAAACCCAGCATCCCCACTTTGTTCCTTACGCATCCCACCAGCTCTAGTGAAGAAGGACATCCTCACTCATTAGCCTTTGCACCCAAGAGAAAGAAAGGCAGGCTTCATTCAGTACAGAGGCCCAAGAAGCGGCTCAGAATACCTTGTGTGGCACGAATAGTGTCCAAGCTTCCTCAGCAATCATAATTCCTTCTATTCCAGCACTATACTTGAGACCTCTGACAGTGACCAGGTACCTTTCAAGCTTAACTAAATGAAGACATGGGGAGTCAGATTGTTGGGGTACAACAGCTCTTTCTAGGGTTAATATGCTAGTATAACCCCAGCCTGCATTTTTCTTGTGACCTGCAATACCAAAAGGTGTCCTTCAAGTCATAACCTTCCCTGGCAAGGGGCAAGTGTAAAGTTTTTTATACATTTGCCTAGCTGTGGGCATACCCTCAGCATGCCTGCCCAATAGGCAGAGCTTTCTAGATAGCCTCCTGAGGTGTCCTGAGGTACTGAGGAGACCCAGGAGGAAGTAGAGACCCCTAGGGAACATTCAGATGGCACCCATGCACAGCCTCCCTGACAGTCTGAAGTCCCTGCCCCTGCTTTCTGTCCTAGAACACACACTGCTATAGCATAGGCTTTCCTGTCCCCATCAGCCCCAGAGCGCCACAGCCACTTCTCTCTTGCTTGATTTTCCTATCAGTTCAAGCCAGGATGATGAACATAAAACATAAGTACACATATGTCGCCCACTTACCTGCTTCCCCTGGAGCCGCCTGCTCCTACCTTGCCCTCTCTCCCATGGTCTTTGCACACACAGCCAGCTACATACCTCTCTCTGAAGACTCCTCTTTACTGGGACCTTTGGTGTCTCCCAACTGGAGCAGTGAGGTACTGGTTTCTTCCACACCCCAAGCCCTGGGCCCCCAGACCCATGCCCCTGTTTTGCATTTCTTGGCAGGATTTCCCTAGAGATTATGACGTTGCAGCCCCGCTGTGAGGACGTAGAGACGGCCGAGGGGGTAGCTTTAACTGTGACGGGTGTCGCCCAGGTATAGTAACCCAGCAGCCCCACGCATGTCCATTGAGGTGCCTCGTCCCCATTCTGGGGTTTGGGGGGAGGAAGAGGAGAGGACACCAACCAGGGGATGTCTCTCTCCAGAACTCCTGTCACCTCTACAACAGGATCATCAGCATTGAAACCTGCCCACTTGGCCTGCTTGGCCACCTAGCAAAACTAACAGACACTCTTCTCTCCTCAGTGGCCCTGTCAAGGCAAAACCAGTGTCAAGGGCTCCTGTCTCACTAACCCACCCTCATTTTTTACAGGAATAGGACACAACGGACCCCAGGGTTCAGGGCTCCTTTGTTCCCTGGGTGCCCAGAGGAAGACATTCTGTGAGGCAGAGGCGTTCTGGCCTCCAGGCATTCTGGGAGCTGCTTATCTACCTCAGCTGGGGCCTGGAAGGGGTGTCCCACCTTAACACACACTCAACTTCACAGGGCAGTGAGGTTCTCTGCTTGTTATTGTCTCTGATGAGGGAGTTGACAGAACACCTGGAGAGGCAAAGACACTCATTTACACCCTGAGGACCTGTCTCCTACCCTGTCTAGGCTCTTTCCAACTCCATTTGTCTGTGTCCCTACTGCTCACTCTCCTTTTCATACTTGCTGCCCCTAAGCCTCGGGGTTTTGCTGGCTGCAGAGGAAGAGCTGGCTGGTGTGTGAACAGTGGGCTGGAGGGGTGGGAAGATGAGCCCCAAAGGCGTGGGAGAGAGGCCAGATCAGGACCTGGGACCACCAGTAGAGACTGAATGTCAGGGTGAGAGTTCCTTGTGCTGCAGCCATCCCTCCCGGGGTCTCAGAAGCCTGACAAGGAGGGGTGAAGCACAGCGGACAGCCAGCCTCTGCTACTCAGAGCGTGGGCCGCCACCCTGCAGCTCACTCCGGTGTCTGTGTCCTTGGCAGGTGAAGATCATGACCGAGAAGGAGCTCCTAGCCGTGGCCTGTGAACAGTTCCTGGGCAAGAATGTGCAGGACATTAAGAACGTTGTCTTACAGACCCTGGAAGGGCATCTACGCTCCATCCTTGGTGAGGCCCTGCCCAGCCTCTGAGCCAGGGCCAGGAACATATGCATGGCTGGGCCGGGAGCCGGTCCCACTGAGGTTTGAGCTAAAGCGTTTTCTAAGTTTTAATTTGAAAACTCAAGGTGAACTGAAGGTATAGTTCAGTGATAAAGCTTAGCATGCAAAAGGCCTGTGTTTGACCCCAGCACTAAAAAGAGAAAAATAGGCTTGGGGAAGTAGTTCCTTTGGTACAGTGCTTGTCAGCAAGCAAGAGGATCTGAGTTCAGTTTTCAGAACTCAAGATTTTTTGAAAAGCCACCACATGCTGGGAGTGGTGGCGCACACCTTCAATTCCAGCACTTTAAAGACAGAGGCAGCTGGATCTCTGTGAGGTTAAGACTGGTGTACATAGTGCAAGGCTAACCAGGGACTCCGCAGAGAGGCTCTGTCTCAAAAAATATTAAAATAAAATTTAAAAAGCCACCATTGCCAATTGGGGGTGGTGCACACCTTTAATTTAAATAGACTTTTTTTTTTTTTTTTTTTTTTGGTTTTTTAATATAAGGTTTTACTGTAGTTTTTTTAGAGCCTGTTCTGGAACTAGTTCTTGTAGGCTAGGCTGGCCTCGAACTCACAGAGATCCACCTGCCTCTGCCTCCCAAGTGCTAGGATTAAAGACGTGCACCACCACCACTAAGTGAGGCAAGTAGATCTTGAGTTCAAGACCAGCCTGGTCTACAGAGTGAATTCCAGGACAGCCAGGGCTATACAGAAAAATCCTGTCTTGGCCGGGCAATGGTGGCGCACGCCTTTAATCCCAGCACTCGGGAGGCAGAGGCAGGAGGATCTCTATGAGTTCGAGTCCAGCCTGGTCTACAGACCATGCTCCAAAGCCACAGAGAAACCCTGTCTCGAAAAACCAAAAAAAAAAAAAAAAAAGAAAAGAAAAGAAAAATCCTGTCTTGAAAAACAAAAAGAAAATCCTCTATAAGGGAACCTGTCTCAAAAAACAAGGTGGACTGTGTCTGAGAAATGATAAGGTTGACCTATTGCCTTTTCAGGCACCTGTACACAGGCATGTGCACCCACACACATACAAACACACACAAAATAACACTAATAAAAATTTTAGGGTCTGGAGAGATGGCTCAGTGATTAAAAGCACTGATTACTTGTCCAGAGGACCTGGGTTCAATTCCCAGCACCCACATGGAGCTCATGACTGTCTGTAACTCCAGTCCCAGGGATCTGACACCCTCACACAGACATATACACAGGCAAAACACCAATGTACACAAAAATAAGCAAATCATTTAAAGTTTAAATTAAATGCACATAAAAATAAATACATTTTATTTCTAAGAAGTTTTTTTATCCCAGCAGTGGTGGTACACACCTTTAATTCCAGCACTCAAGAGGCAGAGGCAGGCAGATCTTTGTGAGTTCGAGGGCAACCTGGTCTACAGAGTGAGTTCTAGGACAGCCAGGGCTACACAGAGAAACCCTGTCTCAAAAAACCAAAAAAAGAAAAAAAGTTTTTTTTTTGTTTGTTTTTTTTTTAAATGGGAACTTGAAGAGGAAGGTGTTGAAGTGGCAGCCTGCTTGGATGTCTGGTACTGCTTGGGACACATTTGCTCATTCAGGCTGCTACACAAGGAAGGAAGGTTAGACTCCTGAAGAGGACCTCAGGAAAAATCCAGCTCACATTGCTTGACCCTTACACGCACCCAGGCTTGCCCTCAGATGCTTCCTGCGCTCTCAGCTGGCTAGCTCCTGGAGATTGGTTTATGCTCCTTCTGTCCCTCAGGAACTCTGACTGTGGAACAGATTTATCAGGACCGAGACCAGTTTGCCAAGCTGGTACGGGAAGTGGCAGCTCCTGATGTTGGCCGTATGGGCATCGAAATCCTCAGCTTCACCATCAAGGTAAGGTGTAATAGGAAGCCTGTACTCTGTCCACCTGGAGATGGGTACCTGGTAGGAAGGGCACCCTCTGTACTGGAGACTGTTCCCTGGGACAACTATACCATCTTCCTTCCTTAGGACGTTTATGACAAAGTAGACTATCTGAGCTCCCTGGGCAAGACACAGACGGCTGTGGTGCAGAGAGATGCAGACATTGGTGTGGCAGAGGCAGAACGGGACGCAGGCATCCGGGTATGCAGGGTTTTCCTCTCATGCCTCAGGCCCGCGAGGGAGCGCAGGGTTGATGGCTCTGTGGTCCCTCTGCTAATTCTCACCACCACCCTTGCTACTCCAGGAAGCTGAGTGCAAAAAGGAGATGCTAGATGTAAAGTTCATGGCGGACACCAAGATTGCTGACTCCAAGAGAGCCTTTGAGCTGCAAAAGTCAGCCTTCAGTGAAGAGGTGAACATCAAGGTGAGACGGAGGACCCCAGGCACAGGGCACGGGACTCGGTATGCGGTCCACCCCCTCATGTGTCTTCCTTCTACAGACAGCTGAGGCCCAGTTGGCCTATGAGCTGCAAGGGGCCCGAGAGCAGCAGAAGATCCGGCAGGAAGAGATTGAGATTGAGGTGGTTCAGCGCAAGAAGCAGATCGCTGTGGAGACCCAGGAGATCCTCCGCACTGACAAGGAGCTCATTGCCACAGTGCGCCGCCCTGCAGAGGCGGAAGCCCATCGCATCCAGCAGATTGCCGAGGGTGAAAAGTGAGAGCCTGGGCCCTGCAGGCAGGCTCATGAGGCTGCTTTGCGCTCAGTGCTCCACGTGCTCCCAGCCACGGCTTAGAAGCTACACTACCCCCTTGCCCAAGTCTGTTCCTCTCTGAAGCAGATAAGCTCCCAAGCCTGTTGTCTGGAAGACTCAATAAGTTAAGAGTCCAGAGTGCCTGGGATTGTGGTTAGCACAAAGGGCCTCCTTGTCAGACCTTCCCCCTCGCAGCTGGGAACTGGGGTTTGTGTCCCACAAGAGCTAGCAGGACAGGGCATCCCTTTCAGATGTCTCTCATCCCTAACAGCCACCAGAACAGAGGGCTAGAGGGTGTGCTGGGCCCAGGTAAGGTTGGAGGGAGCCCCAGCATTTCTCAGCTAACTGATCTGCATGACCTGGGCTCCCTCAGGGTGAAGCAAGTCCTGCTGGCACAAGCAGAAGCCGAGAAGATTCGTAAAATCGGAGAGGCAGAGGCAGCAGTCATTGAGGCGATGGGCAAGGCAGAGGCTGAGCGAATGAAGCTCAAGGCTGAGGCCTATCAGAAGTATGGTGATGCAGCCAAGATGGCCTTGGTGTTGGAGGCCCTGCCCCAGGTGAGGTTCCCTCCCACGCAAGTTTGCACTCAAAGTTCTAGTCTCCTTGCTTGACCATTGGGCAAGCGGCAGGATTTCTCTGGACCCAGTTGGTAACATCCACACACTGCTGGAGGCTGAGATGAAAACACGCAGCAGGCAGACAGGAAGCCTCCAGCAGGCCCAGGCTATCTGGCTCATGGACCTCTGCAGCCGTCCCTTGCTGTCCGGGTTGCTTTGGGAGTGGGTGACATGGAGAAGAGAGAAGTGCTAGACAGGGCAGGTGAACAGACTGGCACTCTATCTAAACTCTCCTAACACCCCACCTCCTAGATTGCTGCCAAAATCTCCGCCCCCCTGGCCAAAGTTGATGAGATTGTAGTTCTCAGTGGGGACAACAGCAAGGTGACATCAGAAGTGAACCGGCTACTCGCAGAACTGCCTGCCTCTGTGCATGCTCTCACCGGTGTGGACCTGTCAAAGGTGTGTACCTCTCTGTGGTGGGAATCCCTAGCCGGCCCTGGACTGCACAGCCCTCATTCTGCCCTTCTTCCTTGCAGATACCCCTGATCAGGAATGCCACCGGTGCACAGGTGTGAGGTCCTGCAGACTCACGCCCTTCGGCAGCTGCAGGCCCCTGCAGCACCTGCTTCAACATCAGAGGGACAACGAGAACGTTACTGACTCTGGTGCCTTATTTTGTAGGGACCAGAAGTGCGGCGTGTTGAGGCCATCTCTGGCTATCCTCCCTTCTCTCCTGTTAGCCTTTTCTTCCTCTCCTTCACACTCTCACATAACTGCCACATTCATCTAGTGTGTTTCTCTCCTGCCATATGTGCCTCTTCCTCTGCCTGTTTCTCTTCTCCTTTCTTCCCATCTCCACATACATCATACAGCTGAAGCTGAAATTGAAGTTTATTGCAATCACTGTCTGTCTGTAAGGAGTGGCCCCACTGCTCCTCAGAATCCTGGTGCCTTCAAGTTCTCCATGTATCTGTCTGTCTTTCCTTGTCCTGGCAGAGCTGAGCACGGGTACAATGGTTCTGGGCAGGACACCCACTCAGCTCTCTCCTGGTCTGAACATCTAGCCCTAAACTCTATTATAGGAAGATCACGACCCACACACTCTTGCCTTTTTGAGGCCTGAGTGGCCATGGCCTTTTGGGCCTAGAGTAATGCCCTTCACACATACCCAGGCCCAGGCCTGCTGTTATGCCTGCCCCTCTCCCCTGTACCCCAGAGGCACAAAGGCAAGGCCTCTTGTCTATAGCAGCTTCCTCAGTTTACTACTGCCTTAGGATGCCTCAGGGACATCCCCTTCATTGGCTTGTCCTTGATTGGTGGGGTGGGTCTTAGTCCAACTCTACTAAGTCTTTCTGGGGTCAATATCTAGCTCTGTTGGGGTCAGGAAAGGTTATAGATCTTCCTGCTAATGCTGTGCTGTCCTGGGCATGGGGTTCTCCCAGGGAGCAAGGCTGTGCCAACTGTAAGAGAATCAAGTGCTGTAGACTGGCCAAACCTCACTCTATGCCATTTTCTTCTTGGCCAGCATGATGGGGTTCTAGCCATGGGAAGCAGCTAAATCTTCTGTATCTTTGCACTAGCAGAAGAGCCCAAGGCCCAAGTATCCTAGTAGGGGTGCAAGGGTGTCCCATGGTCCCTGGCCCCACCCCTGGCCCTGCCCCAGCCTGGGTAGCTGTTGTGCATGTGAATGCTGCATGTCTGGTCTGGGGTTTGGATGATGCACTGCCCCACTGCCTGTCCCCCTCTGGTAAAAATAAAGATCTCTTATGCCCACACCTTTCATTGTGTGTGTGTGTTTTGTTTGGTTTTGGGGGGTTGTTTTTGTTTTTTTTTGGGTTTTTTTTTTTTTTTTTTTTTTTTTTTTGGTTTTTCAAGACCAGATTTCTCTGTGTTACAGTCCTAGCTGTCCTGGAACTAGCTCTTGTAAATAGGCTGTCCTCAAACTCAGAGATCCGCCTATCTCTGCCTCCCCTGAGTGCTGGGAGTAAAGGCCTGTACCACCACCACCCACCTCATTGTGTATTTTATGAGGAGAGAGAATAGGAACCAAGAACCACCTGGGTCCCCCACATAAGCACTTTAGCATCAGGGTTGCTCTTTCCTACCCTAGCCACTGGGAGGCACCAGTCTACTGGCCTTGCCTTCATAGAGACAGGCCTTGGCACTGAGGCGAGGGTGGAACAAGTAACAGGCCCTCTGCCAAACCTAGTCCCACTCAGCAATGGAGCCCAATTCTCAGCCTTAAGAGGGTGATCTTGGTACTGGAGAGATGGCTCAGAGGTTAAGAGCTCTGGCTGCTCTTCCAGAGGTCCTGAGTTCAATTCCCAGCAATCACATGGTGGCTCACAACCATCTGTAGTGGGATATGATACCCTCTTCTGACATAAAGGCATACATACAGATAGAGCACTTGTATACATAAATCTAAAAAAACAAGGAGCATGAGCTCTGATAGGGCTGCTTGTATTTTAACTTAAATTTTATTTCCTCTGTTGGTAAAAAACTTAATCTCCTAGGCTAATTTATTGCTATTTGTGAGGGGGTTGTTTGTTTGTTTGGAGACAGGGTCTCGTGTAGTCCAGGCTGGTTTCAAACTTGCTATGTAATCAAGTCTTGCCTGAGCTCCAGTTCCTTCTGCCTTTACCTTCCAAGTACTGGAATTGCAGGCATATGCCACCACATCCAACAAGATTCTTTTTTAATTAATTTATTTATTATATATACAGTGTTCTGCCTGCAGGCCAGAAGAGAACACCAGATCTCACTACAGACAGTTGTGAGCCACCACCTGGGTGCTGGGAATCGATCTTGGGACCTTTGGAAGATCAGTCAGTGCTCTTAACCTCTGAGCCATCTCTCCAGCCAATGTAAAAACAAGAATGGGGCTGGGGAGATGATTCAGTGGAAGCATGGGCACCTGAATTCAGATCCCCAGGGCCCACATAAAAAAAAATAATGTAGCCAGCCAGGCTATGGTGGTGCATGCCTTTAATCCCAGCACTCGGGAGGCAGAGG
>NC_022014.1:21035497-21036846 GCF_000317375.1 Microtus ochrogaster | reverse complement strand
TGCTCTTCCAAAGGTCCTGAGTTCAATTCCCAGCAACCACATGGTGGCTCACAACCATCTGTAAAGAGGTCTGGCGCCCTCTTCTGGCCTTCAGGCATACAGACAGAATATTGTATACATAATAAATAAATAAATATAAAAAAAAAAAGACTTGTGACTCTGGTTTACATTTAAAAAAAAAAGAAGATTAAAAAAATAACTCATTAGAAAAATACACACAAATGACAGGCATATTTGGGTAAATGATTTTTCACTGTTAATAAATAAATAAAACAAATAAATAAATAAAAGCAAATGACAGACATGGGCACACAGAATGGCTGATAGATAGGTGAAAATGTATGTGGCAGACTATAGTTTCTGAAGATAGTGGCAACAATATCATCCATCCCATATGTTCCCCTTACAAAGCCCCTGCCTCCTTCCCTTCAAACTGGGTAGGCAGTTCTCACTATTTAGGTCACGAGATGGCAGAAGAGATGCCCTGAGACTGTTATACAAGATGGCTGTGCCAAACATACATAACTTCTGGTTTATTTACTAGAATACTCTCTTCTGTTTGTTTCTATTTTAATTTGTTGAGATGGTCTCAAGTAGTCCAGGATGACCTTGAATTCTTGTTACCAAGGCTGCCTTGACCTTCTCACCGATCCTCTTGCCTTTCCCTCCACAGTTCTGGGAATTGCAGTTGGGTGCCACCAAGACCAGCCTGGAGTATTCGTCTTTAAGCCAATGTGACAGTAGCATTGTCTTAAGGTCCTTGTCCTATGACAAAGTCTACCTAGAGAGACACTGAAACCAGACTGCCCAACTAAACTCCTAAAATACAGACCCAAAATCCAAGAGAGATCGTTCATAGCTGTTCACTGTTTATACTTTTACTTTGAAGGGTTGAGGAGACAGCTTAGTGGTGAAGCTTTTGCCAAAAATGCCAAGACTTAAAGTTCAATTCCTAGCTAGAGACGGAGAGGAAACCTAGCCAGCCATGGTAGCATATGCCAGAATCCCAGGATGTAGAGGCAGAAGGATCAGGAGCGCAAGGCCACCCTAGATATGTCAGAAAGAAGGGCCAGCGGCCATAGCTCAGTGGTAGAATGCTTTGCTTAGTATGCACAAAACTCCATATTCCCTCCCTACCACAGGAAGACAGAAAGACATACATAGAGCAACAAACATCCCAAGCCCTCTGGAGGAGGCGGAAGCAGGAAGAGCAGGAGTTCAACCCAGCTTCTAGCACATGAGGCGCTGTCTCAAAGAAACATAGAAATGGCCAGGTGGCTGGGCGATGGTGGCGCACGCCTTTAATCCCAGCACTCGGGAGGCAGAGGCAGGCGGATCTCTGTGAGTTC
>NC_022014.1:21031439-21035141 GCF_000317375.1 Microtus ochrogaster | reverse complement strand
CTTTGGAGCCTGTCCTGCAACTAGCTCTGTAGACCAGGCTGGTCTCGAACTCACAGAGATCCGCCTGCCTCTGCCTCCCGAGTGAAAAAAAACTAATTTTTAAGACAGGGTTTCTCGAGCTCGGCTGTGGTGGCGCACACCTTTAATCCCAGCACTCGGGAGGCAGAGGCAGGTGAATTTCTGTGAGTTTGAGGCCAGCTAGTTCCATGATAGGCACCAAAGCTACAGAGAAACATCTCAAAAAGAAAAACAACAACAACAAAGACAGGGTTTCTCAGTGTAGCCCTGGCCGTTCTGGATCAGGCTGGCCTCAGGATCAAAGGTGTGCACTCTGACTCTAATTAAATGTTTTACTCCTTTAATCTCTAGTTAATCCTGTGAAAAAAGACTACTACTGCCCTTGTTTAGCAGACTGAGGAAACTGAGCCCATTAAGGGGAAGACTCGTCCAAGGTGATGCAGTAGGTGCATGCTCCAGAACAGGGACCTGAGCCCAGACGCCGAGACTTGAAGCACAGGTTTTTAGGCCTGTGTGCTATAATGGGACCCGACTGGATCTGTATCGACCCATTGGTCAAATAGATTGGTCAAAACCAGTGACTAGGCAGGGAAAACAACTAAAGTAGTCTTGAAAAGGCAGTGAACAAGGAGACAGAGCCCCGGTGAAGAAGGGATGATGTGGGGTGGGGTTGGGACCAATAGACTCCCAAAGTGGAGACAGCAGGACCAAAACCCCCAGAGTGTATACTCTCAGAGTATACTCTGTGCTCTCATGCACTTGTGAAGGGCAGGAAAGGGTTCTGGATGCAGACAGAGCTCAAAGATGGCTCCCAGATGCTGCTGTCCCTCCTTCCTGGTGCACCTGACTCCGAGAGCTTGCATGAAGCAGGGACCCACCATACTCCATACCGTTCCCAGGCTCCAAGCCTGAGGGCATGGCACAGAGAGGGTTAAGGGACCAGGAATCCTTGTGTCTGGGGTGGATGAGAACCATCATCAGAAGCCTCATCTGGCCTGATAGTACACACTGCCTATCTCTTCCATAGCAGCTGTGAGGCGTGCAAATTGTCCTAGCAAGAAGGGAGGGAGCTAAGAGCCTCCTAGCTGATGGCGGGAAGGGTTTGCTTCCAAAGACAGGGACTCACAGGCTCTCTGAGGAACTTTCTATACCAAACCATACCTTTAGGGCTGTGACTAATGACGAGGGAGGCTGTGGCCTCAGCATAAACAGACATCGTGGCCCCTACTGATCCTGAGGACAAGCACTTACAGCTGATGAACAGGCATAAGGAGTGTTCATGGTATAGTGCCATTCTTCCCTCATGTTTCTCAGCAGGTGTGTAAGAGGTGCACACTCATGCACACATCTTTGCAGGCATAGGAGTGAACACAGGTGTCCATGGCTACGAGCCTCATTGGAGATGAATAAGGCAAGGCCATTGCAAAGCCAGAGGAAAGAAGCCTAGTTTTGGTGAGTGCCACTGAACACAAGCTAGGCTGTAGGGGAGAAACATCTGTCTTTATGATCTCATTGAACCTCACAAAAAATATAGAAAAGAAGGCACTTTGAAGTTTCTGATGAAGAAGTCCAAACTTCAAGATCATGGACAGGGGCCAGAGCCACCTAGCAGGTGTCAGTAAAGCTCAGACTCTGAAAAATTCAAAGTCATGCTGTCCCCTCTGGCTCTATGTCTGTCCTGGACAGTGGTCTAAAAGCAACCAAGAACTCTAAGGCACACTTCCTGTCCATGCAAGCCGAAAGCTCTGCTTCAAGTCATGGATACTCTGTGATGTCAGGGTAGCCAAGTGACATGACGGATGGCTCACAGGCTGCAGAAAATTCAAAGAAAGGCAGAGTATTATTGGGTGTGAGCTGGCCACCAGCGCACGAGAGGAGCTGAGATCTGGATATGGTGGCACACACCTGTAATTCTAGCACTTGAGAGAAGAAAGTAGGAAGATCAAGAGTTTAAAGTCATCCTTAGCTATATAACAAGTTCAAGAGTAGCCGAGGTTACATGAGACCATGTATCAAAAGGAAAAAAAGAAGGAGGAGGAAGAATAGGAGGAGGAAGAGGAGACGGAGGAAGAGGAGGAGGAGGAGGAGGAGGAGGAGGAAGAGGAGGAGGAGGCAGGAAGATCCCGAGTTGGAGATCAGCATGAGACCACTCTGGGCTACTCAAAACAAAATACACATACACACATACACAAACTTTTTAAGGAAAGGGAGGAAGGAAGAAGAAGGTGTGGGGCTGGGTGTAGAGCTCAGTTGTAGAGTGCTTCCCTACCACGTGGCAGGGATCCAGTGGGTAGGTGGAGTCTGTGGAAATGGAATTGGAAGATAGGCAGGAATCCTTCGGGGCTTTTCCACACAACCTTCCCCTGAATCTTCCCAAGGAAAGTGAGGGTGCTATTAGCATCACCCTTGTTTTGCAGGCAAGCAGACTGCAGCACAGAGACGAATTAAGCAATCTACACGCAGTCGATCCCATTACTGCTAACTGGTAAAACAGGTCTGATTCTCTTGCCCCTGAAACTTAAATGGCCCCACAGAATCACATGAGACCCACTGAATTCTCAGGACGCATGTGCAGTCTTGGAGAGCAGAGTCCTGTATCTTTAACTGATTTACTGTGAGGCACAACTGAGTGCTCACTCCTCAGTTTTTCTGTTATGACGTTGGCAGTGTGCAGTCACCTTTGAAGAAAGCCATGTCGAGACCCTATTCCCTGGAAGGGCTTCAGGAGCATCTGGGGACATTGTTCAACATGACGCTTGCTTATGGAGACAAATGTGAACACATTAAAGAGATGAGAAGACTCGGGGCACTGTCCCAGGGATGGCATCTCTTCAGTGTTCCCGGAATACAGCCATGAAGGGTCCTGAACCACAGAAGTAAATCCAGCATGGGCCCATTACGGAGTGGTTGTGAATACCCAGGCATCTTATGACTCTGAAACAGGTGCTCAGGACAACAGGAAGGACAGAACCAACGCATGGGCACAGGAGAGAAATGCCAGGGTGTTGGAAGTGTCACAGAGAAGTCAAGATGGACCTAAGGTGGGATAAACAGGCACGTTTCTCCGTCATTTATACCAACCACATGGACAGGTGCCCTCTACCCGAGGCCAGAAGAGGGATCCCTGGAACTGGAGTTATGATGGTTGTGAGCTGCTAGATGTGGGCACTGGACCATTTCTCCAGGATCTGTTCTTTTTCATCTTTTTCATTATTTCCTTGTTCATGCTAAGGATTGAACACAGAGCCTCCTGCATAGTACACACCGTGTTCTGCCACCGCGCTATACCACAGCCCCTCAGACTGAACACAGGGCCTCCTGCATAGTACACACGTTCTGTCACTGTGCTATACCACAGCCCCTCAGGTGTCTCTTTTCAATTTGCTAGTTCCCAGAGCCACACCAGGCTCTTATTTTTACTCCCTTATGTCTATGTCTAAAACACAGCAGGAAAGCCAGACATGGTAGCTCACACATGTAATCCCACATACTCAGAGCCTGAGGCTAAAGACTTGTCACAAGTTTGAGGACAACCTAGGCCACAGGGAGAAATACTGTCTTAACAATAGCAACAATAAAATAAGATGAAACAAGGCTGGGTATGTTGGCTCACGCCTGTAATCCCAGCACAGGTACAGTGGCTCACGCCTGTAATCCCAGCACAGGTACGGTGGCTCACACCTG
>NC_022014.1:21018692-21030933 GCF_000317375.1 Microtus ochrogaster | reverse complement strand
TCCCAGCACAGGTATGGTGGCTCACGCCTGTAGTCCCAGCACAGGTACGGTGGCTCACACCTGTAGTCCCGGCACAGGTATGGTGACTCATGCCTGTAATCCCAGCAATGGAGAGGTTGAGGTAAGAGAATGTCATGAGTTTGAGTCCGGCTTGAACTACAATGTTTCAAAACACCAAAATAAAACAGCTCACCCATTGCTAACTTTATGTAATTTTGGGAATCAAGAGGAAGATAGGAGCCCTTCTCCCAGCAGTATTTCCTTAGCGGGGTGGCCGTGTGCTTGAGTTGTCTGGACATGTGGAGAGTATATACACATGTAAGTTCTGCAGGCATGTGTGCTTTCCTAGGAGTCTGTGGGGATCTAGCCCACCTTTCTGCTCGCTTAGGGCCATACATTCCTGACACTCAGGTGGCAGGAACGCCAGACTTCAGATGACTTTCTACCACTCTTTAGGCCTCGGTTTCCCCTCTTATATAAACGAAGGACTTGAGCTTCATAACTTGTTGTTGTTGATTTGTTTGTTTTTTTTTTCTTCAGACAGATTTCATGCTATACCTAGGCTAGCCTTGAAATTTTTGAGTTTTTTTGAGACAGGGCTTCTTTGTGTAACAGCCTTAGCTGTCCCGGAACTACCTCTTGTAGACCAGGCTGGCCATGGACTCACAGAGATCCACCTGCCTCTGCCACCATAGTGCTGGGATTAAAGGGGATTAAAAGCGTGCACCACCATCACTTGGCTAGCCATGAATTTTAAGCACTCCATACACCACCAAAACTTGCTCCAATTTCATGATTTGAAAGGATTCTGGCAGATTTGATAAGGCTTTTGTTTGCATGTGAATTTTTAGAACTGTTTTTAATTATGTATATGTGAACATGCTGCTATATAGTTATGAGCACATGTGGGTACACATGGCCAAGAAGCCAAAGGTATTTGGGTCCCCTGGTGTGACGGGTAGTTATAACCCACCTAACATGACTGTTAGCAACTGAACCGGGGGCCTCCTCTGCAGGAGCAGCTCACGCTCTTAACTGCTAAGACTTTCCAGCCCCGGATTTGACAGTTCTTAGTTTTATTCCCTCTATTTTGGTTTTGGATTTTTGTTGTTTTGAGACAGTCTCATGTAGTCTAGGCTGGCCTGGAATTCATGCTCCTCCTGCCTCCACCTTGCAAGTGCTAGGATAACAGGCATGTTCCACCATGCCTAACTACTGTGTTTATTTTGGATGCAACAGATAGTACTTTAGGCCTGGCACATACACACTACTATACTCCATCACTAAGATATACCCCAGACCATAATCTAAGGACTTCAGTTGTGATGGTTTTTGGACAGGGTCTTGTTATACAGTTATGGTTGGTCTAGAAATAGCTATGTATCCCACTCTGACTTTGAACTTGCGGCAGACGGCCAATTCAGCTTTCCTAGTGCTGGAACATAGGCATAGGCTACCATGCTTGGCTTGTACTTTTAGCCCACTCTGATTTCAAACTGGCTTTGTTGCTGAGGATGACCTTGAGCTTCTGATCCTCCTGCCTCCACCTCCCGAGTGCTGGAGCAACAAGCCTGCACCACCATGCCTAGCTTAGTCTAAACAAGAGTAAAGAGTTTAAGGCTGTGGTGGCAGAGGTCAGAGTTAGATGTCAGGAGAGTGGCCTAGACTGGTTCACAGCAGCCTCAGGGAGGACACCAAGCTTCAGGCCGGAAGCAGAGCTGGAAGAATGGGACAGCCCAGGGACTCACATGGCATCCCCTCCTCCGTGCTTAGCAGTTACAACATGGCTTCCAGAAGGGGAGTCAGAGAAATGGAGGAGCAGGCAGCAGAGAAGAGACTTGGGTGGGGAAAGTGGCTCCAGGTCCTGCTCTGGCCATGCAGGCATGATAAGCAGGTGCTAGGCCCGTACCTTGATAGTATGGCTAGCTTATCAGGGAGCCCAGGCTATCTCACCTAGGCGCAGACTCTCTTCTAGTTCCACACCCTGATCACAGAAGCCTCCACCCATAGTCAGAGGCTACAGCCGCAGAATCTCTGGCTGACAGAGATAGCTGTCTTCTCCTTCCAGGACCCCTCATGGCTCTCAAATTCACCCTGGGACTGGACCTCAGCGTGAAGCTTGGTCCTGATGTAGGAAGCCTTCACTCTAAAGCTCAGCTGTCTGTGGGTCCTAACATAGAGGTGGAGCCCTGGGAGGGAGTCACAGGGAGGCAGGAGCTGGTGTGGCTGTAGCTAGAGCACATGGTGACATTTTCTCACCTATGCATTTCTCATTAGATCTCACAGCGTGCTGGAGCATGCAGCAGCAAGAACTCAGAGAAGAGCAACTTGCCAGCAGCCACACAGCTAGTGAGACAAAGGAGCGGAGGGAGCAGACTGCAGCAGCCCAGTGGGCTTACATTTGGGGAAATGGAGGTTGATTTAGGTCCTAAGTTATGAAGCCAGATGGAGTGAGCTGTGACTGTCACTGCTAAAGCTGGGCAATCTCAGTGGGTCCAAAGTGTTTTCAAGAATATTCCATGAATGCCGGGCGATGGTGGCGCACGCCTTTAATCCCAGCACTCGGGAGGCAGAGGCAGGCGGATCTCTGTGAATTCGAGACCAGCCTGGTCTACAGAGCTAGTTCCAGGACAGGCTCCAAAGCCACAGAGAAACCCTGTCTCGAAAAACCAAAAAAAAAAAAAAAAAAAAAAAATATTCCATGGGAGCCAGGGATGGAGGTGGATGCCTGCTATAACTCAGCGGGTGAAAGCAGGATGAGCAGGATCAAGTTACACAGGGAATCCCAGGACAGGCTCAGACACACAGAAAGGAAGGGAAGGAAGACAGGGTTTGCGATGTCTTCTCTGTGATCTGTGGGAAGGGGCAGAGCAGCCTCGGGTACTAACTTATTTGAACTCCTGAAGCTAACATCTGCACTGTGTTAATCAAAGTGAGCCTGAAGCGAAGGCCTGTAATTCTAGTTACTTGGGAGGCTGAGGCAGGACTGAAAACTGAAGGCTTCCCTGGACTATACAGTGAGCTTAAATGTCAGTTTGGGCAACTCAAAATAGAAAAGTAAAAGTGGGGTAGAGGATTGGAAGTGTAGTTCAGTTGTTACAGTGCTTGCCTTGCAGACGTAAGGTTCTGGGTCCATTTCTCAGCACTGAATAAACCTGGCATAGTGATGAATGCTTGCAGCCCTGGCACTCAGAAATTAGACAAGAGGCTCAGAAGTTCAACGTCATCCTTAGTTATAAATGGGATTTAAGGCCACATGAGATTGTATTTCAATAATAATAATAATAATAATAAGAGCAAGGCATGCCTTTAACCCAAACACTCAGGAGACGGAGCTGACGTATCTCTGAGTTCCAGGTCAGCCTGGTCTATACAGAATTCCAGGCCAGTCAGAACAACATAATGAGACCCTGCCTCAAAAATACAAACAGGAGATGGGTGTAGTGGTGTATTCCTTTAATCCCAGCACCCTAGGAGGTAGAGGCAGGTGGATCTCTGTGAGCTCATGACCAGCCTGGTCTACACATTTATAGCAATGAGCTCCAGGTCAGCCAGGACTACACAAAGACCCTGTCTCAAAACAAACAAAAGAACAATAACAACAAGAAAAATGTTGCCATCCATACCTACATAAGACTGTATCTAAACAATTAAAATAAATGAAACAAAAAATGACTAGGCAGAGGTGTCCCTGTACCGGAACAGTGCTAACTGGATGAGGGAAGCTCACGCAAGGCAGAGATGGAACACAAGCCCGTGTTGTGGCAGGAAACAGAACACCTCTAACAAACCAAAAGGTTAGGTCTCTCCTCCCACCCCACCCCACCCCATTCTAATGTAGTTTGCACCTGCAGAGGAGACAACAGACCAGACTGTCTAGGATAAGAAAAGGGGGCGGAACATCCCCCCAGAAAGAGGGTCTAAATAGCAGAGGCTCAGCTGTGGAGAGTGTCTCACCAGGAATCTCCCCTTCCCCAAGGAGACAGACCCAAATAATGCCAGGCTCTCATTTGAAGTGCCTTGGGCTCTAAAGAGTGGACCCCCACAAGAGCTGGGGCCTCAGGTGCTCTTTCAGTCTCCCAGCAGGGTAACACTCACCCGGGGACCTTGCCAGAACAGTGTGGCCAACAGGCTTTGGCTCTGGCCATTTCCAGAGTACTGAGCTCAGCAAAAAACAAATTCTAGGAATGGAAATTTAGGCTGCGGGCTCCACTGAGCTTGCTTCAAGAGAGACTCCATATAGATCCAGCTGCCAGGACCCTCCCTGTCCTACAGATTCGATGAGCATTCCCAACCATAACCCAGAAGAAAACAAGGCCTTTCAGCAGGGCTCCAACAAACAACTAAGCCCTGAAGATGGGGTGAGGGCTTTTCTACTTCCTAGAAGTAGGTAGGTAATCAGCTTCACGGGGTGGGGGTGAAAGTCACTCATTTGAAAGAATGGGGGCAGCCAGGTGGTGGGAACACACACCTGTAATCCCAGCATTCAGGAGGCAGAGGCAAGTGATCTTTGTGAGTTCGAGGCCAGCCTGGTCTACAGTGTGAGTTCCAGGATAGCTAGAGCTATTACACAGAGACACTTTGTCTTGAAAAACAACTAATAAATAAAAATTTAAAAAATATAAAAAATGGAGGCAGGATGGAAGTGTAGTGCCAGTGATGGGGCTCTTAGCTGGTATGCATTAGGCCCTAAATTTCAGCTCCAGCATTAAAAAAAAAAACAACTCAATAAATTAAACAAAAAGGGAAAGGAGCCAGTGACTTGTTTCATGAAGCCAGCAGGGGAAGAGTTAAGAAGTAGGGACTTGTAGAACCCGGGAAAAGTACCCCACCCAGGGGAGGAGCCAGAGGGTTAAAAGCAGAGCCACTAGAGCCTGAAGAGACAAGACAGGCTGGCCCTGTGCAAAGGCTTCCCCAGACTGCAGCTCCAGCTCCAGGTAAGCACTCCCCAGAGTGGCTGCCAGCCTGCTTACAGGTCTGCCCAGAGGGAACCTTCCGCCTCATTGCTCCTAGCTGTAACTCTGCACCCCTAATAGATCTGAATAGACCTTAGCTTCTTCCTCTAGCCACCTGGGTTACTGGGGCTACAGAATCTCTGAGGGGAGTGGAAGAGCAAGGAGGTATGGGTCCAGCCTTGACTGATCCTGCCCCAATGCCTTGGCTCTCCATATCCACAGCTCTCTCCTCCAGGGCCTTGGCTGGGATATCATCATATACTGTAAGTTTGTGATGAGACACTACAGTATAGATGATGTACTAGTCTGGGTACCCCAGTTCTAGCGTTTGCCTGGGAGGGCAGAAGAATGCTGAAGCCCCCAGGGCTCACTGCTCAGCCTATCAAGCCTACTGACTGCTGTGGCACTTGGGGATGGCGAGGAAACCGTTACCATTACTGAGTTTAGTAATGGTAACGGTTCTCTTGCTGCTCCCAGAAACTGTGTCAAGAAGAGCTCATTGCCCCGGAGCAGACTTCTGGAAGAAAAAGATACCCCAGGCTGACAAGAGATTGGGGGGTAGGGGAATGGGCCTATTTTTCTCTTTGCTGTTAAAAAGAAATAAAGATAAAAATACGAACACTTGTCACTTAACTTTATTAGCACCCAAGTCTAGGTAGCAGGATGGAGTGGGAGGGATCAAGAAATTGGGTGAACAGGTGGTTGGGACTATCTCATTTAAGAACTAAAGGTTGAAGCTGGCAGTAGTGGCGCACGCCTTTAATCCCAGCACTCAGGAGGAAAGACAGGTGGATCTCTGTGAGTTCAAAGTTAGCCTGGTCTACATGGCAATAGTCAACCAGAATTGTATAGTAAGAACCCTGTCTCAAGGTGGGGAGGGGGGGCTGAAAAGAGATGGTTCAGTAGTTGAGAGCACTGCTGCTCGTCCAGATGACCTGGATTCAATTCCCAGCCACCACATGGCAGTTCACAACTGTCTATATTTCCAGTTCCAGGGGATCCAATAGCCTTACACAGACACACCAATGGAAATAAATAAACCATTAAAAAAATGAAATATACAGGTCTTTATGTAACTTCAAAGTGAGGAACTTGGGGACAAAGAGAAAGGTTCTTCCTACCAACAACTGGGAACAGGGCAAGAGTTTGGGTTTGGGTCCGATGCTACAGGATGAATGAGATGACCCTATTCACACCACAGGGATGGACTTCTAAGACTTACATAGCTGAGACCCCAGGCAGAGGAACTACCTGAGAACTGAGCTAGGGCAGCTTCTCTCCTCCAACGGAAAACATGGTTGGGCAGGCACTGTGCAGACTCAACAAGTCCAGACTGGCTAGCAGCCCAGTGTCCATAGCCCTTAGCAGCCCTGCAGCCCCCCCTTTCACAGGGTAGTTCTAGTCAGTTACTTTCCCAAAAGCTCGAGCAGGGAGGCCCTGGGAACAGCAACAGAGATGGTCATTTGAGAAGTTTCACGGAGAGGCGGATGTTAACATCACAGAGGAAGATGTCCATGAGGTCTCGGCCTACTTCCTGTGCAATCTGGGAGATCAAGAGGCCCTTCTGGCCAATCAGGATCCGCTGCAAGTGGTGAAAAGAGACACTTGGTTCTGTTGTCTGGCCTCACAGGTGGGGGAAAGAACCCTCAGCTGATACTGCTGCTGCCCCATCTCTGAGCCTGTCCTCACTTACCATATGAGATTCTTTGGGTACCAGAAGGTTCTGCTGGATCACTAGCTCCCCATTTGGTCCTTCCTCCCATATCACTGTCTTCTGTATAAGGAGACATCATGACTAGTCAGGCAGGCTCATTTTTATCTTGTGGTACCCAACTGTTCCAAGTGTGTGCCTGGTGTACAGGCCCTGGGCCCTTTCATTCCGTCCACACCTGCTGCACACTGTAGGGCACCTCCTCAGGCAGGTACTCCAGGAGCTTCTCTCGAATTTTGTTGGTACAGATCTCTTCAGGGGTCTGGCTAGTGAGGACTCCACTGTGGAACTCCCAGGGTCCTGGCTTGGCCTGTGCTAGAAGGTACTGCTGTGGGTACAAAGGAAGAGTGGGCTCTTAACCCCCTCAGTACTTCCCTATTTATGCATACTTCTAGGAGAAACAAGCTCATTTTGTTTTTGACAGGTCCTCATGCAGCCCCCAAACTGACCTTAAAATTGCTATGTAGAGCTGGGCAGTGGTGGCGCACACCTTTAATCCCAGCACTTGGGAGGCAGAGGCAGGTGGATCTCTGTGAGTTCAAGGCCAGCCTGGTCTACAAGAGCTAGTTCTAGGACAGGCTCCAAAGCTACAGACAACATAGAAACCCTGTCTTAAAAAATTAAAAAAAAAAAATTGCTATGTAGTAGCAAAGGCTGGCTGGCAATCCCCCCCCCCCCCCAAGACAGGGTTCTCTGTACTTTGAAGCCTGTACTGGAACTCGCTTTGTAGACCAGGCTGGCCTCAAACTCAGAGATCCACCTGTCTCTGCCTCCCAAGTGTTGGGGTTAAAGGTGTGTGCCACCACCGCCCAGCCTGGCTAGCAAACTCTTGATTCTTCTTTACCCTGAACTATTCAAGTGAGCTAGCACAACTGACTGTAATGCCTTTTTTAAAAAAGACAGATCTCATGGAGACCAAGCAGGCCCGGTACATCCTAATTTGTTCAGGCTGGTCTTGAATACCCAGTGTTAAAAATGTCCTAAATGCTACAATTAGGGGTGTGTGCCTCCATGTCCACTTTATGTGGTGCTAGAGATCGAATCAGCGCCTCTTATACACTAGGCAACCATTACACCGAGATATACTCCTGTTCATTTCTGGTCTCCTTATGTAGCCTGGCTGGCCTACAACTCCAGTGGAGACCAGGCTGGCCTCAAACTGAGTAATCCTTCTGCTTCTGCCTCCTGAGTGTGGGGATAACAGGTGTGTGTCACTACAGCTGGCTGGTTTTGGTTTCCTGAGATAGGGTCTCATTGTAACTGAAGTGCCTCTTGAATTCACTGTGTAGTTGAAAATGACCTTGAACTCCTGAGATCCTCTTGCCTTGTCCTCCGGAGTGCTGGGATTACAAAATTACCACAGCCAGGTTTCTGTTTTGTCTTTTAAAAGACAGGATCTTAGTTTACAGTCAGGCAGGGCTGGGTGAGGCCTATCTTTCCATGGCAGAGACGGGCTATGGGCAAGACTAACTAACCTTTAGTGTGTTCACATCCTTGTTGTTTAGTGCTGATAACATGAAGATCTCCTGGAAGTAGGGCCAGCCAATTCTCTGAGGGTTTCTCACTGAGTGAGTATTGGGGTCCCTAGTTGCAGGGCTGGGGCAGGGGGTGCCAAGGTGTGTGGCCTGCTTGATGTTGAGCTTCTTGCCATTGACCACACCTTCAGTGAGGGCTGCTGTCAGCTCCAGGAGAACTGACTTCTGCTTCAAGCAATCTACCTGTAGATGGGGGTGAGCAGAGTACATGGTGAGCAAGATGAGACCGTGGAGAGACTCTTCTTCAGGTGGGCAGTACTCACCTTGTTCAAGACCAGGATGCTGGGAACCTGAGAGAAGCGGGTCAAACACTGCAGCACCTGGGGGCTCAGCTGGCTCCTGGTCCACTTGTCTGACACATCCACAAGAACTACAACTAGAAGGCAGCAGGGAGACAAAATAGACCATGACCTTCATCCTGACCCACAAGTTCCAGGCTATAGGTTCTGGCCAGACCCCAAGCTCCCAAATTCCCAGGAATAAAAGGCTCTGTAAACAGGGTTTCAGATTTTTAGAGTCTAACCAAGATCAGCAGATTCCATGCTTTTCCATGGGTCTTCCAACAAAGACAGCTCCAGATGGTGCCTAAAAGATAAACCTATCAGTCAGGAAGGTCGTACTCTTATGAGGAATGGGTGTAATAGGGAAAACTTGTAGCTCCTAGGAAGGAATATGCCCTCCTCTTTATCACCCCACCTTCCCCACATCTGTTCCCATTAGTAATACCTCTTCTGTTTAACAGGACTGATGATACCAGGTGTGTCGAGCAGAATCTAGAATCAGGGGAGATACCCACCCCCCCAAAGGAAAAGATTTTTTAAATGGATTAGTGGGGAGAAAGACCAAACATATCCCCACTTTAGGTCCTAGGAGTCAACCTAGGGCTTTACACATATTAAGTAAGGTCTTTTTGTTTTGTTTTCAGAGACAGGGTTTCTCTATGTAGCCTTGGAGCCTGTCCTGGAACTCACTGAGATAACATCTGCCTCTATCCCCAGTGCTGGGATTAAAGGTGTGTACCACCACCGCGTGGCTTTGCGTGGCTTTAAGTAAATATTCTAACATAAATCTGTGGAGCAACAAGAGGCTTTTTATTTATTTATTTTCATTTCCCCAGGGTTTCACTGTATAGTCCTTGCTATCCTGAAATTCATTATGTGGAACAGGCTAGCCTTCAACTCATAGAGATCCATCTGCCTCTGCCTCCTATGCGTTGGGATTAAAGTTGTATACTACCACACATAGCTAGAGAGAAGCCATCTTTGTTTTTTGTTTTTTTAATATTTATTTATTATGTATACAATATTCTGTCGGTATGCCAGAAGAGGGCGCAGTTGTGAGCCACCATGTGGTTGCTGGGAATTGAACTCAGGACCTTTGGAAGAGCAGCCAATGCTCTTAACCACTGAGCCATCTCTCCAGCCCGAGAAGCCATCTTTGATATTAGCATCCTGCCTTTCCTTCATGGGTAAGCTGTTATTGACTTTAGATTTTTTTACCATTTGGCATTGTCTTAATATTACATGAGGACTCCAAAGAAAGAGGATGACCTTTAATCCCAGCACTCGGGAGGCAGATCTCTGAATTTGAGGCCAGCCTGGTCTACAGAGTGAGTTCCAGGACAGGCTACACAGAGAAACTCTGTTAAAAAAAAAAAAAAAAAAAAAAAAGAAAGAAAGAAAGAAAGAAAGAAAGAAAGAAAGAATGACGTTGACCAAGTGGAATGCTGGAGACGGGACTCACTGGCAGAATGCTTGGGTAGTTCCCAAGCGGCCCTGGGTTACATTCCCTGCACTGCACAAAATAAAACACAAAACCACAGAGTTCAATGCTGAATTATGCTTTGTTTAGTCAGGTGGGTTGTCATTCCTTCACTCCTATAATCACAGCATCTAAGAGACAGAGGCAAGAGGATCATTTCAAGCTTAAGGGCAGATTGGCCTATACATTTAGACCAGTGCCAGTCAGGGCTACATGGTGAGACCCTATTTCTGAAAGGGGAAAAAAATGAAGATTCCGAGCTAGCTGGACATGGTGGTATCTCTTGTATCCCAGCACTTGAGAGATGGAGTAGGCAGAAAGATCATAAAATCAAGGTAATCTCTGGTTACACAGAGAGGCCAACCTGGGTCACATGAGACTGTCACAAACACAAAGGATGGAGTGGTTCAGGAAAGGCGCAAGCTGCCAAGCTTGACAATCTAATCTTGGGTGTGAGGATTTACAGAATAGAAAAAAGAGACTCCTGGAAGTTGTCCTTGATCCCCTCCATGCCAGGGCCAAAACTTCAGAACTTAACGGCAAAAGAGGGAAGGGAGAGGAAGGAACTGAGTGGAGTCTTAAGATAAGGAGGTCCTTGCTGGGAGTGGTCTACAGAGGGAGTTCCCGGTCAGTCTGGGCTACACAAAGAAACCCTGTCTTGAAAAGAACAGCAAAAAAAACAAAAAATGGGGGGTGGTGTCTTCCATGCATTCTTTTCTTTTCTTCAGTTTTCTGTTGCTGTTGGTTTTTGTTTGTTTGTTCTGCTTTTGTGTTTCAAGACAGGATTTCTTTGTATAGACCTGGTTTTCCTGGAACTCACTTTGTAGACCAGGCTGGCCTTGAACTCAGACATTCACCTGACTCTGCCTGGGATTACAGGTGTGCGTCACCACCGCTGCGCCAGGCTGAATCATTTTTAAAGAGACTAATGGTGAGAGAGAACTGACTAGCCTCACTCTATCCTGTCTGCAGAACTTCTGCAGGTACCTACCACCTGGGCCTCCTTCTCTGTGATGACCCCTAGAGCTTGGCATCGAGTGGTGTGCACCTTCTTGGAGACAGGAAACACCTTCCAGGAAGAAAGAGGTTCCAGTGAGATCCTTGATCCCGCCCAGGCCATCTCCCCAGGCACAACAAGTGAATGACAAAAACAAAATGAGAAAGGTGGTGTAAGAAAACTGGGTAAATGGTCCAGTGGTTAACAGAACTGACTGCTCTTCCAGAGGACCTAGGTTCAATTCCCAGCACCCACATGCTGGCTCACAACTGTTTGTAACTGCAGTTTCAGAGGATCCAACATCCTGGGGTTTTCTGGCCTCTGTAGGCACCAGGCACACAAGTACCACACAGACATTTATGAAGGCAAAACACCCAGATACATAAGATAGTGAAATGTATAAAAAGGGAGGTATAGGGATTGGGATGATAAAAGTGTGGTATACTTTACGGCCCAGCAGCTGATTGGAGAGTGTTGACTTTCCTGCATTTGGAGTTCCTAGGAGGACCACTCGGAGGACCCGTGGATTCTCAGGCATGTCAGGAGTATGGACCAAGAGCAGATTCTGCTCATCTGTTAGGATGGGAACATGAGTAATATATTGCAATCTAGACTTTATTAGATACTCAGCTCTAATACCCAAGGAGGAAATCAAAATGAAAGATTAGTACACCAGGCTGAAGTTACCCATCCTAACTCTGAGACTAGTATGCATTTAATTTTATTGGATTTCTCGGGTTATCTAACCTCTCTAACTAAGCCCCTTGGTTTTCTCATATGTAATGTGGAATTGCACTAACAATATCTATGAATAACTTCTTCACAATGACAACTGTGTAAAAAAATTGCTCAGCATAGGTTGGGCATTGTGATAAACACATATACTTGTAATCACAACCTTTGAGAGGCTTAAGCAAAAGTAGATTACTGGGCCAGGTGGTGGTGGCGCATGCCTTTAATCCCAGCACTCAGGAGGAAGAGGCAGGAGTATCTCTGTGAGTTTGAAGCCAGCCTGGTCTACAGTGTTAGTTCTAGGACAGCCAGGACCGTTACACATAGAAACTCTATCTCAAAAAAAGAATGAATTACATTTGAGACACAGACCAGCCTGGGCTACATAATTAGACCCTGTCTCAAACAAACAAACAAAAAACAACCTCACTAAATTACAATGGAGAAACAGCACTTTACACATGGAGGGGCAGTGGCGACAGCACACACTTTTTTTTTTTTTTTTGGTTTTTCAAGACAGGGTTTCTCTGTGGTTTTGGAGCCTGTCCTG
>NC_022014.1:21010273-21018559 GCF_000317375.1 Microtus ochrogaster | reverse complement strand
TCTCCACACTTGGGAGGCAGATCTCTGCGGGCTCAAGGTCATTGCGGAGAGGGAGTTCCAGGACAACCAGGGCTACACAGAGAAACCCTGTCTCGAAAAACCTAAATAAAGCTGAGTGGTGGGGGACTGGAGAGATGGCTCAGTGGTTAAGAGCACTGACTGCTCTTCCTGAGGACCCGGGTTCAATTCCCAGCACCCATATGGCAGCTCACAACTGTCTGAAGATCTAGTTCCAGGGGACCTGACACCTTCGCACCAATGCACATAAAATAAAGTTAAATAGAAAATTAAAAAAAAGCTGAGTGGTGATCGCACAAAGCAAGTTCCAGGACAGTCAGAGCTGTTACATAGAGAAACCATCTTAAAAAACAAAGAACATAAATAGTAAGTAAATAAATAAATTAATGAAATGGATGTGGTGGCCCAAATTTGAAATCCCAGCATGAAGGAGACTGGGGATAGTGAGCTTCAGGTGATCATGGGCTAGATAGAGTGAAACTGTCTCAATGTGCCCTCTCAAGAAAATGCTGATCATGGGCTTGAGTGAAACTCTGTCTCAATGTCCCCTCCCAAGAAAAGCAGCACTTTCTTCCTCAAGGAGCATGGACTGGAGCCTGGTAGGAGACTAGTCACTGTTGACCGCAACACAGTATCAGAAGGAGAGACCAAGAAATTTCGCAGAACCTTCACAGCAGCATTAGTAGGGTGCTACAGTCAGAGCTGAAGAAACTTCTAGAACTGGAGATCCTCCCGCCTCTACCTACCCAGAGTGGGGACTACAGGCATGCACCATGACTACCTGGCTCAAGTTAGTGTCTTAACAAGTAGATGGGGCTCACCATTCATTTATTGGGTCTACACTCTGCTTGCCACGTGGCTAATGATCTTGGGCAAGCATTACTGACTGCGACCAACACAGGTTTCCTCCCATTCTTAAACTCTTGCTGCTGTTAGATTTAACATTTGTGTATTTGCATGAGCTTATGGAAGTCACAGTACAACTTTCTGGAGTTGGTTCTCTTTCCACCATACGGGTCCCAAGGATGCTCAGCTCGTCAGGCAACAAGAGTCTTTAAGAGCAGGCTAAGGAGCCGGGCGGTGGTGGCGCACGCCTTTAATCCCAGCACTCGGGAGGCAGAAGCAGTCGAATCTCTGGGAGTTGGAGGCCAGCCTGGTCTATAAGAGCTAGTTCAGGGACGGGCACCAAAGCTACAGAGAAACCCTGTCTCGAAAAACAAACAAACAAAAAAAAAAAAAAAAAAAAAGAGCAGGCTAAAATGTCATCCCCAGAGGCAGAGGATAACTAATTTACAAGACTTCCACTGATGAAACCATCATTACACCTGTAATCCCAACACTCCAGAGGCTGGAGCAGGAAGATCCGAGTTCCACACCAGTTCCACAGGGAGACCTGTTACAAAACGAACACCCGCAACCAACATTAACTGAGCCTTTTACCTCTGTGTACCGACACCGCGGGGACGCTCGGAGCCAACAAACTGTCAGGTTGAGGGAATCCAAGGATTCGGTCCAAGGCGGAATCCTGACCATAGCGACCAGAAGCGGCGGCCAGGAGGGGACCAGAGGAAATGGCACCCCCGACACAGGACACGCACCTCGCCTGGTTACCTAGAAGCGAGCCGGGCGAAGCCACCCACTTCCTCCCAGCCTGCGGGCCCAGCTGCCAGGCCCCGAATAAAGACCGAACTAGGCCAGCGCAGCGCCGCCTGGGGGCAGCCATTTTGCCGCAATGCACTCTGGTACCGACAGAAGCGCGCTATGGTTGGGCCGTGAGGCCCACAAACCACCGAGTAGAAGAAAACTAGATCCGCCCCAAAGGAGCTGAGGCTCACTGGATATCCTGGGACGGGTAGGTGGGTCGAGCCAGCCGAGGCTCAGGGAGGCTGAGGAAAGGCAAGACTGTGATGTATATATTGTCTGCGTGATTATAACGGTCGGCTCAGACTCCCATTTCTCCTTCTGCTGGAGTTTTGTAAGAGAGCTTTTTAGTCCTGTTTTCTGATTGACCACCATTCTTCGGGAAGCCAAGCTGCCAGAACTGTCCTTCCAGCGCCGCGAGAGGAGAAACTCTCGTGATTGATAAGAATGGGCATGGGCACCCTGTCTCGAAAAACCAAAAAAAAAAAAAAAAAAAAACCAACCAACCAACCAACCAAAAAAAAAAAAAAAAAAAAAAAGAACGGGCATGGGGAAAAGGCGCTAGGAAATGTCACATTTCACAGGAAAGATTTTTTTGAATATTTGTTTTTGTTATTCTATGTGTCTACATCTGTGCACCATATGTGTGCTTGGTTCCGGAGGAGGCGGTGAGCCTCCACATTATTTCTGGGAATCAAACCTGGGTCTTTCACAACAACAAGTGCCCTTAACCACAGAACCAACTGTCCAGTCCAAGATTTTTTTCGTTTTTCTTAATTGTTTTGGGCCTTCCTTCCTTCTTTTCTTTTTTCTCAGGGTTTCTCTGTCAAACAACCCTGACTGTCCTGGAACTCTCTTTGTAGACCAAGCTGGCCTTGAACTCACAGAGATCTGCCTGCCTCTGCCTTGCTGAGTACTGGGATTAAAGGCTTGCGCCACCACCACCTGGCTTTTAAGTGTTTTCTAACCTCAATCCTGCAGGGTCCTTTCTTATTTCCTTTTTAGCTGTGTTGCAGCTGGATCTGGCAGTCTTAGAGTTACTGTAGCTATGATGAAGCTCTATAACCAAAAGCTACTTGGGGAAGAGGGTTTATTTGACTTCCATATCTTGAATCACAATCCACCGAGGAAGCCTACGAAGGATCCTGGAGGCAGGAGTTGATACAGAGAGCTTGGAGGAGTGCTACCTACTGGCTCCCTCCTCATGGCTCGCTCAACCTGCTTTCTTTTTTCTTTTTTGGCTTTTTCAAGACAGAGTTTCTCTGTGTAGCCCTGACTCTCCTGGAACTTGTTCTGTAGACCAATCTGGCCTTGAAATCAGAGATGCACCTGCCTCTGTCTCCCAAGTGCTGGGATTAAAGTTTATCCACCATCTCCCGGCTCAGTATCCTTTCTTGTAGCATCTAGGATCAAGCAGCCTAGAGGTGGCACCACTCACAATGGGCTGGATCCTACCATGTCAATCACTAAAGCAATAGACTGTATTTACTTCCTTAACTATCAGCTCCTATCTAGTCCCTGAGTCTAAGTCTTTCTGGAGGAAACCAAATAAGAATAATAAACATGGCAGGTTGCTGGATGTGGTGGGTGGTCCTGTCACTAAGGAAGATGTTCAAGGATGTTCGAGGCCAGCTTTGGATGGACCCTTGTCTTAAAAAAAAGGGTGGCGGATACGACTGGGGGCGGGGGGATCTGTTATGTTAGATGGTTAATCCCAGGATTTAGGAGGCAGAGGCAGGATGATCTCTGTGAGTTGGCAGTCAGCGTGGTCTACATATCCAAATCCTAGGCAAGCCAGCACTACCTTGCAAGTTGCAGGCCAGCCAGGGCTACATAGCACCCTGTCAGATGAGAATTTATTTAACATCTACTACATATATACACTGTAGGGTGCTGGGGATATGTCAGCTAATGAAATGGACTTAAACTCCTACTGTGAGACAACACACATCTAGATAGAGGTCCCGAGTCCTATGTCTGTGTGTGTGCCACCATGTGTGTGATAGTAATCTGACAGGAGGTTACAGTACATCAGTACGGTGCTTTGAAAGCCTAAATGAAATGAACTTAAGAGACAATGCAATTGGAGCTGGAGTGGAGCTGGGTATGTTGGCTGGCCCACACTGATAATTCTAGCACTTGGGAATCTGAGCCAGGAGGATATCTGTGAGTTCAAGGGAATCCTGGGCTACACAGTGAATGGAACTCTGCAAAAAAAAGGTGGGGAAAACAGCCCCCTCCCTGAAAACCCATAAACCTGGGGATATGGCTCAATTGGTAGAGTATTTGTCTATAAAGCACAAAAGCCTTGGTTAGATCCCAGCACCACATAACACAGGGTGTGCTGGAACACACCTCTGATCTCAGCACTCAGCAAATGGAGGCAGGAGAATCAGAAGTTCAGGGTCATATTCAGCTACAAAGCAAGTTCAAGGCCAGCCTGGGATACTCGAAACCCTATCATTCATTCTTCCATCCATCCATCCATCCATCCATCCATCCATCCATCCATCCATCTCTTTATGTTGTCATTGTTTTTATTTTATGTGTATTGTTGTTTTGCCTGCATGTATGTCTGTGTGAGTGGATGCCCTGGAACTGAAGTTATAGACAGTTGTGATCTACTGTGTGTGTGGTAGGAATTGAACCCAGGTCTTCTGAAAGAGCCACCTCTCCAGCCCCTATATTGTTGTTGTTATTTGTTTTTTCAAGGTAGGGTTTCTCTATAAAAGCCCAGGCTGTCCTGGAACTTGCCTAGTAAACCAGGTTGGCCTTGAACTCACAGAGATCCACCTGCCTCTGCCTCCTGAGTGCTAGGATTAAAAGTATGTGCCACCACTGTCCAGCAAGACCCTATCTTGCCGGGCGATGGTGGCGCACGCCTTTAATCCCAGCACTTGGGAGGCAGAGGCAGGAGGATCTCTGTGAGTTCGAGACCAGCCTGGTCTACAAGAGCTAGTTCCAGGACAGGCTCCAAAGCCACAGAGAAACCCTGTCTCAAAAAACCAAAAAAAAAAAAAAAAACCACCCTATCTTAAAAAAATATGATAGAAGAAAAAAAGGAAAAGAAAAAAATATGAAGATGATCCAGTGATCCAGGCAGCTTATACTTGTAATTGCAGTATCAGGACTGAGAAGACTGAGACAGAAGACTCACCATGAGTTTGAGGCCAGTCTAAGCTGCAGGGTGAAACTCTGAACAACTCTCAATGCCACACTCACACAAAAGATTGGTATTTGCTGATGGCAATGACTCAGTATATGGAGAAAAAACACTGATGATACAGGACAGTTTTGAAGGTGGAGAGAACCAACTGGCCGGGCTGTTGTTAAAGGAATGGTGTCCAGAGAATCTCTGGCTGATGTAGAATGGACGGAACCAGAAAAGCCCAATTAACTGATGGTTTGCAAATAGAGCCAGTTTCCAGCTTTCTTCTCTGTTCATGGAGGAAACAAACATTTTGGAACATTATATTCTGGGTGTTCTATGGGCATATGGAAGCCCAGAGAACAAGATGCTACTAAATAAGGGGACAACCAGCAATTAGAAAAACATGAATCTTCTTTGATGGACAAGTAGGTGAAATACTATCAAAACTGCTACTAGGCTAAAGGAAAAAGTTCAGGTCAAAAGATAGTAAGTAGCTGGGTGTGGTGGTATATTCCTGCTATCCCAAAATCTGAAAGTTTGAAGACAGCCAGAACTACACATCAATTGCCAGGCCAGCCAGGGCAACGTAGTGAGACTCTGCCCACCACCCCAACAGTAGATAAATCACTGGTCTACAAAGTGAGTTCCAGGTCAGGGCTACACAGAGAAATCTGGTCTTGAAAATCAAAACAAAATAAACAACAAAAAGAAAAGAGAAAAAAAAAGTCCAAGAGGATGAGGTGTTTCAGTAGCTAACAGCACTTCCTGCTCCTGCAGAGGATTGAAGTTTGGTTCCTAGCATCTATACCAGGGCTTACAGATGCCTGTAAATCCAGTTCTAGAGATCTGACCTTCTCTTCTGACCTCTGTGGGCATGCCCACACATACACACACACACACGTGGGGGGAGAAGCACGAACACATAGATAAATCTTTTAGAACTTTTTGTTTTGTTTTGTTTTGTTTTGTTTTTCGAGACAGGGTTTCTCTGTGGCTTTGGAGCCTGTCCTGGAACTAGCTCTGTAGACCAGGCTGGCTAGAACTTTTTTAGAAATTAATTTTTTTAATTTTTTTTTTTTTTTTTGGTTTTTCGAGACAGGGTTTCTCTGTGGCTTTGGAGCCTGTCCTGGAACTCGCTTTTTAGACCAGGCTGGTCTCGAACTCACAGAGATCCGCCTGCCTCTGCCTCCCGAGTGCTGGGATTAAAGGTGTGCGCCACCATCGCCCGGCTTTTTTAGAAATTAAAAACCTTTTATGTGTGTTAGTGTTTTGTCTGCATGTGTGCACACACACCACATGAGCAGTGTAGTGCTAGAACTAGAAGGTGTTGGCTCCAACCCCTGAAACTGGAGTTACAGATTGTTACCAAGTGAAATGTTGGTGCTGGGCACCGAACCTTGGTTCTCTGGAAGAGCAGCAAGTGCTCCTAACCGCTGAGCTTTCTCACCAGTTCCCAAATAAAATCTCTTTTAGAGAAAGAAATTCAACCTGGGTGGTGGTGGCGCACACCTTTAATCCTAGCACTTAGGAGGTAGACACAGGTATATCTCTATGAGTTTAAAGCCATCCTGGTCTACATAGTGATTTCCAGGTTAGCCAAGTCTACATAGTGAGACCCTGTCTCCAATAATAACTACAACAATTCAAATAGGTCTGAATGTGAAGTTATCTAGTACTTGGGAAGTGGAGGTGGAAATTCAAGGCCAGTCTGATCTACGTAGTAGGGTCTAGACCAGCCGAGGCTACCCTATCTTGAAAAAATGGGGAGGGAGAATGAGGATGTAGCTCAGGTGACAGAGCATTTGCCTAGCATGCCGGAAGCTCTGTGTTCAAAGGGCAGCACCAACAAACAGTGTGTGGTTGTGCATGCCTTATTCTCAGCACCGAGGAAATGAAAGTGGGGGGATTAAGAATTGGAGATTGTCTTGGCATACATAAAGACATCAGCTGAGTCTTAACCCTAGCACATAAACTTTAATTCGAGTGTAGAGTTGTCTTAGGACACCCAGAACGGTTTAAATGTGGGCAGAGGTATTGTTATCATGTAGAGTTCAGTAGGCAAGGATCCAGGAGATGGAGACATTGGTGATGTAGCACAGGGAGGTGAGAAGCAAGGCATCTTTCCCAGAAACTTCAAGGTCAGTTCAGGCCTTCCTTTTAGTCATCTATTCATCAGGAAGTAGTGTCAATATTAATTCTCGATCGTTCCTGGCTGTGCAATTCTCTTTTGGTGCCAACTGTGCAATATTTTTGCAATTGATACATGCTTCCCCCTCACCCCCAGCCCTCCACTCCAGACAGGGTTTTGCTATCGGCCAGAGAAGCCTGGTTCTTGCTATTTTTCTCAAGGTGGTCTTAATTTGAGGCAGCCACTTATTAAGTGCAGAGATTACACACATGTCGCCTTGAATAAATAGTGTCAAGTCTTTCAAGCTAGGAGCTAGCTCACAGGATGTCCTGGTTACTGACCAGTACCTAATTCTGTCAGCTGCGATCTTTTACTCTACACACCTCAAGATGACCTTGTGTTAGGAGTGCTGGTAGTGTCTGCAATCCCAGCAGTTAGAAGGTAGAGGCAGGATGACCAGGAGCTCAAGGCCAGACTGGGGCTATATGAGATCTTAAAAATAACAAGAGGGAGCTGGAGAGATGGCTCTGCACTTAAAAAAAAGAATGACTGCTTTGCTGCCTAGTTTTATGTCAACTTGATGTAAGATAACATCATCTGTGTGTGGGAGAACCTCAATTGAAAAAATACTTTCATGCCAGGCGATGGTGGCGCACGCCTTTAATCCCAGCACTCGGGAGGCAGAGGCAGGCGGATCTCTGTGAATTCGAGACCAGCCTGGTCTACAGAGCTAGTTCCAGGACAGGCTCCAAAGCCACAGAGAAACCCTGTCTCGAAAAAACCAAAAAAAAAAATACTTTCATACAGTGGGGCTGTAAGCCTGGAGGTGGCAGTGCATTCCTTTAGTCTCAGCACTTGGAAGGCAGAGGCAGGTGGGTCTCTGAGTTGGAAGCTATTTTGATCGACAAAGCTTGAGTTTAAGGACAGCCAGGGCTCACAGGGAAAACCTGTCTTGAAAACAAAAAGAAGAAAAGAAAAGAAAAATGGGGTTGTAATCAAGCCTGTAGGGTATTTTCTTGATTGGCTATTGATATAGGAGTGCTGGTGGTCCCGGATGCTGTAAGAAAGCAGGCCGGGCCAGGCGGTGGGGGTGCACACCTTTAATCCCAGCACTCGGGAGGCAGAGGCAGGTGGATCTCTGTGTGTTTGAGGCCATCCTGGTCTACAAATTGAGGTCCAGGACAGGGCTCAAACCCTGTCTCAAAGAACAAACAAACAGAAAGAAAAAAAGCCAGATTGCTTCCGGGACAGCTAAGGCAAGGCTATATCGAAAGTCCTTGTCGAAGAAGAAGAAGAAGAAGAAGAAGAAGAAGAAGAAGAAGAAGAAGAAGAAGAAGAAGAAGAAGAA
>NC_022014.1:20998105-21010173 GCF_000317375.1 Microtus ochrogaster | reverse complement strand
GAAGAAGAAGAAGAAGAAGAAGAAGAAGAAGAAGAAGAAGAAGAAGAAGAAGAAGAAGAAGAAGAAGAAGGCGGCTGAGTAAGCAGCACTCCATGGCCTCTTTAGCAGTCATTGAGTTCTTGCCCTGTCTTCCTTTGATGATGGACTGGGATTTGTAGAAATTTGTAAGCAAAAAAATAAATCTTTCCCTTCCCAATTTGCTTTTGGTCATGGTATTCTGTCACAGTCATAGATACCCTAACACAGCTGCTCTTGCAGAGGAGATGGCTTGATTCCCAGCACTGATAGGGTGGCTCATACTATCTATAATTACAGTTCAAAGGAATGTGACACAGTTTCCTGGTCTTAAAGAGCATCAGGCATGCACACGTGGTGCACATACAAACATATATGCAGACAAAACTTCCATAGACATAAAATAAATATTAAAAAAAAGAACAGCACCCAGAACATAGTTGAGAAATCCTCATAGTTATTTGGAAGACACTTTTAGATTTTTTTATTTTATATGTATGAGTGTTTTGCATGCATACATGCATGTGCTCCTTGTATGTGCCTGGTGCTTGAGGAGGCCGGAAGTGAATATCTGAAACCGGAGTTATGGATGGTTGTGAGCTACCATGTAGGCTCTCGGAATAGAGCCCAGCTCCTCTCCAAGAGCAACAAGAGCTCTAAACTACTGAGCCAGTTCTCCAGCCACTGGAAGACACTTATAAAGAAAAATAAAAAATGAGAGGAGACATTTTGTCCAGTACGGCAGCCACTGGTTAAGTTGTCCATACTGCTGTTAACAATGTCACCTATGTTAGCAACCCTAATTAAGTTTGAGAGTCCCTCCATCCCAGACCAGGTAGAAGGCAGCTCACTCATTAAGTTTGAAACTGTGTGTACTGTATTATATACCAATTAGTACATACTAACATAGCAACATAGGAATATATATATTGATTTTACAAGACAGTGTCTCTTTGTGTAGCCTTGGCTGTCCTGGAACTCACTCTAGATCAAGCTGGCCTTGAACTCACAGAGATCCACCTGCCTTGCCTTTGACTCCTGAATGCTGGAATTAAAGGCATGAGCCACCACTGCTCAGCTAGAATTATATTCTTAGAAACCATAAACATATGCTAAGCATGGTAATAGATGACTGTAATCTTGTAATTCAGGAAGCTCAGGCAGGATGATAGTAAGTTTGAGGCCAACATGGACTACATAGGGAGTTCAAGACCACCCGTGGATGACATAATAAGATGGTGTTTTCCAGAGCCAAAGTCGTCATCGTTGTCGTCATTACCACAATACTGATACTACTGTAAGCCTCTGATGAAAATCCTCAGGTTCCTAGGTACTTCTCTGAGAAGGCAAAAAGAAGTAACACCTAGTTTCTTTTTGGGGGACAGAGCCTTTCAGTGTAGCTCTGGTTGTCCTGGAACTCGCTGCATAAACCAGGCTTGCCTCAAACTCATAGATAGCTTCTTATTTATTTATTTATTTGTTTGTTTATATGTAATTTTTTTTCCCCAGGACAGGGCTTCTCTGTCTAACACTCCTGGCTTTCCTGGAACTCTCTTGGTAGTCCAGGCTGGCCTCGAACCCACAGAGATCCATCTGCCTCTGCCTCCCAATGCTGGGATTTAAGGTGTGTGCCTCCACCGCTTGGCCTGAAGAGTCCCATTAAAGATAGATGTATAGGTGTTGGAGAGATGCTTAGCACTCATGCAGAGGTCGGGAGTTTGGTTCCTAGGACCTATGTTTAGTCGCTCATAATCGGTTGTATTAATCTTCCAAGTGCTGCTGGGTTAACAAGCGTGTGTTACTACCATACATACAGGGCTAAAGGTCTTCTTTTCCAGTTTGCAAAAAGATCAGACTCCAGGGTTGGAGATGAACAGTAGGGAACTTTCACCTGCAATTTCCTCGATGCCTAAAACATCAGCCTTTAAATGCAAGTAGGATCCAGAATGCTGGAAGAGTCTTTAAATGTATGACCTCTTAGATAGGTCACAGCTCAAGACTTTAGTAATCTAGGCAAGATATTCTAGAGGCCTTACTTTTAAGTAAGGGAGCCTCATTCTCTGAGACTTTAAGTACCCAAGGCCAGCCGGTGGCGAAGCGCACTTGAGACTCAGAGAAGCCGGCCATCAGGCACTGAGAAAGACGCCCCCGGAGCAAGATGCGCAGGCGCAGACTGCCTGAGAGGGCCCCGGGCACTCCGGCTGCGCAGGCGCTAGAGCGGCTCCCGGCCAGTCCGGACGGCGGCTGTGACTGAGAGGCTGGGGCGTGGAGCGGCAGTGGCGGCGACGGGCGACCACGGAGCAGCCATGAGGGCCGGGCCCAGTCACCGACAGTAAGTGCAAGTTTAAGGGGAATCGACCCTGGGGAGTGCAGATGTGGCGGGTTGGCCTCTGCTGGTCGGGGACGGAGGGTCGTGGGGGAAGGGATAGTTTGAGGTGATGGTGGGAGAATTTGGAGCATGGATGACTAGGTCGTGAGTCCCAGAGCCGGACAGCTTGGCGGAGGGAAGGGGCTGCGTTTCGTGGAGTGAAGGGGCTCACGGCAGGGCCAGTGCCTTGCGCTGCCTGGTTTGTCATCATCCCTTCCCCCAGGAGCTTTGGGTCGCCTCTCCCTTTCCGCTTCTTTCAGAGAATGGTTGCTGGGGGAAGGGTGGTGGAAAATAAAAGCCGTGCTGGAGCTGAAGAAGCCAACTCTGAATCAGGCAGAGAAGGGCTAGTCACTGAAGTTAAGGTGTGTCCTGGGTAATGCTTAGGAATCGGAAGCTCAGTTTAAATCCAGGAGGGTCTAGGTTAAAAAGCCAAGGGCTTGGAGTCAGGTTTGGAACCAAGTCCATCACAGATAAACCGATCGATAACCTTGGATAGAACCCACTTAACCTTTCTGACTCTCTGGAAAATGCAATACTAAATACAGGGCTTTCGTAAGCTTCATGTATGTGGTTGAGAGTGCTTATGAAATCAATAAGTTGTAAGTACCATACGGATGCTATGTACCCGACAATGCTATATGTTTTAGACCCTATGATTATTAATGGAGTGACTGATTTCTCAGTAAAAACAAAGCATATTTGTAAAACCTCAGTGAACAAAAAACCTGCTTTCTGCATAAGCACAGCAGACATCTGTGGAAATAACACTTTATTCTGTGGTGTGACAACTTGACTGTCAAATTGTATGGGAAAAGTACCATACTCCTGTAAATGGTATGCAGCTGCAGCTCCTGACCCAAGAGGAGGAAATACGGACAAGACTGAAGCCCTGAGCTACATCCTCGGCCTTCCTTTTACCTTTTATTTTGAGACCGGGTCTTGCATTTAAGTACAAGTTAGTTTTGAATTAACAGTCCTGCCTGTGTTTCCCCAGTAGCTGGGATTACTGGCACACCTGGCTGAGGTTTTGGAGGGTCCTTAGTTAATGCTTGTGTGCCAAATGATTTATTGCTGAGCCATCCAGCCATCTCCCCAGTCTCTACTTACTTGTTTTGATACTGGAACCTGAGCCTGGGTTTTAAGTTTACTCTGCACGTACCCTGCCACTAGCCCCTTTTGTATTTTTTTTTAATTTGCTAATTTACCTAGGCTGGCCTTGAATTTGCAATCCTCCAGTCTTAGCCTCCCAAGTTGGTAGGATTACAGGTTGTTTTTTTTTTTTATATCATCTAGCCCAGAACAAGCTTCTATTATTTTTATTTAAAAAAATCATTTATTTATTTGGAGGCTGGAGAGATGGCTCAGTGGTTTACAGAATTTTGTTGGTTTTAAAGAGGGCCTAGGTTCCATTCTTAGCACTTACATGATGGCTCACAACTATCCATAACGCCAGTTCCAAGAGATTCACCCTCTTCTCCATTTTGTAGGGAAAAGAACAAATTTATTTAGCACACTGCAAAGAAAGCAAAGGGTATGACAATGACAATAATGGAAGAATTGCCTTCCAGACCCTGATATTTTTTTAATTGTAAAAGCTTCCTTTGCAAGAGTCTGGTTGCCCCAGGGGGATTCTCTGCTTTGGAGCTCAGATTGGTGTACAGCAGCTTTTCAACTCTTTCTGTTGTTGTTACTCTCCTGTCTGTGGAATCTTTTCTTTAGAGTGAAAAAGACAAGTAGGGAGTTGTGCAAGGGCCCAAGAGACGGCTGGTTCTTTAGAGACTGGAGGAGCACTCTCGAGTCTTTGTTGTTGAGGGTAGATAAAGCAAAGGACAGAGTTAAACTGCCTGCTTCCGTGGAGAGAGTGCCTTTCTAGGCACAGCTTTCGAAAGATAAGTGCAGATGCCTTTCAAGTGGGCAGGAAGGCAGACACTTTAGCTCTGCTGGCTCTGAGGACTGAGAGCTTGAAATGGTGAGGCCTTTTGAAAACTGGGGAGTGATTGCTGGAGCTGAATAAAGGTGGGAGTGGCTGTGCTAGATCCGTGAAATCCACAGATAAGAGGAGTGGACTCTTCTAGAGGCGTGGAGGAAGTGAACCCTAGCTGTTTTTAACTCTGTCTGGTAACACATTATTTTTATGTTTCTCTCCTAAAACTATATGGCAACATTTAACCTTTTTTGTTCTATCTAGTTATTTGACTCTCCCAATAAATTCTGTCTGGTTATTCTGTCTTAGAGGATAGTCCTGCCGCCCCCATCTCTTTCTCTTCCTTCTTCCCTCCACCCCCTCAGAACAGGGTTTCTCTGTAATAGCCTTGGCTGTCCTGGAACTCACTGTGTAGACCTGGCTGGCCTCAGACTCACAGAGATCTACCTCTGCCTCCTGAGTGCTGGGATTAAAGGCGCGCGCCACCACCGCCCGGCCTCTTCTTTTTTTTAATAATTTATTTGCTTTCATTCTATGTCTTTGGTGTTTTGTCTGTACGTATGTTTGTATGAAGGTGCCGGATCCCCTGGAACCAGAGTTACAGACAATTGTGAGCTGCCATGTGGGTGCTAGGAATTGAACCTGGGTCCTCTGGAAGAGCAGTCAGTGCTCCCAACTTCTGAGCCCTCTCTCCAGCCCAGCAGGGGTAGTTTTTAAAGGGGATTTGAGGACTGGATGTGGTGGAGCGGAAGGAGAGGCAGGCTAGTCCCTGAGTTTGAGGCCAGCCTGGTCTACATAGTGAGTTCCAGACCAGCCAGGCCTACACAGTGGAACTCTGTCTAAACATAAGGGCTGTACTTGAGCTAGCCCTGCTGACCCCGGCTGTAATTGCAACTAGCTGCTGGGGAATGTGAAAGCAAGGTGGGAGGTCCAGTTCAAGACCTGCCTGGACTACAGAGTGAGTTCAAGGCTAATAGGCCAGAATTAGTATAGTGAGATCCTGCCACCCCTCCCAACACACACACACATGGTTAGAGTGAATTCAAGGCTAATGGGCCAGCATTACTATAGTGAGATCCTGCGCGCCCCAGCTGTGGATATAGCTCAGTGAAGAATGTTTACTTAGCGTGTCCAAAGTCTTCATTTTGATCTCCAGTACTTCAAAATTAAAACAAAAAGAAAAGAAAGGAGAGTGTGGTCGGGGGCATGTACTTGGGATGTAGTTCAGGTAGGGTACTTACTTATTAGCACCTCTGGGTCCTTGAGGTTTGTCTCCAGCACACAGATTAAAGTATTTGTTGCTATTACAGGCTTTCCAGACCCCAACTTTATTCTGTCTTTACGCATTGTAAATGAAATAGGGGTAGAACATATTCAAATCTGCCTAGCCATCTTATTTTTAATAATTGGACATCTATTTTTAATGTTGATAGTGCCTTTTCCCCTTATTGGAGAATTCCATTAGTTCAAACAAGACCATAAATATCACCCATTTTCTGTGAGAGTAATAGGTTTGTTGAGTGCCTATGAAAACTTCCTATCCTTTCCTTTTCTACTACAATTCTTTAACTATGTTAGTTACTTGTATGTAGCAAGTAATAGTGACCAGATGAGGATTTCCTTTGCTGGGAAGAGTAGGGCCTGGCCAGTACCTTGATTGCCCCTGATTAAAGTGAGAAATGGATTAATTATGAGGACATAAGAGCTGCTCAGTTCATGACCCTGTAAGAGCCAAGACACAGGACGAAGGTTTAATTATTACCTTTATGTATGTATGTATTTGGTTTATCGAGACAGAGTGTCTATGTAGCTTTGGAGACTGTCCTGGAACTCACTTTGTAGACCAGGCTGGCCTCGATCTGCCTGTCTCTGCCTTCCGAGTGCTGGGATTAAAGGCCTGCACCACCACTGCCCAACTTAACTATTTTTTATTCTGCTAGTGAATCATTTTCTTTAAAAAAAAAAAATAAAAAGTCATGTGCTTCAATGGAAACTTAAAAACATTCTGTTTAGCCGGGCGGTGGTGGTGCACGCCTTTAATCACAGTACTCCAGAGGTAGAGGCAGGCAGATCTCTGAGTTTCAGACCAGCCTGGTCTACAGATTGAGTTCCAGGACTGTCAAGACTGTTTTACAGAGAAACCCTATCTTGAAAAACCAAAAACCAAACCAAAACAAAGAACTAAAACAAAAAAACTATTCTTTTTTTGAGGAGGAGTTTGAGATGTTTCTCTGTAGCTTTGGAGCCTGTCCTGGAACTAGCTCTTGTTGACTAGGCTGGCCTTGAACTCAGCAATCTACCTGCCTCTGCCTCCTAAATGCCGGGATTAAACGCCTGCGCCATTGCTGCCTGGCATCAAACCTATTCTTTTTAAAAACAAGATTATGATGTTTATAATCATGAAAATAATTGTTTCCCAACACAGTCTTTATTTCTGGTTTTCCAAGACAAGTTTTCTCTGTGTAACAGCCCTAGTTGTTCTGGAACTCACAAAGATCTGCCTGCCTCTGCCTCCCAAGTGCTGGAGTGCTGGAACTAAAGGCATGCACCACCACTACCCGACTTAACTTCCTAAGAGTTCCTTTTGACCTTTTGATCTTGCAACCCATTTCATGAGTAGTATGGCTTATCCAGCCAAGGTTCTGGTTTCCAAGCCCAACTGCCCAAGTTTGATCTTTGGAGTTTGTACTGAGAGAACCAACTCCTGCAGGTTGTCTTCTGACCCTCCCCATTGACCTCCAGCTGAAGCACCCCCCCCACACACAATGTAACAATAAACATGAATAAAAAGAAACAGTCTCTTGTGATATTTTGCAGCACCTGGCTAATAAAGGAAGTAAGGCATAAATAGTTTCTTTTTTGTTTTTGTTTTTTTTTTCTGAAATACTGATTAAAGGGGAACTATATGAGAAGATGTTAAAAGAGAAACTAGTTGGGACTTTAGGCCTGTGGTAGATAGAGTACATTGTTTGCATACATGAAGCCGCAGGTTGGAGTTCCAGTACTGGAGGAAGCAACAATAAACAGAAATAGCAGCACAGACAACAGCAAACTGTAAAACAGAGAGTGGATTTTACTTAGTAAACTTGTCAGTTAGGGTGGTAACCTCCTTGAGTTGGTAGAATGCTTGTATGCTTCATACCCTGGGTTCTGTCTCCAGCACAGGTAATACTGGGCTCAGATGTCCCTGCCTGAAATTTCAGTTTTTTGGGAATTGGAGGCAGGAGGGTCAGAAGTTAAAAATTATTCCCAGCTACATAGGGAGATGGAGGCAGAAGGGTCAGAAGTTAAAGATTGTTCCCAGCTACTTAGGGAGTTGGAGGCAGGAAGGTCAGAAGTTAAAGGTTATCTATCCACAGCTGCTTAGGGAGGTGGAGACAGGAGGGTCGGACGTTAAAGGTTGTCCACCCGTGGCTGCACAGGGAGATAGAGACAGGAGGGTCAGAAGTTAAAGGTTATCTGTGTACAGCTACGTGGGAGTCGGAGGCCCTATCTCAAAAAAAGAGGGGGGGGGGGTAGGAAGCATTGTAAGCATTGTAAAGTAGTCCCATTTGGACAATAAGTAATTCAAGAATGGGGTGGAGGTAGTAATTTACATCTAAAATCCCAGCATTCGGCTGGGCGGTGGTGGCGCACACCTTTAATCCCAGCACTCGGGAGGCAGAGGCTGGAGGATCTTTGTGAGTTCGAGACCAGCCTGGTTTACAAGAGCTAGTTCCAGGACAGGCTCCAAAAACTACAGAGAAACCCTTTCTCGAAAATCAAAAAAATAAATAAATAAATAAAAATAAATTAATAAAATAAAATCCCAGCATTCCTGAGGGTAAGGCAGGAGGATAAACATGAGTTTGAGGACAGCCTGGACTACAAGTGAGAGGTTCAGGTTCTTATAGAGCCGGATTGAGAGGAAGGAAGAAAAAAGACTTAAAAAATGGACCAGTGGTGCAGAATAGCTTCCCAGATGCCAAGGGTTTGCTTCTAGTGTTTATACAGTTAGCATAGAGTAATTGCTCATTAATATTTGTTGCATGAAAATGACAATCTATTGAATCATAATCAACAAACCTGGGTTGAGATCTTCAGCCTAATTGTGTCTTTAAAGGAGTTTACATAATACACTATTGCCTTAGAGCCCTCATTGGTTAATACAGACTTGACTAGAATTTAGGAGCAAGTTGAGACAGTGTAGGATCTCCTTGAGCTGGGCTACTGAGCCCTGTCTCAAATAAAAACAAGGTCACAAACAAAAGCCAAAACATGGGGGGCTCAGCAGTAAAATGCTTGCTCTGCAACCTGAGGACCTGAGTTTAATCTCGAGATCTTCAGAACCTGTGTTTAAAAAGCCTGGAATGGCCCGGCAGTGGTGGTGCACACCTTTAATCCCAGTACACCACGCTGGCTTCACAGATCTGCCTGCCTCTGTCTCCAGAGTGTAGGGCTAAAGGCAGCGCCACCCCACCCGGTTGCGGCCAGTGCTCTTTAGCCTCTGAGCCATCTCTCCAGCCCCAGGAAGAGCACACTGTTAATTCCAGTTTTAAAAAGGCAGATCTTTCCAGCCAGCCGCATGGTGAGTTTCATGCCAATGAGAAACCTTTTTTTTTTTTAACTAAAGAAAAAAAAAGTGGCAAGGCATGATCTCAGGTGTTGGAAGATGGTAGGAGGACCAGAAGAAATTGTTCAAGGTCAGTCTCTACTACACAGAGAGAGGCCAGTATGGGCTACATTTGACCCTGCCAGACAAAGATGAAGAAAAATCCATCAAACAAAAACAACCAAAGTGGACATTAACTTGAGGAATGGTGGAAGTTGTCGGGGGAGGATGACAACCAAAACATAATGACATAATCCCAGCAAGTGCTGGTATTAAAGGCCTGCAGCAACACCCTCAGCAAGATGGCTCAATTGTTAATGGCACCAAAAGACCCAGTGTGGTTTTCGGTAACCACACCAGGTGACTCACACATGTCTGTGGCTCTAGCTCCCAGGGTCTGACCCTCTTCTAGCTTCAATGGGCACTTGCATATACATACACATGAAATAAAAAACAAATCTTTAAAAGAAAGAATTTATATGAAGTAATCCTGATAGAGGCTGAAAGTCATGGTGCTCCCTGTAATTCCAGCGCTGGCTGTGCTAAAGAAAGAGGATCTTGAATTTGAAGCTTACTTGGGCTAGATAGATGCTAAGATCCTCTCTCAAACAAAACAGGACAAAACAGGCTGGAGAGGTGGCTTCAGAGCACTGGCTACTCTTCTAAAGGACTTGGGTTGGATTTCCAGCACTCACATGATGGCTCACAACTGTCTGAAACTCTAGTTCCAGCAGATCCTGTGCCCACTTCTGGTCTCTCCAGGCCCCAGGCATGCATGTGCACAGTCATACATGCCAAAACAGCCATGCACATAAACAACTGCAAAGTATTTGTAATAGAATATAATCCCATATGATCAATTTTTTGTGCCAGGGATTGTAAAAAACAAAACAAAACAAAACAACCCATATCTTTTGAGACAGGGTTCTTTGTGTAGCCCTGGCGGTCCTGGAATTTGCTCTGTAAACCAGGCTGGCCCCAAACTCAGAGGTCCATCTCCCTCTGCCTCCCCAGATTAAAGGTATTGGACCACCACTCCTGGCTACTTTGTAACCCCACCTGGTCTGAAACTCCCTGTGTCCACTAAACTGGACTCTGCCTCCCAAATGCTGGGAATAAAGGCCCTAAAGTCACTTTTCCTGTGGTGCTGAAGACTGATCTTAGGACTTTCCCCCAGAGCTGCACCCATGGTCCCGGGCATAATGAGAAAGGTACTGTTTATCAGGTCAGGCATGCTGATCAGGATATAAAATAAATCCTGTTTTCAGAGAAGCTGAAATGGGAGAAAAAAATTGTGAATGGCTGTTGAAGCAGAGTAGATGATTTGTTAGGAGAGTGGACGCAGGACTGAGGAGTATTGCTGGGAGACATTCTGCATTGAACCTGTAAGACAGGGCCTCCAAGTGGGACAAGATAAGGCATTCCAAGTAAACAGTGAATTTTGAAGATGAAAAACTTACCTGACAGGGAAGATAACAAGATCACGCAAGGGTCTGAGGCTTGTCCATTGCGCTGTTTCCTAATTTGAGAAACTCGGCAGCTTAATTTGTGGTTGTGGGGATCTGTGTTCAGACTCTTCTATAAAGAAAGATTGAAGAATGAACAAAAAGAAAAGTTTGAAGACGTGAAGCCAGAGGCACTGTTGATAGGCACTACTAAGACAGGACAAACAAGGGGCAGAAATGGGCTGAGACCTTGCAGAGTACTGTCGGATAGTGCAGCCAGCCAGCCAGGAAGCTCAGGACGCTTTCACAAGAGAGGTGTGCCTAATACTTGGTTTTAAACTCTTAAAACTGTGTAGCAACAGCTGGGCGGTGGTGGCGCACGCCTTTAATCCCAGCACTCGGGAGGCAGAGGCAGGCGGATCTCTGTGAGTTCGAGACCAGCCTGGTCTACAGAGCTAGTTCCAGGACAGGCTCCAAAAGCCACAGAGAAACCCTGTCTCGAAAAAAACAAAAATAAAACAAAAAAAAAAAAACAAAAAAAACTGTGTAGCAACATCAGGAAGATGATCCTACCTCTAAAAAAGAAAAAAAATTGAGCGTAGCTGTCTATAGAGATTTAGTTCCGTGATGGAACCCTTGTCTGGAATTAGCAGGAAGCCTGGGGCTCAAACCTCAGAACTTTGGGAGAAGAAGGAAAAACAGACAGACCTGGGTAGTGAGGCACGTGCTTCAGGTCTCGGCACTTGGGAGCTGCAGTAGGAAATTCAGAAGTTCCAGACCAGTTTTGGCTGCATCGGAGATCTCTCAAAACAAAACTGGAGTGATGATGGGAGATTAAAGTCAGTGGAGACATGGTAGCCTTGACCAGTGTATTGAGGGCACCAAGAAGGATGTGGACTGTACAGGCTAAGGAGTCGGAAAAATAACTGTCAGAAAAGGACCATTGCTTATAAATTACATGAAGATCAATAAACTTTCACTACATGTAGTATGTGTTAAGAATTGTCCTTTTTACAATTTTTGTACTGGCAATGCTTATCTTTATGATTTTTTTTTTTGTTTCTAACAGCAACAAAAAAACAAGGTCTCACTGTGTAGCCCTGGCTGGCCTGGAACTCACTGTTAGACCAGGCTGGCCTCCAACTCACAGAGATCTGTCCACCTGCCTCTGCTTCCCAGAAACGAGGGGGTTAAATGCGTGCAACACCATGTTAGCGGTAATGCTTATTTTTATACAGAACATTTCCCCTGCTGCACTGCTGCAGAAACACCAGAGCGTCTGTGCAAATGAAATATCAGAGGCTTTCAAAAGAGCTGTAAGGTTTCCAGCCTTCCCACTCTCTTCCATCCCTTCTCTCTACCCCATTAGTTTTTGTTTTTCAGACAGTCTTGTCATGTAGCCAAAGTTGGCTTTGAACTCTTAATTTCCTGTTTCCACTTCTCAAGGGCTGGAGTTAGAGGTTTAAGACACCTACTATGTCTGTCCTGGTTTAGCGTGTGTATTTTTTTTTTAAATTAAGCTTTTTAGGTTTTATGTATATAAGTGTTTGCCTTCTTAAATGTATGTGTACCACATGTGTGCCTGGTATCCTGGAGACCAGGAGAGAGAGGGAGCTACCATGTGTATTGAACCCAGATACTATGTTAGTGCATCAAGTATCAAGTACTATCAAATGATTAGTCATAATTCTAGTCCTCTTTTTTTTTTTTTTTTTTTTTTTTTTT
>NC_022014.1:20995684-20998005 GCF_000317375.1 Microtus ochrogaster | reverse complement strand
ACTCCTAGAGATCTGCCTGCCTCTGCCTCCGAGTGCTGGGATTAAAGGCGTGCGCCACCACTGCCCGGCCTCCAGTCCTCGATTTTATTTTTATTTATTTAAATTTTTTTTTTTTTTTTTGGAGACAAGGTTTATTTGTAGCTTTTGTAGACCAGGCTGACCTTGAATTTACAGAGATCTGCCTGCCTCTGCCTTGCTGGGATTAAAGGTGTGTGCCACCACTGCTTGATGATTTTACTTTTTAAAGATTTTATTTATTTTTATGTGCATTGGTGTTTTGCTTGCATGTATGTCTGTGTGAGAGGGCCCGCTCCCCTGGAACTGGACACTTGTGAGCTGCCTGTGTGTGCTGGAAATTGAGCCCAATGCCCTTGACCACTACGTTATCTTTCCAGCTCCAGGCCCTGGATTGATTTTAATGCTTTAAGACTACTTGTAGGGCTGGGAAGATGGCTCAGCAGACCTGGGTTCAACTCCTAGGTGCTGACAGCTATCTGTAACACCAGTTCCAGGACACATGGTACCATCACATAGCATCACATAGACATACATGCAAACAAACCACCAATGTACATAAATAAATTTTGAAAGAAAAAGATAATCTGACACACACCTTTAACCCCAGCTCTTGGGAGACAGAGGTAGGCAGGTCTTTGTGAGTTCGAGGCCAACCTGGTGTACAGAGTGAGTTCCAGAACAGCCAGGGCTATACAACACAGGGCTATCCAACCCTGCCTCCAAAAAAGAAAAATTAATTTTAAATTTATGTGTACGTGTGTATCTCTGTATTTGTATATAGGTGAGTGTAAGTGTAATTGCCTTCAGAGGCCAGAAAAGGACATTGGATCCCCTGGAACTAGAGAGAGTTATAGCAATTGTGAGCCACCCAAAGCAGGTGTTAGGAACTGATTTCCTCTGCAAAAGCAAGTACTCAATTAGGAAGGCCTGGAACTCACAGAGGCTTGACAACTTTAAAAGGGTATTTTTAAAGCATACTTTACTAGAGCCAAGTGTGATAGACACCAGTAATATCCGCCCTTGGAAACTGAGACAGGATGGTGAGCTCAAGGTCGGCGACCATAGTAAGACCTGTTTCAAACCTATTTGTATTTGAGTCAGGGTCTCCTGTAACCCATTGCTAAGGTGACTTTGAATTCCTAATCTTCCTGTCGCCTTCAGTGTGCTGAGACCATAGGCTTGTGCCAAGCATGCTTCAATTAGCTTTCTTTAGTTCAGTGTCCTCTTCCTGTCTGTCCTAGGACACTGTGTTACTGAAAAACATGTTTTCTGCTGAGAACATGAAAAGTTTCCAGTGGTGACATTTATCAAGTTAATTGCTGGTTAATATATGAATCTCGGATGCTTAGACTATTAGGTCAAGAGGCAATTTTTTTTTTTTTTGATTTTGAGACAGGGTCTCAGGTAGCATAGGCTAACTTTAAATTCACTAAGTAGCTAAGCACGAATTTGGTTCTTCTGCTTCTGCCTCCTGAGAACTAGGATTACAGGCTTACCCCAGGACATTAGGTTTTTTTAGTATGAATGGAACCAAGGGCTTCGTAAATGCTAGGGAGCCACTCAACCAACTGAGCCACATTCTAAGCCCTTTATTTATTTGAGCCCAGGCTAGCCTCAAACTTGTTATCGTCCTACTTCAGCATGCTAGTATTTGTATTACAGGCCTGAGCCATCAGGCCTAGCTAAAACAGTCTGTTTGTTTTTTGAGACAGGGTTTCTCTGTAGCTGTAGAACCTGTCCTGAAACTTATTCTGAAGACCAGGCTGGAGTATTGGGATTAAAGGAGTGTGTGTGTTACCACTGCCCTGCTCAAAAACATTCTTAAGTATCCGTGGATAAGGATATATATTTTTATATTTTATCTTCCAGGTATGAGTGGGTTTTCAGATTTGGAAAGATAGGAAGAATTGGCTGTGAATTTAGGTATTGTGTTTGTTTGTTTTAGTTGTTGTTGTTGTCATTGTGTATCGTGTAGCCCTGTCTGTCCTGGAACTTGCTCTGTGGATCACACTGGTCTTGAACTCAGAGATCTGCCTGCTGCCACAGCCCTGCTTGCAGAGTGCTGGAATTAAAGGTGTTTGCCACCAGCCACGGGCTGCCACATTTCTCACTCTTAACCTCTGAGCCATTTCTCAGGTCTACTTTATTTAAGAGATGTCTCTGAGGGCTTAGCTCTCAGTGTAGATCAAGATGGCCTTGAACTTGTGGCAGCCCTCCTTCTTCATTACCCCAAATGCTGGGGCTCCCGGGGCATAACACTATACTGGGATCTCTCTCTCCCTCCCTCCCTCCCTCCCTCCCTC